>NW_025964223.1:13753173-14353173 GCF_023055435.1 Haliotis rufescens
TATTGTAGGGTATTTGATCAAATACAGACACTCCAGTGATTGATATCATGACCAATTGGGATCGATGATATGCATCAACCAAGTCAGCGAGCCTTCTATTACAAGTCAAAGCTGAAACAGGATGCGGTGAATCACTTGTGTTAGCAGTCGTATGACAATCTTTCCTAGATACTTACATGTGAGGTGAGGTGAGGTGAAATTGGGTTTAACGTCGCGTCCAACATTATTGCACTTATAAAGCGACGTGTGTGTGTGTGTGTTTGTTGCTGCTTGTACTAGTCCGGACTGATGCCGATTTATAGTTCTAGCACACTGAGATACCATTCCGCAGTTTAACATGAATAACCCACTCAGACACAGTATACTGACTCTGAGCCGACCAGTCTTTGTTTTAGCCCCTTAATGCCGAGCGCCAGACAGGGTAACAACAAGTACCATCTTTAAACGTCTTTTGGTATGACACTGCCGGGGATCGAACCCCGGACCTTCCGTTCTCCGGGCGGACACTCTACCACTAGACCACGGAGGCGGCGATACTTACATGTGTGAGTAGATACAAAGTTGACTTAAGGTGAGTACAAACTTGTATTTAAATACCTGATATGGAATGTGATACGAACGGTTTAGTCATGAGAACAATACACTATTGTGCGCGAAGACGTAGTGTACGTCCGGTATACTCAAGACTGAAAAACCTTTTCATTGTTAATTATAGAAACCTTTGGTTTCGTTTGAATGTGTTATCAAAGTGAGGTTTGTAATAGTATTCTAAGCTAGGCACTGGAACCAGGATAGCTATCAACCCTGACGTGTGTTTATTCCTCCCAAACATGTAGTGTTTGTCCTGTATCAACTGTGTGCACTGTATTAACTGTGTGCCCTGTATCAACTGTGTGCCCTGTATCAACTGTGTGTTCTGTATCAACTATGTGCCCTGTATCAACTATGTGCCCTGTATCAACTGTGTGCCCTGTATCAACTGTGTGCCCTTTATCAACTGTGTGGCCTGTATCAAGTGTGTATCCTGTATCAACTGTGTGTCCTGTATCAACTGTTTGCCCTTACCAACTGTTTGCCCTTATCAACTGTGTGTCCTGTATCAACTGTGTGTCCTGTATCAACTGTGTGTCCTGTATCAACTGTGTGCCCTGTATCAAGTGTGTGTCCTGTATCAACTGTGTGTCCTGTATCAACTGTGTGTTCTGTATCAACTGTGTGTCCTGTATCAAGTGTGTATCCTGTATCAACTGTGTGTCCTGTATCAACTGTTTGCCCTTATCAACTGTTTGCCCTTATCAACTGTGTGTCCTGTATCAACTGTGTGCCCTGTATCAACTGTGTGGCCTGTATCAACTGTGTGGCCTGTGTCAACTTTGTGCCCTGTATCAACTGTGTGCCCTGTATCAATTATGTGTCTTGTATCAACTGTGTGCCCTGTATCAACTGTGTATCTTGTATCAACTGTGTGCCCTGTATAAACTGTGTGCCCTTTATCAACTGTGCTCCCTGTATCAACTGTGTGCCATGTGTCAACTTTGTGCCCTGTATCAACTGTGTGCCCTGTATCAACTGTGTGCCCTGTATCAACTGTGTGTGTCATGTATCAACTGTGTGCCCTATATCAACTGTGTGCCCTGTAACAACTGTGTGCCCTGTATCAACTGTGTGCCCTGTATAAACTGTGTGCCCTTTATCAACTGTGCTCCCTGTATCAACTGTGTGCCATGTGTCAACTTTGTGCCCTGTATCAACTGTGTCTCCTGTATCAACTGTGTGCCCTGTATCAACTGTGTGCCCTGTATCAACTGTGTGCCCTGTATCAACTGTGTGCCCTGTATCAACTGTGTCTCCTGTATCAACCCATGAACGTCACAGCAACATGAGAAGTCTTAGTGTCATCTGAGATGTTTCACACAAACACCGCCTTTCTTAGCATCATTCGTATTTTTACGTGAAATAGCTACTTTTCCAGTTTGGCAATAAAGACGTTATTGTTAGTTATAAGCCCATGAAGGTGCATCCCCAGGAGGCTTCACATTTATGTCAGACTGACCCACATGCATATAAATCATCTGTTGTTTGTGCCTCACTGTCAACCATCTCGAGTGGAGACGAAATGCATATAAAATTGAACGATGGACGTCGTTGAGAAACCACTAATTCCATGGCATACTATAGACATAGTTAGTATTAGGATGGCGTGGTTTGGGTCCCCTCCTGTATGAATTCGTCCCATGGATTCATTGAAAATACTTACCAAATCTGTGAAAGGCACAGATAAGTGGTGAGGTGAGGTGAGGTGAAATTGGGTTTAACCTCGCGTCCAAGATTTTTGCACTTATATAGCGACGTGCATGTACGTGTGTGTGTTTGTGTGGCTGCTTGTACTAGTCCGGACTGATGCCGATTTATAGTGCTAGCTCACTGAGATACCATTCCGCAGTTTAACATGAATACCCCACTAAAACACAGTATACTGACTCCGAGCCGACCAGTCCTTGCTTTAACCCCTTAGTGCCGAGCGCCGGACAGGGTCACAACAAGTACCATCTTTTAACGTCTTTTGGTATGACGCGGTCGGGGATCGAACCCCGGACCTTCCGCTCTCCGGGTGGACGCTCTACCACTAGACCACGGAGGCGGTCCGCAGATAAGTAAATCTAGACATCAGTGTGTGCAACTCAAAGACGTTAAAGTTGTCGAAGATGAAACCCACTTTCTCACTTTGGGTGACTTTTATTTTATCAGCGATTTAATCTGCTAGAAAAGGCAGAGGAATTTAACCCTGAATTTTGTACTTATTTAAATAGCCACTAGTGAACTTACATTATGCAGCAAGACCGTTTACTGACGTTTCTATCAGTTACTGTCGCTGATAATACTTTTACTGGTGCTTGAGTTATCCCCTAAGTACTCTATAAACAGTAAGTGCTTATTTAATGAGTGTAGAAACTGTATGTATTTTATAGCTACATTCCAATGTTTAGTGGGTTTTAATATAATTTATATTTTTTAATTATGTAAGAAGTGTCTCGTAAACCTTTACCAGGCTGGATAATGCACATTTTATTGCTTAAAAACATGTTATATTATGTACAATATGCGACGCCATAATAAAATATATCTTATCTTATCTTATCTATGTAATACTGTAAAAAGTGAGTGAGTGATTTAGGTTTAACGCCGTTTTGAACAGTATTCAGTCATTTCTTAGGGTGTCAGCTTGGTGTGGGATGAAGGCACGAAGTGGTGCAGGTCTCAGACGTTTACCACTTCGGTGAAACCCCCGAGCACGGGTATGGTGCTGGCAGACCATGAAGAAGAAGAGAAGAGAACCGTGTTTCGAACCCACAATCATAGGTTTCTGGCGTGCCCAAGGGACGCAACTCTGCGCAGCGAATTGTGGCGCATTAGACGACTGGCCCACCCGTGACACATATTGTTTGCAAGAAAGTGAATAGCAAGTCCTTATTTAATCCAGGACTTCAAATCATAAGCTAAACATTCGCCACATGCATTTGGCTTTATCAGTTAGTCTATATGTAAACATTTCAATGTACAATGTGTGCCGTGATGAAATGACATTTCGCCTACCAACGCATAGCGATCAAACTGTGATATGCATCGTTGCCTTCTCAAACAGTTACTTTCCTCTTTCACAATAAGTATTCTGAGTGAAATCCACAAGATCGTGAACATGTAGCGTTCAAAGCAAACAATAGCTACCAGGTTTCGAGCAACGTTGCACGAACTGGACTAAAATTAGGATTGTGACCCAGAAACACACGCCTCACAAAATGTCATATGAATTTATAACACCCGTGTTCACCAGCGAGCAGCCCAAGATGGCGACTGGAGCATTCAACCCAGGTTATATAAAGTATGGCAAACTTGGAGAAGGTCAGTTCGGTGTTGTGTACAAGATAATGGCTGGCGGTCAACTATATGCCCTGAAGAAACTGAAGAAAATGCCGAACCTAGATCGGAATGCTCTTGAGAAAGAAATAAGAACACTGGATATGTGCTCTGATCACCCCAATATTGTGAAAATGATCACAGGGTGGATTGATGGTGAGATCGCTATTCAAATGGAGTATTGTGACCTGGGAACTCTGAATGACTACCTGATCGAAAACAGACAGGGTGAGCGAATTTTAGGCAGTTTCATGCTTGACATGGCTCGTGGTCTTCGTCATCTTCACCGAAAAAAGTTCATCCACAGAGACATCAAACCCGACAACATTCTACTGGTAGCACGACCTGGTTATGTCCCCATCTGCAAGATTGCTGACGTGGGGCTTGCTCGACTAACTTTTCCCACATCAGGTAACACGACAACAATCTCCTACACATACTATATGACTACCGGGTTGTGCACCCCCCTGTATGCTTCTCCCGAGGTTTTCTCTGGTCAATATACTACAGCATGTGATATATTCTCCCTTGGAGTGGTCTTCTACGCCATGCATTCTTTGCAAACCTTCCACGTAGGGAATAAGACGTTACTGTATCCAGTCATCCCACAATCAAATGGAATGTTTCATCGTGTAAGTCAAGAAGAGATCGAGAGCGCAGTCGCGACGCATGTGTCCAACAGACAGAAAGCTTCCCTGGTGAGGTCTATGTTGTCACTGGAGCCGCGGGCCCGACCTGGAGCCGACGCTGTGGAGTCTACTATCAGTTCATATGAATCTACACATTTCTCGTGCAGCTTGGTTTAATATGTCTGGGGCGGTCGGGTAGCCTAGTGGTTAAAGGGTTGGCTCGTCACGCCGAAGACCTGGGTTCGATTCCTGACATGGGACAATGTGTGAAGCCCATTTCTGGTGTCCCCCGCCGTGATATTGCTGGAATATTGCTAAAAGCGGCGTAAATCCATACTCACTCACTCACTTTAATTTGTCTTGTTACTGTCTGTGTCATTGGGGTGTCATCAGTGAGTAACAGGGGGCGGTCGGGTAGCCTAGTGGTTAAAGCGTTCGCTCCTCAGGCCCGGATTCGATTCCCCACATGGGTACAATGTGTGAAGCCCTTTTCTGGTGTCCCCCGCCGTGATATTGCTGGAAAATTGCTAAAACCGGCGTAAAACCATACTCACTTACACACACACAGTGAGTCTAACCCAGAAGATTTGCCGATTCATTTATACCTCCATCTTATATCTAAGCAGCAGACTTTGTTTGGACTGGAGAGAGAAGGGATGTAAGAGAGGACAAACTACCAATTGAGATCGGAGCTACGTTGTACTAGTATCAGTCCTTTTTAACCTGAGCAATATTGCTTCACCGCATTCGGACCTTATTCACTCGATTGTTCATTCATGCGTCTTGTAAATATTTCCCTTGTGCAAACTGATGCTTGCCGGGTTAGCGCCACGCCCATTGTAAACTACCTCGTATATAGTATTACTGGCTCACGCGGTGTATATCCCTATCTTCTCAATGACTCGGTAACTGAACGCTGCATGACAAACAGTTTTAACCAAGGTGTCTGATGATAAGGATTTCAGTTAAGTGTATCGAGAATAACTGTATAATGAGTAAAGCTAAATATGTGTGTAAATATTGAGTGTTAGTTTGTGATAATTAATAAACCGGGTTTGATTGTTCTGGCGCTTGGTGTTTACGTATTGTGCATACATAGAGAATCTCACCCGAGTGTCTTTTGATATCAAATATATCAACACGAGTTGATAAAAGTGGAAAAATTCCGAGGCTTGCCGAGGATTTTTGCCACTTTTATCAACGAGTGTTGATATATTTGATATCAAAAGACACTCGGGTGAGGTTTTATTTATCATCCAACATCATTCTTCCAACTTTTTCAATTTGTAAACAGTAATTAGCAGTGTTTTCAGTGTAAAAAGTACTGCTAACAGCTTCAGTAGCAGAGCCATTAGTGATGTCATTTGATTGTGACGTCATGGTAACCGGTGACGTCACAATGGTCTGCAAAGCATTGTGATGTAATTTCACTGCAGCGATATCTACAGTGTAGATATCGCTTGATCTAATCCATGCGATATCTCCTGTGGAAGCCAGTTTTGGATGATAAAAGACATTACATGTAGATATTACACTCTAGTGACACATCGAAACCCTCGCTACTACCCCGGGGGCACATATTGCCCAGTCGTCTAAGGCGCCGCGATTTGCTGTGCAGAGTTGCGTCCCTTGGGCACGCCAGATTGTGGGTTCGAATCCCGGTTCGCCCCGATTATGTTTCTAGGTTTGTCATCACCATACCCGTGCTCGTGGGTTTCACCGAAGTGGTAAACGTTTGGGACCTGCATCACTTCGGGCTTGCCTCCCACACAAAGCTGACACGCCGCGATATAACTGTAATACTGTTAAAAGCGGCGTTAAACCCAACTCACTCGCTACTACCCCCCACCCCTTCGTTTGGTATTTTCCGTGTTGGGAGGCGTCATTGTGTCGTGTTTTTTCCAACCATGTTTCATTGTGTCGCAGCAAGTTGTTTACTTATCATGTGTAAGGGGTGTGTAGTACAATAGTGGTTAAGCGTTGGCTCCTCACGCCGGATGCCCGGGTTCGACTCCCCATGTGTGTACAATGTGTCGTAAAACCTCACTCACTCACTCACTCACTCACTCACAAAAGCGGCGTAGCTTTTTAGCTATGTTTTCCCATGTGAGAATTCAGGCTCCATATATATTTGATATACCCCTCAATTCTTTCTTTACGGGATCTTTTCAAACACTTTTCCTACAACGGACGTCAGGGTGATACCTCTGTAATTTGCAGGATCCGATCTGTCCTTATTGTGTCCTTTGCAAAATGGAATAATTGTTCTAGATCTCAACAGTACAGGGGTATAGCAAGTACGTATCATCATGTTAAACAGCTGGGTTAAGTGTTTTAGGAGCAAATATCCAGGGAAGTAGATATGTTCATTTGTGATTTGGTCCGGTCCTGGGGATTTTCTCAATTTTAAGCGTTGTTTCAGTCGTTTTCGGTCGCATATTTCTATGTCCGTCTTAAGTAAAGGGTCATCGTCCAGAAGCGGTATCTTTGAGATGCGGTCTATTCTAGAATCCGTCTCAACACGAAAATCGTTGTCAAACTCCGGTCGTTCAAGAGGTGATAATAAATATGCATAGTTGCACACTTCTGATGGAGTATTGCCAAAACGTTATTTGTAGTTCAGGTGTGTATTTACAGTATTAGATTGTCTTTGTTTCTTTACCATCCTGTAGAATTCAGCTCCATACAGTGTATATGTTGTCAGGAACATGCACTTTTGTATAAGGTGTGTATGTTGTCACGTACGTCCATATCGCTGTCCAGTGTGGATAGTGTCAGGGACGTGCATTTAAGAAATAAACGACGAGTGGGAGTTGTTTAGCTTACAATAAAACACTGCGGCGCCCCTCGTGGTTTATAATCCCTGAAGTGCTTTATTGTACAATAAACAACGACCACGAGTCGTTTATTTCTTAAATGAATATTAACATTACGTGCAGCGTCCTCAAGGATGTGAATAAAAAGTACGCGCTTTAAAAGAATATTTACCCGTATTTAAATAATGATGACTCCCTGAATAGAATCCGACCGCGGCAACAATGTCGACCAAGTCCTACTTTACTCTTCCCTCTCAAAACTAACGTCGTCCAATTTACGACGTCATCAAGTTGCGCGCGCATGTTGGAATCTCAAGAAATCACGTCATGACAGAACAATGTTTTATCGTGAAATAAACCATGCTTCAATCTTCATTGTTCTTTGCGATTTATCGCGTAGCTATCTTATATATCACTAGAAAGTATTACGTTGTCAGGGACATGCATGTCACTGTAAGGTATGTATGTTGTCTTGGACGTGCAGGACACTATCAAGTGTGTATGTAGTTAGGGATGTGCCTATCACTATAAGTATGTATGTTGTTAATAACGTGCATATCACTATAAGTATGTGTGTTGTTGGGAATGTGCTTATCACTGTAAAGTATTTACGTTGTCAGGGACATGCATGTCACTGTAAGGTATGTATGTTGTCTTGGACGTGCATGACACTATCAAGTGTGTATGTAGTTAGGGATGTGCCTATCACTATAAGTATATATGTTGTTAATAACGTGCATATCACTATAAGTATGTGTGTTGTTGGGAATGTGCTTATCACTGTAAAGTATTTACGTTGTCAGGGACATGCATGTCACTGTAAGGTATGTATGTTGTCTTGGACGTGCAGGACACTATCAAGTGTGTATGTAGTTAGGGATGTGCCTATCACTATAAGTATGTATGTTGTCAAGGACGTGCATATCACTATAAGTATGTGTGTTGTTGGGAATGTGCTTATCACTGTAAAGTATTTATGTTGTTAGGGTCGTGCATATGACTGTAATGTGTGTATGTTGTCAATTACGTGCATATCACTGTAAAATATTATGCTGTCAAGGACGTGCATATCACTGTAAAATATTATGCTGTCAAGGACGTGCATATCACTGTAAAGAATTATGTTGTCAAGGACGTGCATATCACTGTAAAGTATTATGTTGTCAAGGACGTGCATATCACTGTAAAGTATTATGTTGTCAAGGACGTGCATATCACTGTATAGTATTATGTTGTCAAGGACATGCATATCACTGTATAGTATTATGTTGTCAAGGACATGCATATCACTATATAGTATTATGTTGTCAAGGACATGCATATCACTATGTAGTATTATGTTGTCAAGGACATGCATATCACTGTATAGTATTATGTTGTCAAGGACGTTTATATAACTGTATAGTTTTATGTTGTCAAGGACATGCATATCACTATATAGTATTATGTTGTCAAGGACATGCATATCACTATATAGTATTATGTTGTCAAGGACATGCATATCACTATATAGTATTATGTTGTCAAGGACATGCATATCACTATGTAGTATGTATACAAGGATGTGCACATCGCGGATTCATACAATTTGCACATCGGTTTTACGATTCATACCTCAATGAACCGAAAGAAATGCACAGTCAATCCTTAAGTAACTCATATAGATGAAAGAAGCTAGGTTGAAGGTGTGCCATTCAAAACTAGAAATAAAAAAAGTAACTAATAAAAAACTCTTAAAGAACCCTTGAAGGCAATCGTAAAGGACATAATATGCCAACAAGATACACGATACAAGAAAGCTGACCAAAATTGTCACAAATTTAAAACGTATTCATTGTCATAAATTCAACATCATTCAAAGTCTGTTTGTGTATACCCGATTTTTAAAAGTAGTATATTTGTCATATTAAATGTTTGACCAAACTTGCAAACTATCGCCAGTGACTAAAGGGATAGTGTAAATCTGGGGTACCATATAGGTAGCAGAGGTACTGTAAGTCCCCATATTACCTAAATATGGTAATCTATCTTTGGCTGCTGGCGATCTTTTGCCCGTTTATATTATGTTGAAAAGCAGCTTGTTCTTTTAAATGTTCTGGGGCTAGTTTTAAATAAAAGCTGTGATAATCAATGTAGTTATTGTACTGTCAATAGACATGTTTTATTCAGTCCAAATGTATTTATTATAAATGTATAACTTGTTCTCATCAGGATATGGCTGGAATATTGCCGATGTGACGTTAAATTTCAAGTCATTCACGCACTGTCATAAAAAAAACTAAACACACGAACACAACAAGCACACGCATAGTTTTCCGACGTCACGTCATGATGAGAAATGAAGTGCCACACATGTCCGCATTAACATGACCACCATATTGTGTTCTGAAAGTCTCCGTTCTTCTGCGTCCATCTATTCGTCCACAACTGACACCTGGTCCTTGACAACGTCGTCAGTGGTGTCAACGACATCAGCGTGTCACAGGGATGACACTTTATGTGGGCTTCCAAGATATACACAAGGGGTACACGGATGGTCCAGTCGTCTGAGGCGCCACAATTCCCTCCTCGGATCCCTTAGGTGTGCCAGAGACGTTCGATCGTGAGTCCGAATCCCAGATTCGCCCTGAGTGTGTTTTTGCATTTGTCAGCACAATAGCCGGACTATGTCTGAAATATTGTTCACGGTGACTTCCTCTGTGTTGCAATTGTTCTCCACACATTTCGTGTTTTGGGCCCCGATTATGTTTCTAGGTTTGTCAGCACCATACCCGTGCTCGTAGGTTTCACCGAAGTGGTAAACGTCTGAGACCTGCATCACTTCGGGCTTTCCTCCCACATTAAGCTCACACGCCGCGATAAAACTGGAATACTGTTAAAAGCGGCGTTAAACCCAACTCACTCACTCACTCACTAATAACGGATGTCAGAGCTTCAAGGACAACGTAATACAACATTCTGGAATCTGTAAAAAAATAGTATCACTCGCACCTAAAACTTCCGAAAAATCTGCAATGTTGCATATAACTGGAATACTGTTAAAAGCGGCTTTAAACCCAACTCACTCGTGTTTTGGGGAAACACATAAGTGACATAGTTTGTTACTGTCACTATTAAATGTTCAACAAATATGTGTCATGGATGCACGGACTAGAATTGGTCCTCTGTAACCTATGCTGGTCGTTAGAAGACAGTAGAATGGGTCAAGCGTTTATCTCAAGTTCATCAAAATAATAAGCAGCATCGTCACGCATGATGGCCACATAGTCGTCGTATGTCGAAACAAAACTACTTGTGTGATCCCGAAAAAGTTTGGCGAGGATGATGTTCATTGCTGATTGGTCAAATCGGTTACACTTATTGTATTTGTGGATGTAAACGTTGCAAAAAATGTCACGTTCTGGATTCCGAGGACACATGCAGTCAGCACTCATGGCACAAACTGCCCATGGTTTCACAACAGCCTCTCGAATCCACTGCTCGTTGTGAAACATGATGAATGTCGCTTGAAGCTCGGGGACTGGAGCTAAGGTGCAGATGTTTTCTTTCATGTAGTTCATTGTGATCTGTAGAGTATGCTGTGCCACAGAGTTATAGCCCGAGGACATGGCCAGGCCACGTTTCTCTACATCATCCAGCAGGGAGTTGATGACATTGTTCGAGAACCTGACAGAGGCGTCCATCCACACTAGTATGTCTGCCTTGTGCAGGTTAGCCTGAAAGTACAACATCAAGATATAAACCTATACTTAGATGTTACAGATCTAGCAATGCATTGTTCATCGAAGGTAGGGGCGGTCGGGTAGTCTAGTGGTTAAAGCGTTCGCTCGTCATGCTGAAGACCCGGGTTCGATTCCCGACATGGGTACAATGTGCGAAGCCCATTTCTGGTGTCCCCCGCCGTGATATTGCTGGAATATTGCTAAAAGCGGCGTAAAATCAAACTCACTCACTCACTCACTCACTCATCGAAGGTAGGTAAGATCCACATCAATCTCTTGGCCTTTTCAGTTATAATTACACTAGTTCATCATATACTACTCAAAAGAAGTTAAAGAACATTACTGACTGTAGTGACATAAAATAATCGTGAGTTCTCTAACTTATTTGATTAGTATTATTTATAGTCGAACCTCGCTTATCCGGACACTTGCGTTTTTCAAATATTATCCGGATAAACGAATTTCCGGATATCTTAATCTCTTGTTAACTGACCAGAATTCCCTCCCCTGGCCAAATTCTTCCGAGGCATATATGATATGAATGACAAAAGTATAATTTATGAAGGGTGGATCGATTTATAAATAAAATAAATTGTACTGTGCAGACCTACACGCAGTAGTGTGAGCGACGCCTATTTTAGATGATACACTGAGGCATGTTTACCCTCGATGAGATGGAAACTAAGGTTGAACGGATTCATGTATGCAAAAATGTAGTCTGGACATATATTATGCACGAATAATTTGAAGTTGAAATTCTCTCGTTTGTAATTTTGAAAATATGCTGAGTGGTTCAGAACTGGAATGAAGTGGGTGCCATACACTGGGAGCGTGTAAAAAGTGTGATAGGGAAGTGCGGTCGGGTAGCCTAGTGGTTAAAGCGTTCGCTCGTCACGCCGAAGACCCGGGTTCGATTCCCGACATGGGTACAATGTGTGAAGCCCATTTCTGGTATCCCCCGCCGTGATATTGCTGGAATATTGCTAAAAGTCGCCGTAAAACCATACTCAGTCAGTCAGTCAGTCGGTGCCTAAGATTTGGTGCCTCCTGATCTCTTTGCGCAGATAGGGAGGATTCCCGGGTTCTCCACCGAGAGCATAACTCTTCTGACAATCTGGTGTGTTAGGAAGTCTCCATATTCTTCCTAAATATTCTGGAAGGGTTCGACTAGGCGGCGCTTTTTGGGAGCCAGTCCCATTCGCTGTCGTGGCAGCGTGTTGAGAGGGCAGGGGCCCTGAGCTGATGATGTGCCTTTATCGGCCTGAATGTGTCACCCAACCTCTCTCTGCTGCATTTTACTTTTAATCTGCTCATGATATTACTGCTAATAATAATTAATATTATTATTAATAATAATAAAAGCGACAAAACCCTTGACATGCATGTCAAAAGCTGAGTCAATTGTACGAGTCACACTGTATTATGCGCTTATGAAACACTATCAAATAGTGATGATACCAGGTGTTACTCCCACATGGGTCACAAACACGTGCAAAGGCAAATCAACTGAGAAAATAATAAATTGCATCTATTAGCCACTGATGCGTCAAATGTGGAAATGTCCTCAACATGTCTATGATAAAGCCTTTTGAAAGCTGAACTGTTTGTTTGTTTGTTGTTTAACGCCGCACTCAGCAATATTCCAGCTATATGACGGCGGTCTGTAAATAATCGAGTCTGGA
Source organism: Haliotis rufescens (assembly GCF_023055435.1). Lineage (NCBI taxonomy): Eukaryota > Metazoa > Mollusca > Gastropoda > Lepetellida > Haliotidae > Haliotis > Haliotis rufescens. Next base: position 13,765,938 of record NW_025964223.1, read on the forward strand.
CCAGACAATCCAGTGATTGACATCATGAGCATCGATCTACGCAATTGGGATCGATGACATGTTTCAACCAAGTCAGCGAGCCTGACAACCCGATCCCGTTAGTCGCCTTTTACGACAAGCATAGTCGCCTTTTACGGCAAGTATGGGTTGCTGAAGACCTATGCTACGCCGGATCTTCACGGGTCGAAAGCTGAACAGAGGCCTTGAATGGTGTAACCCTGATCAAACAACATTTGAGCAAGTGTCGTAAGACGCTTTTTGAAATCTTCGATTGTACCTTGTGAAAAGTAGACACCAAAAGCTGGAGCCTCTCTAATATTGTTTGACATAAAGGGAAAGTTGACTATCGGTAAGTTGAAATCACACAAATTATGAGTTGTTACATATTTTTCGGCTGGAAACACAATAGTTATTGAGGGATATCCAAGTAATGATTGTCTATGACGTAGCTGAGTTTGCTATGCTTTTTCAATGCCTCATTCATTAGAGTAAAGTGTATTAATGTAATCTGCACATGATGTAATTGACACGATCTGGAGTATGTACAGCGACACACTGTCCTCAGTTCACAACGGCAATCTACCCCAAACATATCACTTAACTCTTTTGTGTTAGCGGCGATAATGAGTGAGAGAAGTTTTTGTCATGGTAAAATGAAAACAAATAAACTGCCTTCACTTCCCAGTTCAACTAAGAACTCTTGTGTTTACAGGTGACATTACTCTATATTGAAAACACATTAGGTTTATCTCCTAATCTGTAGCAGAAACTGAACCATCAAGTATTCCCATACTGGTTTAAGCACGGATCTTTATGGTTGGTTGGTTGGTTGGTTGGTTTACACTCACTCAGCAATATTCAACCTATATGACCGCGGTCTGTAAATAATCGAGTCTGGACCAGACAATCCAGTGATTGACATCATGAGCATCAATCCACGTAATTGGGATCGATGACATGCTTCAACCAAGTCAGCGAGTCTGACCACCCGATCCCGTTCGTAGCCTCTTACGACAAGCATAGTCGCCTTTTATGGCAAGCATGGGTTGCTGAAGACCTTTTCTACCCCGGATCTTCACGGGCCGAATCTTTATGGACAACACAGATAGTATTCTGGTACTTCAGCCACTACATGAATCCAGTGAACACTTCGCCTAATTATTTATACATTCTGAACTGGAATTCATAAATTGAAAAATACTTGCATACAAGTACACGTAAATGTGGCGGAATCTGTCCATTACAGACTCGGCTGGGACCGGTAAAAACATCCGGTTTACGGCGAGGTCCGGATTAAACAGTGTCCATTTGAATCCATTCGGTCATGAAAACTACATGAATGTAAACTTAGGGCATACCTGTATGATAATAGCTTTCCATGTGTAGCATTTAAGATTCTGCAACCTTGAAGGCAGAAACTCCACCGGATAGCTCCGGACTTGACAACGACAATATTTCTCCATCTGTGAATACAAGAGACAAAGCTGTTTCCATAATCACAGGTGAGTGACTGAGTGAGTGAGTATGGTTTTACGCCGCTTTTAGAAATATTCCAGCAATCACACTGCGGGGTACACCAGTAATGGGCTTCACACATTGTACCATCATCATAAGCAATCGCTGGTCGAAGCGCGGTGCGTTGTACGATTCCGACTATATCATGAGCATCATGATTATTGCACTGGTAAATGCAGTTTGCGTTTTTATGCGTTATCTTTTACAGATAGTTGTTACGTATGAAAAGGGGCACGGGTAGCCCAGTCGTCTAAGGCGCCGCGATTCGCTGTGCAGAGTTGCGTCCCCTGGACACGCCAGAAACCTATGATTGTGGGTTCGAATCCCGGTTCACCCCGATTATGCTTCTAGGTTTGTCAGCACCATACCCGTGCTCGTGGGTTTCACCGAAGTGGTAAACGTCTGAGACCTGCATCACTTCGGGCTTTCCTCCCACATTAAGCTGACACGCCGTGATATAACTGGAATAATGTTAAAAGCGGCGTTAAACCCTACTCACTCACTCACTCACTCACTCACTCACTCACTCACTCACTCACTACTTATGTAAAGCTATGTGCAGGGATGATTGCGTAGGTAAGAGTACATATATGTTGATTGATTATTGATATGGTATGGGCTGGGTGTTATTTATTTCAATTTGATTATGTTCATTATGTGTTTATTTTGGTTTGTATTATGTTCAGCTCGGGTTCTCAAACATATTGATGTTATTTTGTGGTAGAAACAATTCATGCGTGCAGGTGGTAATTCCTATTGTCGTTTGAGGCGCCGCAATTCGCTGTGCAGAGTTGCGTCCCTTGGTCACGCTAGAAACCTGCCATCGTGAGTTCGAATCCGGGTCCGCCCCTGTTATGTTTCTAGGCCTGTCTGCACCATCCCCGTGCTCATGGGTTTCACCAAAGTGGTAAACGTCTAAGACCTGCATCACTTTGAGCTTTCCTCCCAAATGAAGTTCACACGCCGTGGTGTAACTGGAATAATGTTCAAAGCGGTGTTTAACCAAACCCGCTCACCATTGTATTGTATGTGCAAACTGTTGTATGCTTGTTGCATAGTTTAAATTTTTCAATACTAGGCATAAGACAGAAAATAAGTTACAGGTAAACGTGTTACAGGAAATAGACCCAAACTATTAAGAGAGCTTTTAAGCTTCATAGGTTTCACCTGTTCTCGTTGCCAGGGCATCAGTCCAAGATCATAGAACACAAATGTGTTACAGGTAAACGTGTTACAGGAAATAGACCCAAACTATTAAGAGAGCTTTTAAGCTTCATAGGTTTCACCTGTTCTCGTTGCCAGGGCATCAGTCCAAGATCATAGAACACAAATGTGTAGTCATCAATCAGAGGGAAGACATTCCTGTGGAGGTTCCGGATCAGGGCCTGAGCCTCGTAGAAGTGGTTGCTGGATGCTGCAGTGACAAACATTGTTCTCTTGCCGGTAGGAGGCTCTGGGAACAGCCTCATTAAGAGGCTCAGATCCTTGTGCTTCCGTTCCGACATGGTCGACAAGACACTTCTCAGGTTTTCTTCTGGTGTTGTGGACTGGAGTACTGGGCAGCTAGCTTCAACACACGCCCCTCCTGTAGGGATTCAGATATGCAAGGCACAGTTTACTTACAACTAAGCTTTTCAATCAGCGCATGCCTGGTTTAGTCATTCCATAATTATATGGTAGTCATTCGGAGGAATTGACTTAATATGTCACGTTGCATGTGGTTATGGAAATGGCTATGTCTTTTATTGTTAACATGATTTTTACATGGCGTTTCCAAACCTCCTCACCCACAAGCACTTACTGTTTTAATGCCAGTTGTCAAAGTGTCTGGTGCTACTGGTAGAACAAGCGGGACACGCTTAACCTTTTCACGAGCACTTGACGTCTTCATTTATTTTGAGTGATCCATTCATATAATTTTCACTTCTATTTTGCATTTTACGCAATATAGAATCTGTTTCGCTGGATATTCGAGTGATTATTTTCTGACGTTTATTTTTGAATGTTTGTTTGTTTAACGCCGCACTCAGCAATATTCCAGCTATATGGCGGCGGTCTGTAAATAATCGAGTCTGGACAAGACAATCCAGTGATTGGCATCATGAGCATCGACCCACGCAAATGGGATACGTTGACATGCATCAACCAATTCCGCGAGCCTGACCACTCGATCCCGTTAGTCGCCTCTTACGACAAGCATAGTCGCCTTTTACGGCAAGCATGGGTTGCTGAAGACCTATTCTACCCCGGACCTTCAATGGTCTTTTTTTAATGTATTTTCAATTGCAACTCGTCATGGTATTGACAGGGAGGATAGTTAGATGATAACTTGGCTAACCTGCGAATGATTCTTCTTCACAGGGTTTCGCTGGATCTTTCCGCCATTGTCCCGCAAGTTGTAAATCTGTTGTGATGATAAAAGCAGCAGTGTAAGTACAAGAAGACGACCTCTTCCTCATTAGTTATATAATGGTTGCACATTTATCATAAAAACAAAATTAATCATATTTGGTGTAATCATTTTGTGATGTCTAAACTTTAGTTGGATAACATCAACCAATCACTTATCATCACACACTGCGTAATTCAGTTTTGTCGATTCACGATTGTTCACCAATGGCATTCTTGTTTACTTCATTGGCGCAAAGGAAATTATGTTTTTAACACGACGTAAAGGAGTGTGTAGCTCATAGACAGGTGTTCGTTTATTTCCGTGTTATTTCGACTCGGCAAACATCGATGGAAGTCGCTTGGTGTCACGGGCAGGTAACCCTATTCTCGCAGCAAATGAATGTTATCTGCGGGCCAAACAGGTAAATTTAAAAATAACAGAAACAATGGCCAAAATATTTAATCTTTATCCAAGACGAAAAAAAGCTAAATATTTCATTTGGAAAAAGTTGAATTTTAATATATGTTACTGGAAAACTGTTTTACAGTAATCACAATTTATTATTATTCTGGACCGCCTCCGTGGTCTAGTGGTAGAGAGTCCGCCATGAGAGCGAAAGATCCGGGGTTCGATCCCGGCCGCGTCATACCAAAGGACGTTAAAAGATGGTATTTGTTGTTACCCTGTCTGCAGTTCGGCATTAAAAGGACTGGTCGTCCGTGGGGTATTCATGTTAAACTGTGAGCTAACACTATAAATAGGTATCAGTCCGGACTAGTACAAGCAGCTACGCTACCCCCCCCCCCCCCCCCCCCCCCTTCTCCTCCCCTCTCACACACACACACGTGTATGCACGTCGCTATATGAGTCCAATATGCTTGGACCCGACGTTAACCCCATTTCACCTCACCTATTATTCTTCCAAAATTAAATGTTTGCATCACTTTGCATAAAAGATAGTCTTAAAAATTAAACACAGCTGATGTTTCATTAAATATTATTTTATGTTGGTACAGTTTGAAAAGTACATATTGGTTGCAGCAAATTTCATCAGAGAGGAAATCACCGCCCATATTTCTAGCCATAGATTTAGTCACCTTACCGAGAGAATCTGTCGTTGATCACGTGATTATGTGATGAAGATGATTTGCATGAATAAGCAGTCGAATTTGTCAACCCTTCAAGATACTTTATCGACTTCACTGAACACTACCGTCTTGAAAAAGACAGACCGCTTCCGTGGCGTAGTTGATAGAGCGTCTGTTCCGAAAGCTTCTGCTCGTTGCCGCGTTATATCGAAAGACGTTAAGAGATACTTGTTGTTGCCCTCCTACCTGACATTCGGCATTGATAAAACAAGGACTGGTCGACTCGGTGTCAGTGTATCAGTGGGCGAGCACTATAAAACCGACATTTGTCCGGACTAATGCAAGCGCACGCACGCACACACACACACACACACACACACACACACACACACACGTGCCATCCTTCAATGTCCAGGACTCGCATTTCGGCAAACCTATACTAACTCCTGGATCCATTCTCGTGAATCTCGATATCGCAAATTACCAACCCCTGGTTTTCATTAACAATTTACCGATCGATCAAACGTTGAGATAAGGGTACGGGGTAAGGGAAGTAACTCCTATTGCCTAGAAACTAAAGCCACCGCCAGTTTTAATGGACATGAAGACGTCAAACTCTATCGTAATCAATGGGACTGGCCGCCATCGGACCGTCTATATACACGTGCAAATAGTGCAAATAGTGGACCAATGCCGTGCAATATACACGACTGGAAAACTCCCTTCTCCGCCGTGAGACGCGAACGCTGATTGGTCTATTAATTTCCTACACAACAAACCTGGTTCCCGGTCTCAGTTGCGCTACGCTACATCGTATATTACTCCCAAAGAGGTTAACTCTACACCATAGTGCGGGTATCATTTCTAAAAAGATATATCAAAGATAATAAAAATTCTTTACTTGTTGATAAAATTGTAATTTCTTCTCTAAACATCTGTGAAGATATAAAGGTTTGCTACGGTAGATAAACCAGGTATCACAGTTAGTTAAAAGTTTTGCAGTCGTACAGACATGTTGTGAACATAGAGATCATAAATATTTTGAGTAAACATACTTTACCTAATGAGATACTAGTTTTACGAACCAGAATATTTATAGTTTAGTTTTGTTTGAACCAATTAAAATCAAAACATAATTTCCCCTATTAAAATACTTCGAACCTTCTGGTAAAACAAAATTTACGAACCTTCTATAAAAGAGCAAGCAATCTGAAGCAAGCATTTATTTTCCGCGTCGTGATTTACATGCAAAGTATATCACGCGTTGCAGTGGAATATATTTAATGTTATTGCAAAGATTTATGGCATGTTGTTTGCAGAGCTGTTATTATGCAATCCCCATCCCTTCAGAGAAATGTTCTAAAAGAAATGGGGTTTTATTTACAAATACAAATACATTTTCCTGCATAAAAGCCTACAAAATAAGAAATGAAATGTGTTAATATATTTGTGATAGCAATGTGTTCGCACAATAGTATTTTGATTAAACATTGAGGCTGGTTTGTAACGCGCATTCTGATTGGTCCGTTAAACTGGCTAATGAAAATCAAGGGCGGGTAATTTGAGACCGCGAGTACCACAGGGGTGGACCCAGGGGATGGTTTACTTTTACCGGAATGCGAGCCCTGGAGATGGGGGATGACACAGGGGTAGCGTCGCTTTACAAGTGCAATAATCTAGAACCTTTCACCTCACCTGAAAAAGGGCGTATGGTCAGATTCAACATATCGACATTATTATTGAGATTTTGTTGTGTCAAACATGCTCATCAATAAGCAAGCATTGTTGATATTGTTTTGACCCTCCGTAGCAACAGGTAGATGCGGGCCGCGGGAATCGGAGAAGTGATTATTAAAAGAACCCCTGATATATTTCTTGTATGTCGACATATTGTAACACTATTTGCCATGGGCAATTTGTGAGTCATAAAAACTACACGGTTTAGTCGTTGGACATAGTGAAAGGTCAAAAGAACATGAGCAGTTAGGAGTGAGTGAGTGAGTGAGTGAGTTTGGTTTAACGCCGCTTTTAACAGTATTCCAGTTATATCGCGGCGTGTCGGCTTAATGTGGGAGGAAAGCCCGAAGTGAGGCAGGTCTCAGACGTTTACCACTTCGGTGAAACCCACGAGCACGGGTATGGTGCTGACAAACCTAGTAACATAATCGGGGCGAACCGGGATTCGAACCCACAATCATAGGTTTCTGGCGTGCCCAAGGGACGCAACTCTGCACAGCGAATCGCGGCGCCTCAGACGACTGGGCCACCCGTGCCCCTAGCAGTTAGGAACAGTTAAGACCAATTACAAGGCAATTGACCTGTCAGGATCTGTGTATTCCACGAGTTGATATGTCCAGTGGAATAACTGACACTCCCGAATTGTGAAGTTAATAGGAATGACTTTTATCAACAAATAAAATATCAAACAATAACATAATTATCGTGCCATGTACGACCCTGATCTGGGTCCACCTACTTATATGTATATGTCAAGTATAATTGCAGACATTACAAATGTTAAGTTAATCATAACCAGCTAGGCAGAATAATAATCGGTCAGCTGCCTTTAAAAGCAGGCAGGATGGGCAAGCAAGGGGAGCCGGCAACCATAGAAAGAGAGCAGTCACTCTGTAGAAAGGCAAACCAGGGTCAAGGAGGGACGAACACTGACCAACCAGACCAGCCCGTCAGCTGCCCAAGTGTCAACGTGACTCCGCCGCCTTCCCCTGTCAGACTCTGTAACTGCCGATCGCCCGGTTCCTCAGGTTTCTACTGTGTCAATAAAGTAACTATTCTTTGCCACCACCACGACTTGTTGTCCAAGTGTCCGAGAGGTGTTACAAATTTGTATTGTGTAACCGTGAGTAAATTCCGGTCATGTATGTCAAGGTTTAGATGCAGTGCACACTGGCTGGACATAGAACTTGTAGAAAACTTAACATCCCCCGTGAAGAAAGATTTTGCAAACTTTGTCATTTTGGCCTAATAGAAGACGAGTTTCATTTCTAGCTAGTGTGCCTGCATATTCTCACCTACGCCATCTTTATATCAGGGTTAGAAACTAACAGCTTTCGTCCACTAGTCCTTATAATGATAACATATAGCAAAACCCTTAAAATTGGCCAATTTCTATTAGTCCTTAGGATACCTTTACTATTGGTCAGTTTGGTAAGGACTACAGGACTAGTGCCAATTTCTAACGCTGTATATGCCTGCAAAATATTATCTACACCCAAATGTCCATAAATTTTAATATTCTTTTTATCTACTACAAACCCAAAGCTCATTATTAATATCACTAAATATCTGAATCACAGTAAAGAAGAAAGAATACGTATTTTATTACTGTGACTGTTTCCATCAATAAGTGTCAAACATTTTGTACAAAGGGTCTGTGGCCTGTAGAGTACTGAATAAAAAAATCAAGAATTCAGACCATACAATCGACACAAAATATGGATATGATAGTGAAGGTGTGATGACGACAAATGTCTGTTAAATTCCCTTCGGATTGTGTATTTTAATGCTTGGTACTGTTTATACATTGTTTTAACTATATCTATATAGTCTCTCATAAATCGCGGGGCGATTGGTCATGGTTTTATGTTTCATGTATTTAATACTGTGTTATCAACTGTACCATGAGTGAGACTTAAATAAACAATTCTGTCTGTCTAACCATACCCTTAAAACTATGACTTGTATCATCTCCACCCTCACTAAACAAGCAATCATCATTTCCTCGAGCTCTGCTGACCCCAAACCTGGGATCCAACACCTCCGTCAAATCTTTACTCATCTCAATAATTATCCATCCAAACACGTCGACAAAACGTCATCTCCTCTGTACTCCATTCTACATCCAGATCGACGACCGCCAAACCTGATTCAGCGCCCCTCCGCATCGCCCTCTTATTAAGTGGAAAAGCTTCCCACATCAATCAGCCACCTCAAACAGCAAGCCAATATTGACACCTACTTCACCAGATCCACCTCCCTCAAAACCCTAAGAGCCAACGGCAGAAACACAACCAAACGCCAAAAACCTGAAGGTGTAGTTTATAAAATTGACGGTAACTGTTGACAATCCTACTTTGGTGAAACATCCCGCCCCATCAACACCAGAATGAAAGAGCACAAAACTTCAACCATGAGACATTTAATCAGCCATCTCGGACCATATCAGCAACTGCTCTGATCCCAACATCAACTGTGAAAACGTCCAAATCCTCTTCATCAACCTCCATGACTTCACTGAAAGAAACTAACAGAAGCAGTCCACATTCGCCGCCACAAGCCATCAATTAACAGGGATCGAGGCTATTTCATCCCATCCGCCTACTATGAACTCATTAAGCAATAATCACCCCACCTATGTGTACCTAATCCTATCTAATATTTTAGCTTCCTGTTTATTTGCTTCCTCATCATGTGTTTTCTGTCCATCATGTTGTTACAGTATTATCCTTTAGTTGTTATTACTTAACCTACTCAGGTTAATCTCTCTCATGTATGCACTTGTTGTTACTGTTAATCCTCCACTTACCATATCTATTCTATACCATGTTCATTATTCAGTCTTGCTTGACAACGGTACAAGGATCCATACCGAAACGTGGCCATTACAGTATATAAAGAAGTTGTTATCCATAAACTGTCTACTTTGCCGTGACGGATAGTGAGTGAGTGAGTGAGAAAGGGTTTAACGCCGCTTTTAACAGTATTCCAGTTATATCACGGCGTGTCAGCTTAATGTGGGAGGAAAGCCCGAAGTGATGCAGGTCTCAGACGTTTACCACTTCGGTGAAACCCACGAGCACGGGTATGGTGCTGACAAACCTAGTAACATAATCGGGGCGAACCGGGAATCGAACCCACAATCTTAGGTTTCTGGCATGCCCAAGGGACGCAACTCTGCACAGTGAACCGCGGCGCCTGAGACGACTGGGCCACCCGTGCCCCCTTCGTGACGGATAGACTATGAACCAGATAGTAAATGCCGAATACCACTACATATAAATATGAGATTTAATTACAATGTATATGTATTATACGTGGATATGCTTGTATCAGTAAAGAGTGGTTTAGTAGTTATCTTTTGCAATGGTGCAGCCACTGGTTGTAAAGTCAACGTCTACATACCTCCAATTTTCTTTCCATACTCTCTGAGTAAGACGTCAAAGCTGACATTCTCTACCCGGGCTGGAATGTAATATCACAATGATATTACACATTGCATCAGATAGCGTTCTATCCATCTCACAGTGCAGCGTTGTTAAGTCACCTCTTTTGCTTGTGATATACCGTTCTACGTATTGTGCCACATAACCCTACAGTTTGTACTATACTAGCACACTGTTTGTGCTATACCACCCTACTGCTGGGACTATACCACCCTACTGCCGGGGCTATACCACCCTACTGCTGAGGCTATACCACCCTACTGCTGATGACATAAACCACCCTACTCCGCTGCTATACCACCCTACTGCTTAGGCTATACCACTCTACTGCTGGGGCTACACCATCCTACTGCTGGGGTTATACCACCCTACTGCTAGGGCTACACCATCCTACTGCTGGGGCTATACCACCCTACTGCTGATGACATAAACCACCCTACTCCGCTGCTATACCATCCTACTGCTGGGGCTATACCACCCCACTGCTGGGGCTATACCACCCAACTGCTGGTGCTATACCACCCTACTGCTAGGGCTACACCATCCTACTGCTGGGGCTATACCACCCTACTGCTGGGGATATACCACCCTACTGCTGGGGCTATACCACCCAACTGCTGGGGCTACACCATCCTACTGCTGGGGCTATACCACCCTACTGCTGAAACCATATACCACCCCACTGCTGATGTCATATACCACTCTACTGCTGGTGCCATTGGACCCTGGTGCTGCCGCTTTTCGTATGTGCTGCTTCTAGTAGTGTCCCTACGCAGATGCAACCTTATACTTAAACTTCACTCACTCCTTATAATGTACCACGGAACATTTTGTTGTAATGATCAATGGCTGCATCACTATAACTGAAATACATGCATGAAGAAATAATGATTTCATATAAATTCATCTCCAGAGCTATCAATATATGAATCAGGACTTCATTTCAAATCGACAAAACTACACGTGGAGGCGATACATATGATGTCCATATATGAAAGTACTCTCCGTTCTTGAACCTACCTTCAGATCCCTTCCTGTGCTCAATCAGCAACTCGTCAAAGGTGATGTTTGCGAAAACTGGAAAAGCAATGGAACTGTTATTACAATGTTACGATACTTTTACACGTTGTCATTTATCATACGCACTGTGGATGTGAATGTTTGCGTACGCGTGTGCGTGTGTGCGTGTACGTGTGCGTGTGCGCGTGTGCGTGTGCGTGTGCATGTTGTGCGTTTGCGTGTGCTTGTGCGCGTGTGCGTGTGCGTGTGCGTGTTCGTGTGCGTGAGCGCATCAGTGAATATTATCACAATCCGGGTTACACCATTCAATGGCCTAGTCAATCTTTCAAACGTTTTAAGGTAGACAGGGAGGACATTTCAAAAATCAGGTTACCAACAATTATGTCCATGCAGTTGCCTATTTTGACAGGTGTTTGTTGAGCCTATAGGGAGGTAGACCATGGGCAGTCCGTGGATATGTTTGCAGATCTTGCATTGAAAGTAAAACATGATGTGTCGAAGCATCCGGAGACTAGGTTCCATTCTATTACCTATCAGTGCTAATTACCCCCGGCCTCCTTTTTGCCCAATGTCCATTACCAATTACCAATCAGTGATAATAAGTCCTGGCTTCCAGTTGTCCCTATCTATCAGCGCTAATAACTGTAAAGTGTTGGCTTCCATTGTCCATTGCTAATCACCCATCAGCGGCAATTATATGTTGGCTTCCCCTGTTAAGTTTCCACCTTTTGTCATCTTTTTACTTTTGTTGCTAATGCATGTACATACGCTCGTACATATGCTCTCTGCCTCATAGCCCTAGGCGTATTCCTAATCAAAACAGGCCTAATTAAGCGCATCTAAAAACTAATTAATCTACCAATCCAAAATCCAATAAACATACAAACACCCACCTCACCCGGCTCCCTTAGTTCCCTCCTCCACCCACCTCGGCATTTATTCCAAATTTTAAAATTTCAAAAAATCGATATAAGCAACCCCTAAAAGCCCCCTCTTGTGTTGCACACACCACTTTCACCCTTCTCGGAATACACTAAATGGTCTGGCCAGGCCCGTGTGCGAAATACGCTGCAGTCGGAAAGCGCACGTTAAATCTCCAAAGTAAGTAAGTAAGTAAGCATTCATTTACCTGATGAAGGAGTAAACATATGCTCCGAAACGTTCTCTTCCTATATTATGTAAAGGTCGTAATCGTTCATTGGACAGTGCTTCTGTAGTGATTTTTTTTATGATAATGGGTTTTATCTCTTTTATTCATTATTATGATTAATTATGAATATTGGTATGAAGGGGGTATTAATGTAGATGCAAACTATCAAAAAGTTGGAATTCCAACAAATTTACGATGATGAAGATTTGAAGAATAAAAGTTACTTCAAAACATGTTTAGTTAAAGCAGTTGGATATAGAACACTTACCTGGTTCTATTGCTTCTGGTATATTTGCAAGATGAGACAAGTCGATGTATTCATCTGTAACAAAAGAAGCAAATTATAAGTTGTCAACCGGTCTCGAGGACGAATCTATCTTACCACACACCTTGTTTTGTGCGGGTTATGATCTCTGGTCTTACGTATGTCTGCTCTGGTCCAAATCGTCAAGGATACCACAGATATACATTTATCCACTTCGTGAAAGTGGAAGTATCATGGGTATGGCAGAGAAAATAAACATAATATAAGCTAGAGGACGATTGTAATTTTATTATCGGTATTCAATTTTACACGATTAGTTTGAATCGTTCAGCATACAAATAATTGGTAACCTCCCAGTGTGGGCACCGACCTGCCTAAGACTCGCTGAATACAGTGTCCACCCTGGGAATGGATGAGGTCACAGTGTCCACCCTGGGACAACTGATCGCAATTAATTAAGTAACTGAGTAAGGAGAGATTAGCATTCTAAATTCTTTCACCATGGTTTTCTATCTATTTCTGAACTATCAAATACAAACTCTGACCTAGAACGAGGCATCCAACTGTTCCTATTAAAGCAAAACGTCACAAACTCTGATATATGTAGATGTATTTATCATATAAACGGACAAAAGACCATCTATGAATTTTATTAAATGACACCTTCGAACTTCTAAATATATAAACCTTCTTGTTTCTTAGCATTTACAAAGGAAACTGATAATTTCAAAATGCCAATATTTCATATGATTGATTATTATTTTTGTATGATGATTTCATTGTTGTCTTGTTACACAAAGTCAGTAGTACCTTAATCATATTAACATTATCATGAGTGTGTTGAGGCCAAGGGTATACAGGTCATGATATATGATTGGAAATGGTAGAATAGTCTCAGCCAATCAAATTTCAAGTGTATGGTAAAATAATCATGGTTGTGCCACTGGTTACATGTATTCGCTGCTGCAGAAATGGCGAATATTCACAATAATAAATAAAGCGACAAAACTCTTTCCACGTCCAATTGAAATATTTGCATAAAGCAGGCTCGACTGTACGATTCCCACTATATCACGAGCATGTGTTTATGAATCACTATCAAATAGGGATGATACCAGGTGTTCGCGAAAAGGTGAGCGTATCCTGCCCCACCGGTGGCACCCATCACAAACACATGCAAAGGCGAGTCAATTGTTCACCTGTAAATAACATATGTCACATCACATAAAAACATTGAATCTACATGTACTTTTAGATACTATAAAGGTTAAATCTTGAAAGTCGATTTAATTATTATTTTATATGTTATATGTTTTTCTCTATGAGCATTTCAGTATTTCAAAATTTGTGTACAGCCTCCGTGGTTTAGTGGTAGAGCGTCGCCCGGAAAGCGGAAGGTCGGGTGATCGATCCCCGGCCGAGTCATGGGTTAATATTAACTTAGATGACAGGAAATCCGGTTATATTATGTATTATTATTGGCATTATATGATAAATGATACTTACATACATATGAAGGTTTGAGGAGGCCTTTCCCCACGAAAACAACGAGGGAAGAACAGAGCAGGATGCCAAGACCTGGAACAACACAGACGGTGAGTTATGTCCTGATCAATCACTTGTTAATGACTGAGTAAAGGCTATAGTTTGTACTAACCTTCTTCCTTTTAAATAAAAGCGACAAAATCCTTTCCATATTCAATAGAAATCTCTGCTAAAAGCAAAGTCGGTTGTACGATTCCGACTATATTATGAGCATGTGTGTATGAATCCCTATCAAACAGTGCTGACACCAGGTGTTCGAGAAAAGGTGAGCGTATCCTGCTCCACCCGTGTCACCCGTCACAAACACTAGAGAAAGGATGAAGGACAAAACACGGAAGTGATGCACATCCACTACAAACATATGGTAATGATAACTTCAAAAAACAAGGTATAACATGTTCGCTTCAACACAAGAAACATTTTGTTTTGTTTGTTTTTTCTTTAACGCCGCACTCAGCAATATTTCAGCTACATGATGACGGTCTGTAAATAATCGAGTCTGGACAAGACAATCCAGTGATTGACACCATGAGCATCGATCCATGCAATTGGGATACGATGACATGCATCAACCAAGTCAGCGAGTCTGACCACCCGATCTGGTTACTCGCCTCTTACGACAAGCATAGTCACCTTTCACGGCAGGCATGGGTTGCTGAAGCACTATTCTACCCCGGATCTTCTCGGGTCAGAAACGTGTAGGATTGCATGAAGACTACTGATGGATTTGCAAAAACAATGTGGTCAACTTGAAATCATATGTAGGTATCCACGGACCACTTGTACAGAAAGAAAGCCGTGTGGCTTCCATACATGATAACAACTAACTGTAAATCTTTCCCAATAGTGTCTAGTGTACATGATGTGCCTTGTCAACTACAGACTAACAGTGTTATGTTTATTCACCGCCCTTAAGGCGGGGAAGTATACGGGAAACGTTAATTTTGTAGCATGTATGTCGACATGTTGGTTTATTTAGAATTTCAAGCCACGCATTTACGGAAACAAAACATACAAATCATGTGCGTGGAATGTTGATGCTATTCTTTTCCAGCAATAAGAGCTACTTCAAAATCGTCTTTATGTAGTTAATTGATGCATCTGACCGTTTCTGGTCATTAGCTGACATTATTAAACCATTCATGTGTAATCCGATGTCCTTTTTTCCTCAAGGACTAATTTTCTGATTTTCATGGTGTATACAAAAGAAGAACTGTGCTCCGGAGATCGTAAATAACAGCATAATAAAAATTATGTTCTGAATATGCTTATTCAGGAACAACGACGACATCTCAATTTAAATGTAATATGGCTGAATTCCACATTCTACATACCACACTTTTGATTGTTTGGATGCTCATGTTCCCTGGAAATATTTGGAATAGTTATATTCCCTTTTTTTTATTAACCCAGTTCCCCGTGTTTTTATAATCAGTTCACCGCACATAGCCACATGTGAAACGTTTGGTAGCAAAGTCAAAGCAAAATCGGAGTAGTGTGTCGGCGAATTTGCATCAAGGCTGTAGTATTTTTCAACCGTTTAATGGAATTCAGTGTACAGCCGTAGCTCTGGTCACTCATATATTTTGTGTCCCATGGCTCAAATCTATTTACGTCTGTACCGTGTTCCACTGACCTCGATAATCTGTTGGATGAAGGCACAGCTCTCTACAGTCACATAGTTAACACCGAAGGCTATGAGGGGTATTTAGGTCATAATCAGCTCCCAGCAGCCACTGCCTCAAGCGATATTGTCTACATAACAGATCAGTTTTATGGCTCCGTCACAGGTGCTCCAAACATTGAAGCAGGGAAAACAAATTTCATAGAATCATTTCAACAAGCAATATTGATATCCCCGTCACTTTTGGTAACTTTTAATGATGTCTGTATTGCATATTTTACGGATTTTGATTCGTATGCATTATTTGACTCTCATCAGCGGAATGGTTTGGGTCAGATTGATCCGAATGGACAAGCGGTTTTACTTCTGTTTAGTAGGATGGATGAATTTTTATGTTACATCTTAACAGTATATCAGGCGACTATGCTTGTCGTAAGAGGCGACAAACGGGATCGGATGGTCAGGCTTTGGTTGATGCATGGCATCGATCCCAATTGCGTGGATCGATGCTCATGATATTAGGCACTGGATTGTCTGGTCCAGACTCGATTATTTACAGAACGCCGTCAAATAGCTGGGATATTGCTTAGTGCGGCGTTAAACGACAAACCAATCAATCATCATCATATGAACTCAAACCAGTCATTGTTACAAGTAAACCACATTCCACAACAGTTACTGACACTGGATAAAAAAAACAGTACATAGAAAGAAAAAAAAGTAACTCAACTCATCATGATCACAATTACTATTCTTTGAAAGAAAGAAATACAAAAAAGAAACTGACCAAAAAACGTAAAACAAGAGACGAGGAATCTCCGTTATTGATTAGCCCCGGTATTGAAATGTTCTCCAACTACGTGATAATATTTTGAGTATGTGCATCTGTGGTTGTGACAAAAAGACCTTATCTAGTATAACGTTTTTGCCATATGGAGCCCCTTAGTATTTTCATTTACATTATTATAACCAAATGCCAAGTGTAAAAAGAAGGTGATCTATTATTTGAGTATGTGCATCTGCCAAATGAATGTTGCTGGCGGTTTTGATACTATTTCCACATGTTTACATTTGTGCCAGAAATTGCTTCCATTTCCTTCGATCTACTTTTTAAATAAAGACCCAGGTTAGAATTGGTCTTCAGCAACCTATGCTTGCCGTAAGAGGCGACGATTTGGTCGATGCATAACATCATATTCCAATTGCGTAGTTCGATGCTCTTGGTGTCAATCACTGGATGATCTGGTCCAGACTGGATTATTTACAGACCGCCGTCATATGGCTGGAATACTGCTGAGTGCGGCGTTAAAAAAGAAACTATTTTTAAATAGACCTACCCTATGCAAATGTATCAACTGTATTGCCTAATACTCATAATAAATTTTAAAAATTCCACAACAGCGTTGTGTTATTTGTGGTTAATATAATTATGCTCCATCGTGCCTTTCAGTAACATCATAATTATGCGTTTGTGAGGCATCACATATGGCGGGGAACTTTGATGCTCTGCATCAATGTTTTCTTGTGTGATAATGGACCGCCATTGTAAATATGGGACGATGGCCTACATTCTTCTTGAATAAACTACTAAAACTGTAAATCTTGAAAGTTTTGCGAGTTGACCGTGTCAATGGTCCAAAAGGAAAGTTCACTTATCTGCCACACATCGTAAACTTCCTTACAGAAGAATGACTTTGTCAACTCTGTAATTCACTTTCAGTGGGAGATGAGTTTCACTATCTTTTCTGTTGAGAAGCTCTACTCCAACAAAGAATTCTGTTTATTCCAAAAATGCTACTCGTGGCCAAATATTTTTAAACTCTGTAGAACTGTATAACCCAAAAGGCTGAAGGATATAAGACATATGTCCACATATATTGTATGTCTATGTAAGTTAATTAGAAAGAACCGTTGACCCTGTCACTCGTCATGTTGATATCTTTTTTTTATCATATAATGAGTAGGTTTCTCGGCAGGATAAAGCCAACGGATAAAAACGATATCCGTTGGGGTCATATGCGGATAGAGCTTCAAATATCAAAGGTCAAGTAGGGACTTCTTTCACTGTTTATAAACAAACATGGCGTCGCCCTCGTCATTTGGCGATCGAGTCAGAATTAACCATCGGGAATCTGGATAAACTACAGAGATAATTGCTTTCATTATCAAAAGAACAGTCTAATAAAATCAGTATATGTTGCTTCGCCACTGTATAAGAAAGAGATTTCAGTTGGAACTATATTGGCTACTGTCACTGTCCGACTGACACATCACTTACCCGAGTCAGACGTAATAAATATTAATGCGCGCATTCAAGGAAAACTTGCAATGTTTCGGTATTGTTTGTGAGAGAGGGAAAGCGATTTTGAAGCACAGAATTAAAGAATGACATTAT
This sequence comes from Haliotis rufescens, assembly GCF_023055435.1. Taxonomy (NCBI): domain Eukaryota; kingdom Metazoa; phylum Mollusca; class Gastropoda; order Lepetellida; family Haliotidae; genus Haliotis; species Haliotis rufescens. Next base: position 13,784,115 of record NW_025964223.1, read on the forward strand.
ATGATAAAGAGGTTATCACGCTTGTGTGTTTGGGGATGGTAAATATCCTGCATTAGGAATAAAGACAATGTATTTAGCTCGCCAAGGCTCACTAAATACAATGTTTATTCCTAATGCAGGATATTTACCATCCCCAAACACACAAGCGTGATAACCTCTTTATCATATAATGTCATTCTTTAATGAAACTGACACTTAAACGAATACCGAGTTGTCAATTAAACACTTCCCCAATCACGCCAGCCTTTAATAATATAAACAACGGAAACACGCTACTCCAACCTTCTGTGTCAACTACTACAACATTGACTGACACTGAGCAACCATGTTATCGCGCTGCTCCCTATCATAGAAAATAACCTGTGCAAACGCAACTTTCATCTGTAATAATCTCTTCGACATGGTGTAGCAAAACTTGACAGACACAGTAAAGGCTATTGTTACCCACTCGCAATAACTTAATGATGCAAAACTTTCCAGGTTTTAGTACTATCCCCCCCACTAGAGAAGTATTTGGTCGAAACTTTGAGTGAGGTGAACGCTGCTTTGAACAGTATTCGGGTTATGACACAGCGTGTCAGCTTGATGAGAGGGAAGCGTAGCAGCTCTTGTTTACATGTTTACTACTTTGGTGGAACTGGTCGGAAATGGTCTGGGAACAAAATGAGTCTTTGGGGCGAACCCATCATCATTAGATTCTGTGTTATGAGAGCAACTCTACATGTAGACTCAGGATTCTGAAATACCAGTATCGTGTGAGTAGCGGATGCTACCCCGTTAGAGCATGACGTGCTAACCCTTCCAGCAAACACATGGAGACATCATGGATTTTCAGTGCTCTGTTCATATAATTTTCATCGTTATTTTACCTTTTACGCCCGATAGAATCTGCTATGGAATGTATTCGAGACTGTTTATTCTACGGCGTTGTTGCTAAGCATTAGACGCTGTTCACCTGAGAAGAAGATGCCGTGTCAATGCTGATAAAACAAGTGGGTCAATAATTCGTCAACTCCAATGGCGTGCAGTGTGAACAGATAACGCTGCTGACCGCCCACTCTCTGTTTTACATGTACATATACAACGATCAGGACCCAGACACATATAAACTCACTTGAGAAAGGTTTTCTGGTAATCCTCTTGGTCACCTTCCAGAATAGCTTCATCGTCAGCGTCCGTGTCACCACCGTACTCCTACCTCTACACATGTGTTCATGGGTTGTTGCCCTACAACCTGCTCTGCTGATAGCAACGGCTAACATCTCCCGTAGTAACGACAATGACTTTCCTGCTTAAACCATTGTTCTTGGCCTATCTATTAATCATTAACATGGTTAATTTTAGAAAGTAATTACACGTGTATGCATGTCAATGTAAGAAAACAAACTGCTTTTTATGTCATAAATATAGGATATCCTTCCAAAACACCTACAGCTTCTAACAACAGAGTGCATGGTTGATTGCACAGTGAATATCCTGCACCTATTCAATGGATTCACCCAAACACGGAACAAGGAACGAAGCTATGAACACACAATGCCATTTAGAAAGCGGTATGGAGATAATCATTTATTGACTGAGCAGCATAGAGGTAGTGTACACCAAATTAATAAAGACTGACTGGTTGAGTGGACTTTTGCTTAACACCGCGGTACACGAAGGTACTCCAGGAAGGCCTGTAAATAATGGATTCTTATCCTGACACGTAAACCAGAGATTGTTATGATGAACACAAAGATCCATACCGACGGTGTACTATGTGAACCTAAGGGATTTGTTAAGATTTACGTTGCTTTTCACGAAGCAACCATAGTGAGTGAGTGAGTATGATTTTACGCCGCTTTCAGCAATATTCCAGCAATATCACGGCGGGGGACACCAGAAATGGGCTTCACACATTGTACCCATGTCGGGAATCAAACCCGGGTCTTCGGCGTGACGAACGAACGCTTTAACCACTAGGCTACCCGACCGCCCCCGAAGCAACCATAACAGCTGTGAACTTGATGTTACGTTCAAACCCAAACGTAGGTTCACCTAAACTCTATCTCGTTGAGGTAAGTTTCACGACCCGACAATGTAGTTGGATTTTCGCATGACACTAAATGCTATCTTAAATCGATTGAACGGGAGCGGCTCAGAACGGCCTCAGAACGGCAACAGAAAAAAGGTCAAAACGTCCACACAGAAAATAAAGAAGACGAACTCAAGTACTGTTTCACATTTATTGTATTATGTATTAATTGTATTCTATACATTGTATAACAGTTCATTGATCAGATCGGGGCGGTCGGGTAGCCTAGTGGTTAAAGTGTTCGCTCGTCACGCCGAAGACCCGGGGTCGGGATCCCGACATGGGTACAATGAGTGAAGCCCATTTCTGGTGTCCCCTGCCGTGATATTGCTGGAATATTGCTAAAAGCGGCGTTAAACCACACTCACTCACTCAGATCAGGTTAATGGTATATTGTTATTGATCTTCAGCACTAACTACACATTACATATCACACATTTAAACCCTTGGTCCATGGTTTGAAGCGCATATATCAAAAGAGCTTCGATGTCGCCTCCCTTGTATAATCGCGAGGCCGCGAAAGGTTTAATCATTTGGACAAAAATTTATTCATGTTTTCACAACGTATTGGTACACTGGTCAGTACAGAGATCAAAGTAAATTGATGAGATTGGTTAAAACAGCACGTGAACTCTACTGGAAGAAAATAACATAGCATCCTTACATCGGACACTCATTTAGAGTGTATAACAACATCTAAGATGTATACTTTTTGTTGTGGCCGATTTGACTTTTTTTTTGTGGCTATTTTGACTTTTTTTGTGGCCGTTTTGACTTTTGAGTTTTGAGGCCGTTTTGACTACAACCCGATTGAACGATCTCTGATTGAACGACCCACAAGAGGTCAAAGTTAGCGTCCTCATCCTCATCAACTGTAACGCTAGTGCTCCTTGATCTGCACGATCGCCAAATATTACGTTTCATACGCATGCGGAGTATGTGTGGAGGAGCGATCATGCAGGCGCGAAAGTAAACTCTCGGGGACTTTTGATTAACGTCACGGTTTATTCATTCTGGGAATGCGAAAGACAACTCGTCGCTGTTTGATCAAGTATATAAGGCGCTGCGTTAACAATAACAATAAGCGTTCAAAAGAGTAATGCTTGAGCGCTATAACGACTTGAGGAGGTAGCAATGTATTCTTCATGTTATATATACTGAACCGCAAAAGAAACGTCACCCCAAGTTACATTGCATGAAAAGTTGTCATTTAATAATCTAGGTAATTTTTGTCAAAGTTTCAAAAATGTAATATAACCTTGTCCGGAAAAATGAAATTTGATGATAAAAAAACCAAAGCAGATGACAATAAAACCGATCGCCCAGATGCATCACGACAACGGCCGATGCACGTGAGTTCCGTGCAAATTGAAATGCACATGCGTTCCAACATTTCTTGCCCTATAAAAATCCACCCGGATCGGATAACATTCATTCGTTATTGAATTGCTACCACGTGCCAAGATTGACAAGAAATCAGCGACACCAAGCCCTAGGACGATTGCAAGCAGGACAAACCGTCCCGCAAGAAGCCAATGCATTTCAAGTCCACGTAAGGACCATATACAGGCTCCAGCAACGGTACCAGACCACCAACACTACAGATGACCGACCAGGGAGTGGAAGACCAAGGGTCACCACCCGACGTCAGGATGGTCAGATTGTGCGACAGCATCTTCAAGACCGCTTTGTTACTGCTGCGTAAACTGCTCGACAGACCATGGGGACACACCAGCGACACATTATTGCGGACACCGTGCGTCGACGATTGACGAGCAGACACCTCCACTGTCACGGGCCAGACCGAAGACCCATTCTGACACCACGCCTTTGCCGGAACCGTCTTCAGTGGGCAACACAGAACCAGCATTGGCGCCACCAGCAGTGGAGAAGAGTTCTCTTCTCAGACGAAAGCCGTTACTGTATCTCAACAGCAGATGGAAGAGAGAGAGTCGGCCGACGCCGTGGGAAACGTTATTCGGATGCTTGTGTTATTGAGAGAGACTCGTGTGGTGGTCCGAGCATCATGGTGTGGGGTGGAAATTGGTCTTGCACTGTGGGTCGGCCTTTGGTCTTCCAGAACATCGGTCAAGGGAGAGGCAATGGTGTCACAGCAGCTCGGTACATTGATTAAGTCTTGAGACCACGTGCCATACCTCATTTGGCACGTCGCCGCAACCACGAGTTTCAGCATGATAACGCCCGTGCCCACACTGCGAAAGCAACAAGAGACTTCCTCCACCAGATTAGCATCAGAACCATGCAGTGGCCTGCCCTCAGTCCCGATTTAAATCCCATTGATTCAAAGACGGCTGAATGACGTCCGACCAAGGCCGACAACTGCAGCTGAACTGCGTCAGGCGTTCCTCAGAGTGTGGCTCAAGTGTCCATGGCCTTCATCAACCGCCTCATCCATTCCATGTATCGACGTTGCACGGAAGTCATCAATGCACATGGCGGACACACGGGATACTGACTTGTGATGCCATTTTCTCAGAGAATAGTGTTGTGTTTCACTTTGAGAACATTTGACACTTTAATTTCCACCTTGATGATCAGTTTTGCCAAGTTTCACCTTTTTAATATATCTCAAAGTATGTTCACAGTGTTTGGACAAATAAGGTTTCTCATATATCTATCCATGGAGACGTTTCTTTTGCGGTTCAGTATATTATGTCGAGGCGGCTAAAGACAGTATTTGATGCTGCGTGAAAGGCCTCACAACCATAGTCAGCTTTTGTTCTGATAAGTGATTTGTAGAGGTCCAGCTGAGTGTCGCTCGATGTGCCCCAAGATGTGCCTGAAATTGCCCCTTAATTCGTTCAGGTCTTTTCGACATGTGTTTTCCATATATTCTATATGTTTGCGCCAAGGGAGGTGTCCATCAAGGATCACCCCTAGACATGTTGCGGATTTATCGAATGTGATTCGTTTGCCTTTTATGGAGAGACTGGGTATCATAGCATCTTTCCCCTTGCGTTTAAATAGAACTCCACAGTTTTTTCACTTGGTTTTGAAATATCTCTGTGTTTTACCCATATCGCTCCGTCATCAGCGAAGTTTGGGTAGGAGAGTTGATATGATGAAAAAGATCATCGATCGTGATGTTAAACAGGGTTGGGCTTATAATGCTGCCTTGTGGCGTGCCATTGTCCAGTGTCATAGGATCAGATTGATTGTTCCCTATTTAAACTGATAGCGACCTGTCTAGCAGGAAGTTGTCTCTGAAGTTTGCTTCCAGAGACACTGCTCATTTAAATAGTATCCAATCAGCTTGCCACAACTGTATAATCCCTTCAATCCTTATCCTCACTGTATATTTGGCTTCCATGCCCGTGTGCTATTTGCTATTCGTGCTGTACACGTGGCTTTATCCAATCATCTGCTTGTTATCTATTACCATTGTTGTCGATGTTAATCTGCTGCATGTCACAACATGTCATGCCTATATACCTCTCCAGCTTGATAACGGTGTAAGAATCTACATCGAAACGGGGGCCACGGGGGCCCAGTCGTCTAAGGCGCCACGATTCGGGCTTTCCTCCCACTTTAAGCTGACACGCCGTGATATAACTGGAAGAATGTTAAAAGCTCAACGTTTTTCAGGATTTTTAGAGGCAATTTCTGAGGATTTTAATTATACACCTTCCTGAAATTAGGCCAATCTGCCTATGCATAGTACCATTTGGGCTGTTCCTCTGATTGTGGTGGGCTACCTATGTTAGTGAGTATAGGAAAGTGGTCGCTTCCCCAAGTGTCAACATGGACTTGCCATGGGCAATGTGCAGGGAGGTCGTCGGTGGCAATTGAACTCCATGTGTTGTGAACATGGTCATAACGTGTGTGGTGCCGTTGTTTTAGAGTTATGAGATTGTCGTCTTCAACTCATTTCTCTACGATTTTGCCGTATTTGCAAGAATCATTCCTGTCTTCCCGTGAAGGACTGTGGGCGTTAAAGTCACCAAGGATTATCCAATATTTAACTTCTTGAGCTGCCCTCGTTAGCTGTTCCTCGTTCCATGGGTAACCTTCGGTATTCGTTAGCTATACGAAATTCATTGTCATTTGCCGGGGGCACGGGTGGCCAAGTCGTCTAAGGTGCCGCAATTCGCTGTGCAGAGTTGCGTCCCTTGGGCACGCCAGAAACCTATCATTGTGGGTTCGAATCCCGGTTCGCCCTGATTATGTTTCTAGGTTTGTCAGTACCATACCCGTGCTCGTGGGTTTCACCGAAGTGGTAAACGTCTGAGACCTGTATCAATTCGGGCTTTCCTCCAACATTAAGCTAACACGCCGTGATATAACTTGAATACTGTTAAAAGCGGCGTTAAACCCAACTCACTCACTCACTCACTCATTGTCATTTGCCAATTTAGGATTTCAAGGTTTCCTTCGTTTGATTCCATATTTTTTAGAGATACAGCTGTCGTGGGTATGGATGGTTAGTCCCCCTCCCTTGTTGTTAGGCATAAGTCGTTTTCTGTCTTTTCTATATTGGGTGTACACAGGTAGTGTGGATTTGGCTTTCTCGTTGGGTTTAGACTCCTGTATATGAATGACCTGCGGATTTATCACCTGTTCTTGACGAGTGCCTTTGGTTCGTTGCCGTGGCTCTTAAGGCTATTTGTGTTCCACTAATAAAAGCAAGTCCATGATTGTTTAGATAAGTGCTCACTTGGTTTCATGGCATACCCTATTTTGGAACTGTGTCTTTGCTCCTTCGTATTTTAGTATTTTGGAAATGGCAATGAACTCTACAAATTTGTTTGTGATCTGAGCCTTTTGTTTACCATGAGCTGTTGTATTCTCTGCCTGACTGATTTGTTGGTTGTGTGTCTCAGTTTGAGTAGTAGAAGCCATGAGGTTTGATATGGGGCGTTGGTTTTCCTCCCTTTGCGTTTATAACTGGTTTTGTGTCTGTGAGCAGGCGGATCAGTGCTCACAGATTCGATTGTTTGGATGACTGTGATGACATGGTTTTAATATTGAATTTGGCGCGTTAGGAGTTTTATAAACTTCTCATATATTCAAAACAAGTGCTCTTCCCCCACACCCACTCCAAATCTTAGCTATAATATTCTTATCCGTACTCCAACTATATTTCACCGCGAATCTTGTTATTATATATAAATAATTAAATCACTTACAGTTCGTAATTGTAAAAAATGTAATTAATCTTATCCCATTTCTAAGTGTTTGATTCTATTATCTGCTTTTAATCTCTATATTGTCCAACAATCTCAGTTCACTCACATTTCTTAGACCAGTGGAGATCCGGGGTAGAATAGGTCTGCAGCAACCCATGCTTGCCTTAAAAGTTGACTATGCTTGTCGTAAGAGGCGACTAACGGGATCGGGTGGTCATCCTTGTTCACTTGGTTGATGCATGTCATTGATCCCAATTGCGTGGATCGATGCTCATGATATTAATCACTGGATTGTCTGGTCCAGACTCATATAGCTGGAATACTGCGGAGTGCGGCGTTAAACAACAAACAAACCAAACCAAACTACATTTCGTAATTGAAAAAAAACCACTTAATCTTCTAATCCCATTACTAAGCACTTAAATAAATACAGTGCTATTAATCTCTTTATTGTAGCACTATTTTTATGCCGCTATTAGCAAATTCCTTTTACTAACTATACGCTGATAATACAGTACTGTTTGGAGAAAGCAGACAACAGCAACAGAACAGAAGTTAATTTCGGTCAGTATCCGATAGACTTAATTGACAGCTGTAATTATTTAGGTGTCCCTTTTCACCGAAATAGAAAGACCCGTGAAGATTCCGGGGTAGAATAGGCCTTCAGCAACCCATGCTTGCCGTAAAAAGCGACTATGCTTGTCGTAAAAGGCGACTAACGGGATCGGGTGGTCAGGCTCGCCGACTTGGTTGATGCATGTCATCGATCCCAATTACGTGGATCGATGCTCATGATGTCAATCACTGGATTGTCTGGTCCAGACTTTATTATTTGCAGACCGCCGTCATATAGCTGTAATATTGCTGCGTGCGGCGTTAGACAACAAACCAACCAACCGAAATAGAAAAATGAATACATCTGTTAAATGCATTGCTGAAATTGGCATGAGAGCTACAATGGGCCTGTTAAAACGTGCCAGAAATTTACATTTACCACTGGATTGCCTTATCGAAACGTTTGATACAACTGTTGCCCCTATCTTACACTATGGTACTGAAATATGGGGCTTTCATAACAACGAAATAAACCGAAAGGGTACATTAAAGATTCTTAAAACTAGCTGCAGGTATAAGACGGTCCACGCCAAACTTCATGGGAAATGGCGAACTCGCACGCAAGCTGAGTCAGCCTTCACAACATTAAAAGACATCACGTCTTTTTGTTTACGTTTATGATAAATCACAATAAAATAAAGGACACCCTCTTTCTATGGCTTAATCATATCAAAAGTATAAATTCATATATGTGGTCTTGCGTATATATTTGATTCCCTTGATGATTATGAGAAAGCGTACATCTTATTATACCCCCGACCTTTTAGGTCGGGGGTATATAGTTATACCAAGGTTCCGTCCGTCCGTCCGTCTGTCTGTCTGTCTGTCTGTCTGTCCGTCCGTCCGAAAACTTTGTCCGCGCGATTTCTCTTTTTTTATATTATAATACCCTCCGTCTTCAGTTTAACCAGTCATGGAGAGGTGGTGTCGTCAACTCTTCAATAGGGAATTACTACAAGTATCTTAAAGAATATCCATCATTTGAAAATTACTCACTACTGCCTCGAAATATTTCTCAACCCTTACCTTCCTCCCGTACATGTCAGCATAAATTGCCAATAGAGACGGGTAGATGGACCGGTATACCTCATGAAGATTGGTTATGCACACTGTGTGATACAAATGCACTTGGTGACGAATTCCACTACCTGTTCCGTTGTCAATAATGAGCCATTTTGATCGATACATAATATTAGATTGCTAAACTAATGGACACCAAACGAATATCTGTTATCAAGTAATTATCGAAGTTCATCGTATTCCTGAATAGTCATTTTAGTGGAAGATAGATCCATTGTGTTTATTGTACTTCAGCAATTGCTAGATTATGCCTGCCAGCAAAAATAAATAATACATTGGTCCTTTTCATGTACCACCGCTGGTGGTCACGTGGTGTGAATAAAGGTTGTTTGTTTAAGGCCATCGCAGCTTCAATGCTCTGAGCAGCTAGACAAGTTTGAGCCTGTCTTCAAATCAATTTCGGTGTAAACATTATACCAAGATATCTATAGAATGAGTGAGTGAGTTGGGTTTAACGCCGCTTTTAACAGTATTCAAGTTTTATCACGGCGTGTCAGCTTAATATGGGAGAAAAGCCCAAAGTGATGCAGGTCTCAGACGTTTACCACTTCGATGAAACCCACGAGCACGGGTATGGTGCTGACAAACCTAGAAACATAATCGGGGCGAACCGGGATTCGAACCACAATCATATGGTTTCTGGCGTGCCCATGGGACGCAACTCTGCACAGCGAAACGCGGTGCCTTAGACGACTTGGCCACCCGTGTCCCCTCTATAGATTGAAACAACCTCAATATTTTCACAATTATATGTCTTATTTTTGTAAGTTTTAAATTGTCCTCCTTTTCTGAATACCATAACTTTAGTCTTTGTTAAATATACCTTTATACCAGTATTGGAGCACAAAAAAATCTAAAGCTTTTATTTTCTTTTGTAGTTTAATTTAAGCAAAGGGGTGTCTGAAACAGAGGAGATATCTCCAGAAAATATCTTTTAAATCCTTTGACAAAAAGATCTCCTTTTCCTCCCCGATCTTTCTTTTATCTGTAATAGTTTATGAATATAATGAATATTTGTGGACTCAGAATACATCCTTGCCGAGTTTCAAGAAAAGTATCTCACTGAATCATTTTAATTCCTCACACATGCACATAAGTGTCAATACATATAGCATGACACTAATTTCAACATCTTTCAGGCTTGCAAGCAAATTATCATGTCTTACAATATCAAAGGCTTCAGAAAAGTCCACCAGAAGACAGTAGCACAGTCCTTTCCTTTTGCCTGTATGTTTCTGTATGTCTTGAAGATTAAACGTAGTAGTGGTAGTAGTAGTAGTAGTAGTAGTAGTAGTAGTAGTAGTAGTAGTATATCCGGGGTAGAATAGGTCTTCAGTAACCCATGCTTGCCGTAAAAGGCGACTAAGCGACTATGCTTGTCCTAAGAGGCAACTAACGGGATCGGGTGGTCAGAGTCGCTGACTTGGTTGATGCATGTCATTGTATCCTAATTCCGTGGATCGATGCTCATGACATCAGTGATTGTCTGGTGCAGACTCGATTATTTACAAACCGTCATTTTAGTCAGTTGCATTAGATACTTCGGAATTAGTTTATATTTAACTTTGGTTGTTAGTGTTCAATAGTATCTTAAGGTAAGGGAGAAGGTATAGAATAAAACGTAAAACGTTGCTAAAAAAACACATGCACCGTCCGTTTTTGACAACCTACAACAAACCTGGTGCAGTCATCCATTTTAAATATTGGAACTTATTTAAATGTTTTTTATGCCTGTTCACCTCAGAAGAATTTTATTTCTGCTTATATGCAGCAACTTTAAAACTTGCTGTAAATACTGGAAGATACTATGATATACCCTATGAAGAAAGGCTTTGTTTCCTTTGGGGAAAATACTACATTATTGTAAAATATATATCATCCTCATCTATGCATAGTTTCCTATTTCTGTTTCTTATATCGAACTATTGGTTCCGCTTCGTCGAGGGGGATTATAGACTCTATGTCGTTCGATACCTCGATGATATTTATGTCAGAATGCAAATTATTTTTATTGTACGATAATGCATGGTATCTTTTTCTTCAGGGTGACGTTAATGGAAACATGGAATATGCCCGTTAGAAGTTCATTTATTACAATGCTAACCAAATTTCTGAAATATTCCTAGCCTTTATTTTGAGAACCTCAATGCTGTCTGTAGTGGATGCTGATATATAATGTAAGCCGTCCGAATCACCGGTGTGTGTCTCTTAGACCCGTCATCAATACACGAATCAGTTGGAGGAGAATATCGCATTCGCGGGCAACGCGAAACGGGTAGATACATCTCCGTCAAAACGTCGATATAAACATAGAGCATTAGCCTTTAGCGTGGTGTTATTTGTGGATCGCGTTATATGTGAAACTCATCTGAAAAACGGTGACAGCGCTGTCACGTTCTAGCGGGTCCAGATCAATAACGAACGAAAGACTTGGTGGTTGTTCGAGCGTGACGACACGAATCTGGCTCTGGGATATATATATATATATATATATATATATATATATATATATATATCGATTAACGCTGAGAAGAGAAAAAGACAGTTTGATAGCGATTGACTTTTGAAAGATTGACTTTCAAACGTTTATTTGCAAGCATCTAAAAACGTTAAAAAGTAGATCTCGTAATGCTCTGCTCACTAAACGACAGACCGTGAAGATCCGGGGTAGAATAGATCTTCGACGACCCATGCTTGCCGTAAAAGGCGACTATGCTTGTCGTGGCTCGCTGACTTGGTTTATACATCGTATTCCAATTGCTTGGGTCGATGATGACACTCACTGCATTGTCTGGTTCAGAGTCGATTATTTACTGAACGCCGTCATGTCACAGGAAATTGCTGGGTGCGGTGTTTAACAAACAAACAAACAAGCAAGCACTACACTACAAAGGAAGTCAGAGACGAAATCGATAAATCAATAACAATACATTCTTTTGTTATCCAAGCCACCTCTGTTGAATAAAACAAAACCTGGAGGAATACCTTGCTGCCTCCATTATTCACTATAGCGCTTAATCATTACCAACACACCCGCTTATTGTTAACGGAGCGCGTTATATAACAATACCTGGTCAATAGACCGAGAGATCTTTTACATTCGCAAAATAAATAGCCTGTGACGTCAATCAATAATTAACAAAAGACCCCGAGAGTTTTCTCTCGCGCAAGCGCAACGCCGATGACATGACGAGGAATCGCCCTGTTTTTTCTGACAGTGTGGGGTGGGGTGGGGTGACGGGGGTGACGGGGGTGTGGGTGTGGAGGGGGAATATTTATTTATTTCGATTTTAACCGTATAGTTGTGTGTTAAGGCTGACGTAACTTTGACGAATCAGCCTCAACAATACTAAACTTCATGTTGTGATCAAACTTGAACTGGATGAGGTATGTTTCGCCAAGGGACAACTTTGGATTCATCGGATGAAACTGGATTGCTGTCCGAAGACTAATGGAGATGGTTTAACCTGTAATTGAAGGACTCTCCCAGGACACAGTCAGCCTCCCCACCCGTATCTACTGTACCGCAGGCGCTTCTTACTGTCAGATACCCGGGCGACCCGTGAAGATCCGGGGTAGAATATCTCTTCAGCAACACATGCTTGCCGTAAAAGGCGACTATACTTGTCGTAAAAGGCGACTAACAGGATCGGGTGGTCAGGCTCGCTGACTTGGTTGATACATGTCATCGATCCCCATTGCTTGGATCGATGCTCATGATATTAATCAGTGGATTGTCTGGTCCGTCATATAGCTGGAATGTTGCTGAGTGCGGCGTTAAACAACCAACCGAAAGATACCCGGGCAAAAAGGGCTTCCTCTCGGAAATCGGCGATCAACGCGGTCTCCAAATATATAGCGTTGCATGCGCAACAACACTCATTCCACAGTTACGGCATTAAATGAGAGCTAAATAACATTTCTTCCCAGGCACAAGAGTCAACTATTAGTCAAACAGGAATTCTACAACATTGCAGGTTTTTCTGAAGTTTTGGGTGCGAGTGATACTATTTTTTACAGATTCCAGAATGTTGTATTACGTTGTCCTTGAAGCTTTGACATCCGTTATTAAGTGACAGTGGAATTGGCAGAATAATTGTGAATAAGGTACCCGGCTTGCTCTTATGGTATTCTGGAGAAAAAAACCATAATGTTTTTAAAAAAAATATTATTTTTTTCCACTCGGTACAGTGAAAGGGGAATCATAAACAGGCAGAGCCTGTATAAATATCACTCCCCATCAAAGTTCGAGTGAGTGAGTATGGTTTTACGCCGCTTTTAGCAATATTCCGGAACTATCAAGGCGGGGGTACACCAGAACATGGCTTCACACACTGTACCCATGTCGAGAATCTAATCTTCTGCGTGACGAGCGAACGCTTTAATGACCCCCATCAAAGTTCGAACAAGCAGTGGTATATATGTTACACAGTAGTATAGACTTGATATTAAGTCACATGTGGTACATTAAAGGTAAACAGTTGTTGGTGTGATACATATATGAGTGCATTTATACAAATCGTTTGCTCATAGAGAAGAAATGATGTACAGAGTCAACGATATTAAGAAGTATTTCTTTGTCTAGGCTGATGTTACCAAACAGGACGGTTCGAAGGTCATATCCATTAACATCATAAGAGCTTTCAGATCTAATCTCAGTATAATTTGAACAAGTAACTAGGTAGAATAAAGCACTTTCATTGGAAAAAAAACACATGAACATTCAGCATTATCACTAATAAATCTTTCAAATTTGTGACCGTTCAGATCACTGCATCCTTGTCTAAACTTGTAGTGGATTATCTGATTTACGCGTGAACCAGTCAAGCATTTCCGATTTATCACAACAATATAGGGGTTTTTTAAATTGAGATATTGAACCGGCTTCTCTCAAAGTAGAATCTAGTACATTCCAGGCGGAGACTGTGGAAGGTAAAAATGATTTTTTAAATAATTCATTTCGGCAATTAGGCTCATGGTATTCATTGGTGTTACGTGTTTCATAACGTGGAAATTCCTGGTTTTTTACAGGTACCATATCACATGAATAATTTGGCGTTGTGTCACTTTTCATTTTATAAAGTATGCATAATTTGCGAAAATGTCGCCTCTCTGCCAAGGAGGATAGGCCGGTTTCGTAAAATAATTTCAAATACTTGTGCCCGTCACAGAACCACTACGAAAGCAATTTATCAATGGGCTAACCTTGACAGCCTGATTTTCAATATGGTTCTGCCAATGCCCATCACTTTGTAAAGTTAGCCAAAGGTATTCGTGGCTATTAATATTCTTTATTTTTACATAATTCATGAACAAATCAGGTAGGGCAGTGACGTTCCGTTTCCTTGAAAATTGAATTGCTTTTGTTTTATCAGGATTAAATTTTACTTTCAAAGTTTTAGCCCATTGATATATACGTTCCAAATCATGATTGATTGAAATACTTGTTAATAATGGATCATCAACAATGAAATAAAGCAATGTATCATCAGCAAACAGTTTTATATAATTACATTGATTATCTCAGACAATATCATTGATGTATACTAAAAAATAATAAGGGTCCTACCACTGAACCTTGGGAGACACCGGCAAGTACAGGTTAACATTCGATTTGTGATCAATAACTGTATATTGCTTTCTACAAGTTAAGTAACTTTGGAACCATTTTAAGAGAGCCTCTTTTATCCCATACTTGCTTAATTAATGTGACAAACCTTTGTGCCAAACACGATCGAAAGCTTTACTATTTCACAGAATGTCGCTTTAATTTCCTTTCCATCTTCTAAAGCTTTGCCTATGAAATCATAAAGATGGGTTAGTTGGTAAGTAGTTGAGTCACCGGTAATCTCATTAAAATCAGATCTTAGTTTTCGCTACCGCTAGACAAAGATCTGGGGACATCCCATTACGGATCACGTCAGAACGTGAGATTGAGTCACCGGCGGTAAACCCGGATTGCAAACTAAAAATAACTTGATTATCCAAGAAATATTTTAGGACACACTTTTCCAATACTTTGGATAGGAAACTTGTGAGCGCGATCGGTCAGTAGTTACAACAAGCATTGACGTCATTTTTCTTATAAACTGGGATGACTGACGACTGTTTCCATGGCACAGGAAAGATATTTTGGGACAAAGATAAAGTGGTTTCGATAAATTAATAGACATGGTCTTTAATATACGATTACTTAGCTTATAAGGGCCTGTCCGTTGGCGATATTTGCTATATCAACTCCTAAGAGAGATTGGCGATATTTTGCTATATTAACTCCTAAGAGAGATTGGCGATATTTTGCTATATCAACTCCCAAGAGAGATTGGCGATATTTTGCTATATCAACTCCCAAGAGAGATTGGCGATATTTTGCTATATCAACTCCTAAGAGAGATTGGCGATATTTTGCTATATCAACTCATAAGAGAGATTGGCGATATTTTGCTATATTAACTCCTAGGAGAGATTGGCGATATTTTGCTATATCAACTCCCAAGAGAGATTGGCGATATTTTGCTATATCAACTCCTAAGAGAGATTGGCGATATTTTGCTATATAAACTCCTAAGAGAGATTGGCGATATTTTGCTATATCAACTCCCAAGAGAGATTGGCGATATTTTGCTATATCAACTCCCAAGAGAGATTGGCGATATTTTGCTATATCAACTCCCAAGAGAGATTGGCGATATTTTGCTATATAAACTCCCAAGAGAGATTGGCGATATTTTGCTATATAAACTCCTAAGAGAGATTGGCGATATTTTGCTATATCAACTCCCAAGAGAGATTGGCGATATTTTGCTATATCAACTCCTAAGAGAGATTGGCGATATTTTGCTATATCAACTCCTAAGAGAGATTGGCAATATATTGCTATATCAACTCCTAAGAGAGATAATGTCATAGAAATTATGTTTGTCTGAAAATAGGCCCGGGGACGAGGTGGCAGTGATAATGACAATATTATTCTGCAAAAATAACTGTAAAGCCTCATTATCTGTTTGAGGTCAAACTAAACATACATACTCCCTACTGCATAGAAACTGATCGACCATTCGTGGAACAAATATATATACTTGTTTCGTGTCTACAAATCAAAACAAAAATAAAACCAAAAATATGTATCACAGTGTTCCCTCGCTATAGCACAGACTCGGTTATAGCGCGCGGTAAAGCACGGCTCCCAAAATTTACGAACATAAACTCAAGTTTTCCATTGACACGATGTTTTCCCCCATCTCAGAAAACATTGTCAGCTGATCACCGCGATCACGTAACACCGGAAATACCAGTCAACAAATCCAAACTGAAGTACGCAATTTAATCATCCTATTGTGTAACTGCTTTCGGGTGTCAAGTGAGACCCTACCACGGTTACTAAAAGTATTGTCGTTCCTGGTCATCATGGTCAGTTAAGTCATGACTTTGCAACTCGCCTTGTGAGCATCGGCTCAGCTCCGCCAAGGAGTGATTGGTCTAACAACGCTTACTTCAAATTGTCTCCATCAGCATTTATACTCGCATGATAAAGAAACGCAACACCGGCTTTATACTCACATTAGTTTTACTTATTCTCAGTCCATCCATCAATACACGGCAGGATCAGACTGGCCAGGCTCGTCACTAAATTGGGAAAACTTAGAACGATCGGGATTCGACTCGATCGACTGCAAAACCGCGCTCTCCTCTCCTAATGTTGACGGTATCATTTTATAGTGTTCGGGCCTGGCCTGTCTTTGTCACATGTCACAATACCTCAGTTTGATTCGTTAAAAGTTAGACCTGACAATGAACTCATGTGTGTCGTAATCGGAAAAATACCGAAGCCTACGTGCCAGATTGATCATCTCTCTATTGATTTTTTTACTCACTCCTGATGCTACAAATGAAAAGTATCTCACCTCTCTGCTTGATTCATTAACTAATCAACGATAACATGGAACCAATCCAATGATAAATATTAAATGTCCAGAATACTCTTGTGATAAATGTGAAATGTCTTTTCTCCATTAATTCCTTTCGAACTAAAAGTTCTCTGTCACGAATTTTGTAGATCAAATTCAACACATCATTGCAGCTGTAAACGGTTTAATTTGATACAATTTTGTTACCATTTTCTAATGCTTTTGAGACGCAATTTAACCTTATAACACAATTATTATAATATCTGGTTTTAAACAAATTGTTCATTGTTTATCTGGACTAATGTTTGCAATATATTTTATTAATTATATTCAAAATTTCATTCATTAATTATAATAATGTTTTCTATAATTTCGGCGATATCGTATGCGAAGTGATCGGTAGATCGCACAACTGTGGTTATTTACAGCAACCACGGTCAGATAACCACTACTGACGCCTTGAAACGAACTTTAGATGCAAGAGAATGGATACACATATCATAAATGCCGAACCATGACTAGCTAAACGTCATATGTACATGTTTCAAAGGGGGATAACCCAGTAGGAGTGAGTTCATAAATGAATAACTATTTGTCTACCAACCATTTAAAAGAGTAAGTGAGAAAAAACAAAACACTAGTGGGTCGCAAGAGGGTATTACCTTACTTCACCAACTTGGCATAGGAAAAGAAAACCAAACAAACAAAAGACAAGAACAAACAATTATCATCTCGTCATTAATGTGTAACTTTTAACAGCACTACTGTACATATGAGTGTGTATGGTTTTACGCCGCTTTTAGCAACATTCCAGCAATATCACGGCGGGGTACACCAATATGGACTTCACACATTGTACCCATGTCGGGAATCGAACCCGGGTTTTCGGCGTGACGAGCGAACGCTTAAACCACTAGGCTACCCGACCGCCTCACTGTACATATGAAGGGTACATGGATATATACAATCAACTATATGGGTCAAATTTTATGAGAGAGGGAATGTTGCTACGTTTTGACTGCAGATGACAGCAGCCATGTCACACGTACCAACTCATGGCGAGGTCAATGTTGTCTCCCCGAGGGTAGTCTGGGATGAGGGTGACCCATTCGCTCGATAACACTGATGACGTGTCACCAGCTCATTGGATCGTGTGATATGTAGACGACAATAACGAGCGAGAGTGGGTTGCGATATGGTCATGTGACTCCTCTTTACTCATAAAATATCCAAACAGGTGTCAACGATGTAATGTTTTTGTTTACACGATCACTACGCGCGTGGTGGCGGGTCAAAAACAATCAGGTAAAAACTGTGTTAAATGTTAGGTTGTTATGAAGCAGTAAGTACCTAGTCTCAGCACATAAAGTTGCAATAATAACTGGTCACATGTCTATGACATGTTTGTCTGTTTGGTTAACGCCGCAATCAGTAATATTCCAGCTATATGATGGCGGTCGGGACCAGACAATCCAGTGACTGATATCATGAGCATCGATGCACGTAATTGGGATACGCTGAATGCATCAACCAAGTCAGTGAGCCTGACCACCCCATCCCGTTAGTCGCCTTTTACGACAAGCACATTCGCATTTTACGGCAAGCATGGGTTGCCGAAGACCAATTCTACCCCGGATCTTCACGGATCTTAGGACATGTTATCCTCCACACTCATCCAAATTTTGTGCTTGTTGTTTTTTAAAACAATTCTGAGTTTTAAAGAGTCTTCTAATTGTTCATACCTTGCGATTTTGGAAATTCTCATTAGGTTATTTGGGATCCTTTAAGATTGATTATAATTGTAGAAAAAACACACGCAAATACACCCTCAATGTAAATCTTATTTTAGAATGGTGCTAAAAATAAAGACAAAAACCATGAACCTTTTCAGCTGAGTACATATTTCTCACGGTTAAACTGAAAACTTGCTGCTGTTGCGAGGTAACTGGTAACTCACTGTTAACCCCCCAGTGTGGCCACAGAACAGCCCACGCCTCAATAAACACAGTGTCCACACTGGGAATTAGATGAAGGCGCAAGATGATGTAATGTTATCTGTGTTGTGATGCTGATGATGTCGCGCTCATTGCCCCAGATGAAGCGTCTCTACAATCTGTGCTTAATGTCTTAAATGATGCACACGTTTGCAATTAACTATGACCAGTAGCAAGACAAGTGAGTGAGTTTGGTTTTACGCCGCTTTTAGCAATATTCCAGCAATATCACGGCGGGGGACACCAGAAATGGGCTTCACACATTGTACCCATGTCGGGATTCGAACCCGGGTCTTCGGCGTGACGAGCGAACGCTTTAACCACTAGGCTACCCGACCGCCCCAGTAGCAAGACAAACACTGTACACTGTTGATGTCCGTCTGTAACACGAGACCGCCTCCGTGGTCAGTTGGAGAGCGGAAGGTCCAGGGTTCGATCCCCGGCCGCGTCATAGCAAATGACGTTAAAAGATGGTATTTGTTGTTACCCTTTCTGGGCTAAAACAAGGAATGGTAGGCTCGGAGTCAGTGCACTGTGACTGAGTTGGGTATTCCGAAAACACTGCGGCATGGTATCTCTGAGGGCTAGCACTATAAATCGGCATCCGTCCGGACTAGTACAAGCAGTCACGAGCAATACAAGCACGCATGCACGTCGCTATAGAATTGAAAGAATCTTGGACGCGACTTTAAACCCCATTTCAGCCCACCTTCACTTACACGATAAGAGTTTCAATTCAAGTGTGGTGATGTCACATTGCAAGGTGACTTCTCCTGTGGCTATCAGTGCACTTTGTGTTATCAAAACGACTTCGGACCCGTGAAGATTCCGGGGTAGAATAGGTCTTCAGCAACCCATGCTTGCCGTAAAAGGCGGCCATGCTTGTCGTAAAAGGCGACTAACCGGATCGGGTGGTCAGGCTCGCTGACTTGGTTGATACATGTCATCGATCCCAATTGCTTGGATCGATGCTCATGATATCAGTCACTAGCTTGTCTGGTCCAGACTCGATTATTTACAGACCGCCGACATATAGCTGGAAGTGTGCTTGGTGCGGCGTTAAACAACAAACCAACCAAAACGACTTTGTTGTTCAGGGCACACAAAAGCAAAGGTTTCATCCGTAATGAACCAATCTGTGCAGAGTCACTGTCTTGGATCCATCTTGGATTTTCCAACACCCGGGGGCACTGATGGCCCAGTCGTCTAAGGCGCCGCGATTCGCTGTGCAGAGTTGCGTCCCTTGGGCACGCCAGAAACCTTTGATTGTGGGTTCGAATCCCGGTTCGCCCCGATTATGTTTCTAGGTTTGTCAGCACCATACCCGTGCTCGTGGGTTTCACCGAAGTTGTAAACGTCTGAGACCTGCATCACTTCGGGCTTTCCTCCCACATTAAGCTGACACGCCGTGATATAACTGGAATACTGTTAAAAGCGGCGTTAAACCCAACTCACTCACTCACTCATTCCAACACCCACCTCACATATTTCACATGGAAATTCCGGTACCGAAATTCGTTATTTGACACTGTTTTGTGTTTTACTATCATTAATTGTGATGTGCAAGGACATTAATCTGTTTTTTAGATCACGTTCGTGTCGTTATTGAGAAAGATTATGGTTAGAATTTCAACAAGTTTTGGCCTCTAAGGTTTGAAGAGTAGTCTCCCTTTGCCCCTTTACGTCAACGTACGGTTGTAAGTATCAAGTTTTCATTTTGACATGACACGTGCGATATGGGTACCAGAGAGTGTAAACTTTTCGGCAAAATAAATTCGTTAATAACTAATAATATCCTGACTTATTCACCAATTTTACCATCATACGAAAGTTGCAGTTTTTTAATCGCTTTTACAGCAGATAGGTCACAGTGAGTGCGTTAAACAACAAAACAACCAATCATAACTTATTACCGACCACACCATCGTTTCTAATAAAATTGGGAAAATGGACAAGATTTAACAAATATGTTATCACGTTACATGCCACATATTAAGAATAGGAGTGAGTGAGTGAGTTGGGTTTAACGCCGCTTTTAACAGTATTACAGTTATATCACGGCGTGTCAGCTTAATGTGGGAGGAAAGCCCAAAGTGATGCAGGTCGCAGACGTTTACCACTTCGATGAAACCCACGAGCACGGGTATGCTACTGACAAACTTAGAAACATAATCGGGGCGAACCGGGATTCGATCCCACAATCATAGGTTTCTGGCGTGCCCAAGGGACGCAACTCTGCACAGCGAATCGCGGCGCCTCAGACGACTGGGCCACCCGTGCCCCCTAAGAATAGGAAATTGTGACATAAGGGATCCAGTATCTCTAACCTGCCAAGGGTCAAACCGATAACACACATCGGACAGGACCAGTGTCTCTGAATATGGTGGTCAGATAGCGCTAGGCAAACAAACGCAAGGCGTTAATATCTTTATCTGTATCTACAGCTGTATATCACCCGTTCTTATCGAATCACAAGTACCGCGAATACATTCATGGTATACAAACTGCCGGTAAGCTATTGTTATTACTAAACTTCACTTATTAACACCATCAATGCACCGGTCAAACTAAATTATGTAAGTATGTCGTGATAGCACCACTAAAGTTCACAATTACAACTTTATCGACAGTTTAATCAGTAAATATATTTTAAAGCACAGAATTAAAGAATGACATTATATGATAAAGAGATTATCACGCTTGTGTGTTTGGGGATGGTAAATATCCTGCATTAGGAATAAACATTGTATTTAGCGAGCCTTGGCGATAACCTCTTTATCATATAATGTCATTCTTTAATTCTGTGCTTTAAAATCGCTTTCCCTCTCTCACAAACATTACCGAAACATTGCGAGTTTTCCTGGAATGCGCGCATTAATATTTATTACGTCACAGGGTAAGTGATTAGTCAGTCGGACAGTGACAGTAGCCAATATAGTTCCAACTGAAATCTGTTTCTTATACAGTGGTGAAGCAACTTATAGGCAAAACAAAACAGTTGTTTTTAATTGCCTTTCGCGGCAATCAATCGGTCTGTCCGCTAGAGTAACTGCCCTTTGTCAAAGGGAAGCTACTCTATCTCTAGTCTATGAGACGTCACGGCCACGGTCAGACGCACTCTCCTACCCAGAGTTCCATGCGGCCGGCAGCCAGCTGGCATAGTACCTCTGCCACAGGCCAGCGCCATGTGACGATTCGTCACATCTTTCACATTCCATTCATGATATTGCATATGCTTTTCATCCGTTTCATGTTTGACAAGTCTACACATTTTCATAAACAAATGTCAAATAATGATTAACTTTCATTGAGAAAGTATGCAAATACGTAAAAATCTACTTGTTTTTGCGCAGTTATCCTATGTTTACATTGGTTGTACGGCTCCACGTGCTGTCATCGAAGCCCAACGGAGAGCTAGCGACACGGTCACTTTGATGCATAAATATATATTGTCATGCAACTCACTGTCGCAGTTGTAGTAGCATATCTATATAGTTATGCAAAACAATATGTGAAGCGCCCCCAAATACTTGCATTAGTCTGTTCTATACTGATTTCTGAAAAAGCGCGTTTGTTTACAAACAAGAGAAAAGTCCGGTCACGTGATATGCAAATTAGCCTGTGGCAGTGGTGTTATGCTGAGTCACCACTGCGACGGAGTGTGGGTCAGACGTTGTTGACAGTCGGTCTGTCCTTTCATAACGTTAAGAAGTGTAGTCAGATGTACACACAGCGACAAAACGAAACAAGGTAACAGTTCAAACATATTTCGGCCGAATCCAACCATTTTGATTTGTGGAGAAGGTTTCAAGCCACAGAGGTCTACAAGCACAGATATGGCTACTGATCCCGCTTGGCTAGGCCTCGTGCCCTCGCAAAATTGTTTCGAAACTTATATCTCGAAAGTTGCCAAAATGCCTTATTATAAAATGCCTTAGCTACGTCACAGTTAGACACTGATTTTCAGTATATTAGACTGTTCGTTTGATAATGATAGCAAGTATCCCTGTAGTTTATCCAGATTCACGATGGTTAATTCTGACTCGATCGCCGAATGACGAGGGCGACGCCATGCTTGTTCATAAACAGTGAAAGTAGTCCTACTTGACCTTTGATATTTGCATCTCTATCCGCATATGACCCCAACGGATACCGTTTTTATCCGTTGGCTTTATCCTGCCGAGAAACCTACCAATTATATGATAAATGAGATTATCTGTAGTAGCGAAAATAGGTATCAATACGGACGACAGACCGTCAAAAGTCATCCTGTGGCTGTCTAATAAACTGATTGTGTATTCACTCAGGTAAGAAACCTTACTATCTCGTACTATGTTAAATGTTAACTATATGCTATTACCCTTGGCCCTACCTGCAGGTGTATTTAGTAACTGAACATCTCATACGTTTGTGTAAATCTTAGATATTCCCATTGTACTACTTCTGTGTATAGGGGGCGGTCGGGTAGCCTAGTGGTTAAAGGGGAAGTGTACACGCAAAAATCACTTTCTTTCTTTTTCTAAACAAAACGCAATTTTAGAATTAATTAGTATCTGTGTTTGAAAATATACACTCATTTTTTTCACAGTGAAAGTAGGAAGCTCACAATAGTGTGAAAATGATATGCCGTTATGAGGCCTTCGTTTTTCGAGCTAAACAGGCCTGAGTTATCCCCCTTAGATTATGACGTAATTGGTGCCAATTCAACTGGGTCCCTGTCTATTCTCAACGCAAAAGATATCAAGTACCAGTTTGCGGTAAAACAACATGGCCTACGACACACTCCGGCGCAGTGGTGACTCAGCATAACACTATGCTGGCTGGCATCTGAGACGCTAGAATCACACACCTAGACCTACACCACGTGAAGCGGCTCTAACAAAGCATGATGACGTCATAATGTTTATCAATTGGCACCAATGACGTCATATTGCAAGGGGCATAAGCCATGGTGTTTTTGTTGTGGAAATAGAACGCTTGGTAAATGTGAAAAATATAAATCGTTTAAATGCGAAAAATATGTTAATTAATTGTGATATTTTTATATTTTTGTCTATGACACTTCTAGGTTAACACTTTTAATGTGGAAAAAGTACAAGAAAAATAGGTTAATTTCCGTGTGAACTTGCCCTTTAAAGCGTTCGCTCGTCACGCCGAAGACCCGGTTTCGATTCCCGACATGGGTACCATGTATGAAGCCCATTTTCCGGTGTCCCCCGATTGTAAACATGCTCTAATAATTGATTGTAAACATTTGTATTGTCGACTGATTATATAGATGATTCTGCAGCTGTCTAATAAAATTATTGTTATTGACTCAGCTCATGGCTTGTTTTTCGTTCCTGGGTATTTTCCAGGTCAATCGCCACGCAGGGGTGTCATAAGCTATGATGTTTATACGCTTGACTGGGTCACTGTCACCTGCGCTCACTTAACTTCGCTTATTTTTGTCACTGAATATGTGTCAATATCTTGAACAAAAATATCAAATTTGGAGCTATCGAACTTTTTAGGTTTGGTGTTCATCACATTTGAGAGAAGAGTATCAGCATATTCGGTGTTGTCTGTGGATTCTTCTACCCTGAGTTGTTTTGTTTCAGACAAGGAGAAGGTGACAGGGCAGAGGACATCTGGAAACAACCTAGAGAAATCTAAAACTTCAAATTGTGTATTGTGTTGTGTATATTATTATTATCATTATCAAAAAAAATTCATGTCTTACGATTTGCATTTTAATGTTCATGTCTTTTAAGCCCCAAAAGGCTGGAAGTTGAATGGCATTATGTCTATGTCTTGTTTTTATATGTATATGCCATCTTAAGACAAATAAACAATTATCACTGTATTTACAAATATGTAAGTCCTTCCCAAGGCAGTATAAAAATGAATACATGCTCACATATATCAATCAAATAATGTCCGTAATTATTAACATGTTTGTTATCTTGATTAGATCGCGAGTTCAGTTCATTAGACAGTTTATCCATGTCTGAGTTTAGTTCATCTGCGATACGTTCATCCAGAATACAGCAATCAAGTAGGCTACTTGTTCGAGCATTAAAATGACCCATTAAAAAAACGGAGATTGACAACACTTCAATAAATGAACTCTCTAATTAGAAAAAAACCGTTTCCTTAGACGCGTATTGAACCTTCTGGGGTCAAGCGGACAATGCCAAGGTATAAATGTCATCATCTACATTAAACAACTCTTTTGCCATCCTAAACCATACAATATAGTCATTGCTATTAAAAAAGGAGAACCATTTGTATAAGAAGTCTTGCACGGCCAACACAATGAGCTTTACTTATGTTGTTATTTGTGAATTTGCAAAAAACGCAACTCTCATTAAGTGATACTGAAAGAATAAGGACTAAATTTACAGTAACAAGATTCAATTAATTGTGTTGTTATTTGCGCAGTTTTCCAGCACCTCTCACCACAAACAAGCGTATAGTTAACGAAGTCATCAATATCCCCCGCCCATTTTAACACATTATGGTCCAAAACCAGGTAACTGACCCAACATTTCTCTTAGCCCATGTCACAAAATCTGCAATGGAAATTCTAAAATAAACATTTCTGAAACTCCTTCATACCAAATGGCCCCAGGTTAGTATCTGGTTTATATATAGACATGCACTGTTTGGCAAGGAAATATTTAACAGTCTATTTGTTATTATCTATAAGTGAACCATCCCTATATTAAAACTTACATCCAACCTGCCATGAAAAAAAGTAAAAAATAAAAAATTACAAAAGTGCTAAATATCATAAGGCACCAGTTCAGTAAGTGCCTGGTAGACATGCAAAGTTTTGTAAGAAAGTATTTGACGGTTTTTGAGTTACGCTCCGGAAACGATTTCGGGACGCACGCATACACGCAAGTCCAACTTGTTGCCATGGAAACATACAAAAAATAATAATTTCTAAAATTCCTAAATAGCAAATGGCACCAGTTCAACATGAGTGATAGACATGCCAAGTTTTGTAGAGGCATATTTGACGGTTTCTGAGTTATGCTCCGGAAACGATTTCGGGACGCACGCACACACGCACGGACGGACAGAACCGATTTCAATGCCCTCCGCCACCTTCGTTTGGGCGGGGAATAAAAGGAAACAGAAAACTGAATATGAAATGATCAAAATGGTCATCATCACGTTCAGGGGGGAAAACATGAAACATAAATTCAAGTTATATAAAAGGATTTTACCACAATGTTGATGTGAAAACATAAACATTCTTCATTAAACATTCCCCCACATTGAATATATAAAGAATTTATTTTACAGTTTATTTTACAATTTTACAAACTATAATACTATGAATATTCATTTCCCTCGTTACTTGTGGAGTTCCCTGAAATGTCACCCGCTGGAACTTGTCACAGGCTTTTAGCTAAGTCTGGTCGTCTCTGACATAGAATGTATGAACTGGTTGAGTGACTTCCTACAGAGAAAGAAAGGATTAACCATCCTAAAGACAAATGGTGTTCACAAGTATTCACTGCCAATTATCGCTAAAACTGAATTGTTAACTTTGGTATTCCCAAGCACCAAGTACATGGTCATTGGGCAGATGTGAAGATCACAAACACAAATGGGATCCTGTCTACATGGTCACATCCGGTGATTGTTAAGATCCGAGATACCATGTATACCCTAATCAGACAAAGAGCTGAACAATCCTTGTTTTAGCCCCTTAATGCCGAGCGCCGGGCACGGTAACAACAAGTACCATCGTTTAACGTCTCTTGGTATGGTATGGCCGGGGATCGTCATCTCCGGGCAGACGCTCTACCACTAGACCACGAACGCGGTCCCTGATCATGATCATAAGGATTTCCTTATATTATTTCAAAGGACATAGAAAAGAGAAGGACTCGATTACAAAAGTTCCAAATCTGAAACAATTTTGGTTTGCAACAGATAAGAGACTCCTGTAAGTGTTCAAATGGTTTAATTTGCCATACTAACTTCAGAAAATGCGTGATTTCATTAAAAAAATATGAACATGCCAAAATGTCAATAACAAATCAATAGCGTGTGTGTCCACCTCTGGTTGCGATGCAAGTAACACATCTTCGTCTCATGGAATGGACCAGGCGTCGCACAAGGTCCTGTGGGATATCTGTCCATATCTGCTGGAGCATGTTTCGAAGTTCCTGGAGTGTCCTGAGAGATCAGGGGAACGAGCCGGCCAGTGGATGACGTTCACCTTGTTTCGTTGAAGAGAATCCTGAACAGGTATATGAGGCCGGGCGTTGTCATGTTGAAAGGTAATGCCTGGACCATGACGACGCAAAAAACGGTAGAACAACAGGGCCGATATTCTCGTCGCGGTAGCGCTGTCCATTGAGATTTCCCTCTACCACTATCAAACGGGTCCTCTGTCTTGCTGTAATCCCACCCCATACCATAACGCTGCCGCCCCATGACACAATGATTGACGTAACGTTCACCTCGACGTCGGTACACTCGAATCCGTCCATCGCTGTGAATGAGTGAGTGAGTATGGTTTTACGCCGCTTTTAGCAATATTCCAGCAATATCACGGCGGGACACCAGAAATGGGGTTCACACATTGTACCCATGTCGGGAATCGAACCCGGCCATCGCTGTGGCTGGGGTGAAAACGAGACTCGTCAGTGAATAGAACTTGTCCCCACTGCATGGCCGTCCAGCGTAGACGCTGTCTGCACCACTGTAGGCGTGTTTGACGGTGGCTTTCTGTCAAAATGGGACGCCTGGTGGGTCTTCTGGCGACAATCTGAGGCGACGACGTACGGTTTGTGAAGATATTCGTCGAAGGCCAGGGATGCTTCTTGCAGTCACTGTTGCTGGCTGGAATCGATTTCGTAGGTGTGTTGTTCGAATCCAGTTGTCTTGTCGATTATTGGTTACGCGTGGCCTGCCACTCCGAGGATGGTCTGTGACTGCATTCGCCTGTTGAAAACGGTGCCATAAACACCAAACGGTGTTTCCGTGGACGTTATATTGTCTTGCAACATCACGTTGACTCGATCCTGCTTCAAGCATACCAAAGGCTCGCAGACGCTCATTTTCGGACAGGCGTGGCATTTCGTAATGTTGAATAATTGGGTAATTTTGTTGTTTTTCTGAGTGGTTGTTGTCAGCACGATGCTAAACAATACATATGGAATCCCGTTAACGCACATGTTTTTATACCCATTCTTGGGTAGTGAAATGCATGGGGCTTGCATAAAAGTCAACTTTTGCATGGAATGAATGCTTTTCTGTAGCAGTTGCGTTTTTGTGACTTGATTCCATACATGTACTACAATATTGAAAACTAAACTTTACTTGTTTGAAAAATACACTACAATATTGGTGTCACAGGAACTTTTGTTGTTGAGTATAGCTGGAATATTGCAGAGTGCGGCGTTAAACAACAACAAATAAAAAAGAAATGTTGTTTAACGCCACACTCAGCAATATTCCAGCTATATGACGGCGGTCTGTAAATAATCGAGTCTGGACCAGACAATCCAGTGAGTGACATCATGAGCATCGATCCACGCAATTGGGATTGATGACATGTATCAACCAAGTCAGCAAGCCTGACCACCCGATCCCGTTAATCGCCTCTTACGACAAGCATAGTCGCCTTTTCTTGCAAGTATAGGTTGCTGAAGACCTATTCTACCCCGGATCTTCACGGTCCTAAAAGAAACAATGTAACATTGTAATATAGCATGAGCATGAATATACATTAACTCAATACGGGTCAAGTAATGAAAAGACCCCGAAAGGATAAAGCTGTTGTTATTCATTAACAAGTGTCACGTATTCACCATTTGTCAAATTTTAACTCACTCACTCATCATCTGTCATGTTTGGGTTTGACTATACACCCCGGAAGTGGAGAATACTCCGGGGGGATAACTCTGTCGATGTTTCCTTATGGGTTTTTGATAGACCATATACCGTTTTTGAAGATATTTTATGTAAGCTTCAATAACTTCAATAATCATTGGCGGAATATTTCGTGAAGATGATTCCTGATCAGGAAATTGCATGGTTGATTTGCGCGAGGATTGAACCATCTCCATGGTAATAATATTGTTCAAAGGGACCTCAACTTAGAAAACTTTTTATTAACTAAGCGAAAATATGACGAACCACTATGTACAATACCCGACTATGGTTGTGCAAGGATTACTTGATCGTCAACTGGTACATTTTCTTTTAATGACGAAGAATGTCTTGCGGGATAACTTTAAAACAAACTCCCAAGAAGTTAAGCAGTAATGTTACTAGTCATGCGAGTTATTAGGGATAACCTGTATGTAGTACATCAATAGGTTTCTGAACAAATTTTCACATGTGGATGAGGGCGTGAGAGTGCTGTGGGTGAGTGAGAGAGTGAGTTGGGTTTTACGCCGCTTTTAACAGTATTCCAGTTATATCACGGCGTGTCAGCTTAATGTGGGAGGAAAGCCCAAAGTGATGCAGGTCTCAGACGTTTACCACTTCGGTGAAACCCACGAGCACGGGTATGGTGCTGACAAACCTAGAAACATAATCGGGGCGAACCGGGATTCTAACCCACAATCATAGGTTTCTGGCGTGCCCAAGGGACGCAACTCTGCACAGCGAATCGCGGCGCCTTAGACGACTGGGCCACCCGTGCCCCCGGGAAATGACAATGAATTGCGTATAGCTAACGAATACCACAGGTTACCCATGGAGTGCAGCTCAAGAAGTGAAATATTGGATAATGCTTGGTGACTTTAATGCCCACAGTCCTTCACGGGAAGACAGAAATTATTCTTGCAAATACGGCATTCACACACGTGCCCCCGAGAGTGCTGTGGACTTTACAAGACAAGCCAGTCAGATTGATGGATTTTTTGGCGATTATAATGTAGTTTGTTGTCTGCGATTGTAAAGTTTAGTTTTGTTCATCTTTACTAATTTATGTCATGCTATTTTGGGATTAATGGCTTCGATAAATAAATGCTACTTTCCATAAACTGTTATTATGTGTAATATGAATAATTCACCAGTATGTCTTAATAATCAATCTTTAGGACATGCTTGATATATTTTTTATTTGTATTCCTGTTTGGTATGACGCGGTCGGGGATCGAACTACCGACGTACCGTTTTCCGGGCAGACACTCAATCCGCTACACCACGAAGGCGGCATCACGGGGGGGTCATTGTGAAATATCTTCTGTAAATGCCGTTCACCATCGTGCTTTGACATTTTTCTTAGGGTTGGGTATATACCTTCCAAATGTTGCTGTTAATGGAGATATAGGATGGATTCCTCCGATAGTTAGATAGTGGATGTGTATTGTTAGACAGTATTGTCGTTTTACTAAAATGTCCCTTAGATTAAATAAGTATGTTTATATTGTGAACGTTATGCTGTTGGACGTGTGAAAAACTGGTGTTTTCGTGTGAGGGCCAAGCTGAACGAAGGGGGTCTGAATATTTCTGAGAATGTTAGCGTGAAAAGTGTAGTTGTACGTGTGCAAGATATATGCATGGGAAAGTAGGTGTCTAATTGGAATGAACTGTTATGCAAGCCGGCGGAAGAACGGGTGGTAACAAATTACGTACGTATAGAATGTTTAAAGATGGGTATGGATGTGAAAGTTATGTAAGTATGTATATGCCTCGTTCTTACCGCTCTGCCCTCTCCAAATTTAGATCAGGTACTGCTCCTCTGAAGTTGGAAACAGGCAGATATACGAATATGAATGTTAATAAAAGAGTGTGTTTTGAGTGTAAGGAAAGTATTGAAGATGAATGTCATGTTTTGCTTGATTGCCCTGTGTACGATAATTTGCGTGAAAGTTTATACGAAAAGGTCAGTTTTAGCCTTCCCAACTTTCAAGAGTTATGCAATACTGATAAACTTATTGTACTTTTTAAAATATTCTGATATTTTACAGCCAAAACCTGCTTTTTAATACTCCAACGAAGAAAAAATATTTGATATGGCTAGTTACGGGTAGTATATTTTACATACCCCTTTTACACTAATATATTTATGATGTACATACTGTGATATATTTTAAGTCTCTCGTAACCCTTAACGGTTGGCTCAATTTTTATGCCCTTTTATATGTTTCTATGTAAATATTTTTGTGAGGTGAGACTCAAATAAACAATCTGTCTGCCTGTCTGTTTGTCTGTCTGTCTGTATGTCTGTCTGGAAGCTAAATGGTGCAAGAGCTTTCAGCAATCGATTCAGCCAAAGCAGGACATCAACCGGGATGTCACGTGTGAGGAACGAATAGATCATCCTCAGCATATCGAGTTATCCGTTGTTCGAGATAAGCTTGGTGTGGAAAGTCGCCCATAGTGCTGACAAGGTGTCTGCAGGAACTATAATGTTACATCGCCCTGATATTACATCAAGTAAAAGGTTTCGACTTTTATTTGACGAAACAATGTTGTCATATCGTTTATTGTTTCCTTAAAGTATCAATTGGATTATTGATAATTGTAGGGCGGTGGGGTGGCGTAGTGGTTAAAGTGTTGGCTCGTCACGCCGATGACCCGTGTTCGATTCCCAGCATGGGTACAATGTATGGAGCCCATGTCGGACGTTTCCGCCGTGATATTGCTGGTATATAGATAAACGCGGCGTAAATCCATCCTCACTCACTCACTCACTCACTCACTCACACATCTGATGATTGAAGTCCTTTATGATCGTCTGTCGATAGGTAAAGTCCCATTCACCCAATCAAATTATTTGAAGACAATTTATAAACAATGCATGGCATGGGATCATTGTTTAATAAAACAATTTTGGCATCATTATTATTACATATTTACAAATTTGCCCCAAACAAAAGTCATCTATGAATTATGAAACACTGGTTGTCTGAGGCGCCGCAATTTGCTGTGAAAAGTTACGTCCCTTGGGTGTGTCAGGAATTAACGCTCGTAGGTTCGAATCCCGTTTCGCAATGGTTCTAGGTTTCTGTGCACCCAACCCGCATTCGTGAGTTTCACCAAAGTTGTAAAAGTTTAAGACCTGCATCACTTCGTGCTTTTCCCTTACATCAACCAGACCTACAGTGTTATAACTGGTAAAGTTACATTCAAACTCGCTCACTCGCAGACACATTAAGTGCATCACGGAGCATCAGAGTAGATCAAGCTTGCCCTGACGTTATAACACTGTGTGGCAGTTTTCTCGGGATAAAACCTGCGGATTGGCCTATCACGCTCTCTGCCATGCGTGACCAGGTCATCATCAGGAGCTCCTATCTCTATATGTGTGTGTGTGTGTGTGTGTGTGTGTGTGTGTGTGTGTGTGTGTGTGTGTGTGTGTGTGTGTGTGTGTGTGTGTGTTCGGATGTCCACAACGAAGGGGTAAGATAACGTACGTATTATATACAAATCAAAAATCAATATCCCTAGCGGGACACTCGTTCAGCATGCACTCATCGATATTTGCATAGCATACCAGCGTTGCAGGACACGGTGACCTTAATGAATATGTACATACGGGTAGACGCGTTTGACTAAAAATAAATCGGTGCATTGTCTGTGCGGGTATTTTTCACTGGCTGTAACCCACCAAATGTAGGTAATGTAGTCCCGCTGTAGATATAAGCCCTTGATCCTAAAATAGCTCAAGCTGTCGAGTAACACAACAAGACGCCATTACCAACCCTGTCAAACGACAGGTAGGGCAGGTCTTAGAGCGAGCACCTTGTGTATGTTCGCCGTGTAATGTAAATGTGTGTCGAAGGTCTGAAAATAGCTTTACATCATTGAACAACACAGGGAGACGCCATTACAGTCCCCGTGAAAGGTAACACACGAAATCAAGATGGCTGCCGATTGTATTGGTGACTACCGGACACTAAAACTATTAGGAAAAGGACAGTTCGGGGAAGTGTATATGGGCGAACGCAGGACTGATAAGAAACGTTTCGCGCTGAAAAGTATATGTACTAAGTATGTGTTCCGGGGCATATCGATGGACAGGATTCTGAGAGAAGTGGAGTCTCACAAATCGCTCCCAAAGCATGAAAACATTCTGGATTTCATAGAAAGCATCAGTGTAGGTGGTTACTTGTACATAGTATTGGAGCTCTGTGAACTCGGGACCTTGGAGGACTATGTGACCCCGAAGAACCCGGACAGAGAAACGGCGTTGTCATTCATGGTCGACCTAGCACGAGGGTTGAACCATCTCCACAGCAATGGTATTGTTCACAGGGATATCAAGCCAGAAAACATTTTACTTGCCGAACAAGCACGCGGAGCACCAAGATGCAAGATATCGGACTTTGGTGTTGCAAGAATAATGGACATCCCATCGGCTGATTCCAAACTGGACGGTCGATTTGGCGCCATGGGTAGTTTAGCTGGCGAGGAGTACTTCAACACACTCTGCGGTACTCCTATCTACCTTGCACCAGAGGTAGGAGACAAACATTACACAAAACACTGTGACATTTTCTCCCTTGGAGTCGTCTTCTATGTGCTCTTTTCGCCGGAACGAACCAGAGAGGGACGGCTTTCGCCCTGGGTGAAAAACGGAACGCTTTTCTACGTAGCGTCAGATTATGACATTAAACAACAGATTGAGAAGCATGTACACGATGAAGGAATCTGTGAGTTGATTTTATCAATGCTGAAAACAGATTATCATTCTCGGATACCTGCCTCTGCCCTGGAGGAAGAACTTCTTCGCGTTGCTGTCCCCGATGATGAGGTGTTCTTCGTGGCGTGTTTCCTCGTGGCAGTGACTCTCATGTTTCTGATCTTCCCTGCACCATTATTCGTGTTAGCGCTGTTCCTGTTGACATTTGGATGTTGGCAGTTTGTTCCAAGAGGATTCTTCCGGGGCATATTGTGAATAACCTTGATACTGCAAAATTGTGTTTTTGGGGGTGGTGTTTGTTGTTTAACGCCACACTCAGCAATACTCAAGCTATATGACGGCGGTCTGTAAATAATCGAGTCTGGACAGGACAATACAGTGATTGACATCATAAGCATCGATCCACGCAATTGGGATACGATGACATACATCAACCAAGTCAGCGAGCCTGACCGTCCGATCCCGTTAGTCGCCTCTTACGACAAGTATAGTCGCCTTTTACGTCAAGTATGGGTTGCTGAGGACCTATTCTAACCTGGATCTTCACGGGTCGTGTTTTTACTATGTGTACACAGGGATATGGTTGTTTGCATTGTAGACATTGTAGACAAATGAATCAAGAATACTGTGTAGCATATATTCAGAGTTTGTGTGGAACGCGTGAGACGAATCTGGATAACCCGTTACTTTTTCCAATCGGTTGTAACTCCGGTCGATCATAATGGGATGTAATTCATGCTCTGTGTATTGTTATGTATACGTTCATTGTGGTGAGTATACAAGTGACAAATATAGATGTATCAATGTAAAACATGAAGAATATATAATATGTTATATATTACTTGCAAACATTACAGACCGCCGTCATATAGCTGGAAGATTGCTGAGTGTGGCGTTAAACAACAAACAAACAACCAAAAACTTGCAAACATCACAATTTCTTATCACATCTGGAATATTTTTATTGAAATAATTGATAATGATTAACGTAAATACAAGCTACAAAACCCTTTCCATATTCATATGAAATTTCCGATAAAAGTCCAATGTTAGATTCCGACAATATCACGAGCATGTGTTTATGAATCAGTATCAAATGGTAAATATGTCAAATAAGTCCCATGCTATAAAGCAACACATACAGGGTACATGTCATCACTAACGACAGCATGCACTAGGAGTGTAGTGATTTATCACAACAATACGTTTAAGCCAAACGTGATGGCAATATACCCATGGTATATTATTGTTTGATTGTGTGTAGTTTAACGCCGCACTCAGCAATATTCAAGCTATATGACAGCGGTCTGTAAATATTTGAGTCTGGACAAGACAATCCAGTGATTGACATCATGGGCATCGATCCACGCAATTGGATACGATGACATACATCAACAAAGTCAGCGAGCCTGACCACCCGAACCCATTAGTCGCCTCTTACGACAAGCATAGTTGCCTTCCACGGCAATCATGGGTTGCTGAAGACATATATTCTACCCCGGATCTTCACGGGCCCCATGGTATATTAAGATAGCAATATTTAACATCGATATGAAAATACAATGAAGAAATATGTCAATCATTAACTTTTCTATTGGTATTGGTAATAATAACGAGTCTAGATTATGCGCCGAAACAGATTCCATTTGGCCTACAGGCCAAAATAGCTGTGAAAATTATACGAATGGACCACTGAAAATCGGTGATGACACCATGTGGTCACGAAAAGGGTTAACATGTCCCGCTCTACCGGCAGCACCCGCCATTCACACAATTTGCATAAAAGTATTTATAGCCTGACACTGCACAGCTGTACTCATGCCATTCTCCCATACTGAAAGAGCTAGAGCATAAGAATATAACTAACTAGCTATGAGGAAATTACGGATCATATGTCCGTTACATATAGGTAATGTGTAGATCTGAGTTGTTCCATTGGTGGCCCAGTCGTCTGAGGCGCCGCGAGTCGCTGTGTAGAGTTGCGTCCCATGGGCACACCAGAAACCTATGATTGTGGTTTCGAATCCCGGTTCGCCCCGATTATGTTTCTAGGTTTGTCAATGTTGGTATGTCAACACCAAGTAATATGGTTTATGGAGAATGCGGGAGATTCCCATTGTACATTGGATCTTACACTCGTTGTTTGAAGTATTGGTGTAAAATAATAATAATGCCTGAACACCGTTTACCCAAGAAAGCCTACAACATGCTCGTACACCTCGACAATCTTGGAAAGAACACACGGGCTTCTTGTATTCGTACATTGCTTTTTACATATGGCTTTGGTTTCATTTGGCTGTCCCAGACAATTGGTAATGCAAATGCTTTCATTAAGTACTTTCGCATGCGTGCCATTGACATGTTTCATCAGAAATGGCATTCAGATATTTATGAAAGTTCAAGATATGATACTTATCGCCAATTCAAGTCATTGCTTGAACCAGAATCCTATTTATCAAATTTACGGTACAGGAATTCTCGTAACACCCTTATTCGTTTTAGACTTGGCCTGAATGATCTAAAAATTAACACAGGGAGATTTTCATCTATTGAGAAATCGATACGATTATGCCCATTTTGTGACATTGTTGTCGAAGATGAATACCATTTCATGTTTATTAGCCCTATATACGAAAATCTAAGAGACAAGTACTTACCGCAGTGGTCTCTATCTCATTTTAATGCTGAAAGATTGTCTTCATTACTGTCTTGCAAGGATCTTATAACACAACATCAACTGGCTATGTACATACATAATGCTTTTTTGTTACGAAGTGAATTGTTACCTTGACTTTGTATTTTATAAAATATGTTATGTAACTCCGTTGTATATGGGCCTGTGGCCTTTCATACAATAAAAGAATTGAATTGAATCCCGGTACGCCCCGATTATGTTTCTAGGTTTGTCAGCACCATACCCGTGCTCGTGGGTTTCACCGAAGTGGTGAACGTCTGAGACCTGCATCACTTTGGGCTTTCCTACCACATTAAACTGACACGCCGTGATATAACTGGAATACTGTTAAAAGCGGCGTTAAATACAACTCACTCCATTAGGTTATTCTATGTTACTCATTTCCATTTTATACAGGAAAATGAAGAACGAGGTTCTAAATGTCAACCCTACTATTTTTCAGGGCATTATCATTTACAGAAGCCCTCGGTCTTTTTTGGTGACATTGCCGCAATAGTGTTTTTAACTCTGAATAATTGTACAAATGTGCTCAATAGTCATCTCCAGTGTGTGTCTTCCATTAGCGAGTGTGGCCTTCGTCAGGCATTACAGAACGTCACAACACTTACAACGTTTCAGTTGTATTTATATCATATAAAAACATGTTGTGGAAGTTAATAAACTTGAAAATTGATTTTTGTTTTGTTTTTGCTTTGTCTCACAGGCGAATATCAGTGAAGACACGGGCGAGATGACAGCAACATAGATTGACGAGAGCATACTCCATTAATAACCGAATCGTATGTCAAATGGCAATAAAAGCAGCCAAATGTCAGCGACCCACTTACGCCATGATAACAATGAAGTAACAATGACCAGTCTCCATGCTTTACTTTCGTGTGCTTCATACTAGTCATACTTTCCACACAACTAATACATGGCGAGATAAGGGAAACAGCAGGGGGTTAAATGTCGCGTTCACGATTTTTGCACTAGACCACGGTGGCGACCAGGTAATAAATAGATCGCAATATCAGATCTTGTATCCAAGTGTGATTGAGATCTTGGTACTATTTAACATATGTTAAAATAGGAAAAAGCGCGGTTTGTTTGTTATTTCGCCGGATACAAACTTTCGTGTTCACTCCAAGATAATTGTATACATTATATTTTATACTTCCATGACAAGCTTAACGTACACAACTCGCATGACGACATATTCAGATTTTTTTTTTTTCTTATGATATATTCTTATTTAGTGTTTACACAGTTACACTGCATATTTCGACCATCAACACACATTAGCGTGGTTTCCGGGCGTCACACATAACCACTTACTTTATATATTTGTTTTGTTGGAAAGGTGCCAGCGACAGAATTGCCTGTCAGCTGTGATGTTATCACCTGATTTAAACCACCATTATTATCACCGTTATCAGTAAAGGGACAATTCGACAATTTCTATAGACATAACTTATCACTTGAGGGAGCGCGCGTATAACTTTTTTTTATAGAAATACAGCAGTTTATACATGGGCGTCGTCAGTTTTGTACTGTGTAGCTTTGCATGGAGTGTGATCCCTGCATCACATGAATCGCGATGGGCGGTACAGTGTAACCCAAGACTTCGTGTTGTTTTCAAGAATAATATAGATTAATGACATTAAGGCGGGTCACATGTAATGACATTAAAACATAGGATATTTGGCTCGGTTGTTGTTGGTTATTTTGTTGTTTAACGCCGCACTCAGCAATATTCCAGCTATATGACGACGGTCTGTAAATAATCGAGTCTGGACAAGACAATCCAGTGATTGATATTATGAGCATCGATCCATACAATTGGGATCGATGACATGCATCAACCAAGTCAGTGAGCCTGACCACCCGATCCCGTTAGTCGCCTCTTACGACAAGCATAGTCGCCTCTTTCGGCAAGCATGGGTTGCTGAAGGCCTATTCTACCCCGGTTCTTCACGGGTCTATTTTGCTCCGATCAAGAGCGAGGGAAAAACGTGAATTCTGACAAGCATTTTATGGCAAGCATGGGTTGCTGAAGAGATATTCTACCCCGTATCTTCACGGGGCTACTGAAGTAGTAGAAGTCTGCTAGACTTTGAACAGTATCGAGAAGCGAACAGAGCCCTGTAATATGTAGATTGTCGAAATTATGTCGACATTCACACTGAGCATTATAAGGTTGTCTTTGTGATATTTTGAGAAGCTGTCTTCAGATTCCAAAACTGGCTCCGATAGGAGATATCGATTGGGTGAGATCAAGCGATGTCTACATTGTAGATATGACATCATTAATGGCTCTGCTACTGAAGCTGTTAGCAGTACTTTTTACACTGAAGACACTGCTTGTTACTGTCTACAAACTGAAAAAGTTGGAAGAATGATGTTGGACGATGAATAAAATCTCACCCCCGTGTCTTTTGATATATAAAGTATCAACACTCGTTGATAAAAGTGGAGCCTCGGCAAGCCTCGGAGTTTTTTTCACTTTTATCAACTCGTGTTTATATATTTGATATCAAAAGATACTCGAGTGAGATTCTCTATTCATGAATTTATGTTTTGTATGTTATTATTACTATGGGGCGTTAGTAATTATTGGAATATGAATACCACAAACCTCCCACAATTACGCCCTCCATTTCGTTTTATCAAATAACAATACATTGTGTATTAAACGTACTTACATAGACAGCAGCTGTATTCATAATTGTTCCACGACTACCACTACTACTACTGCTACTACTACCGCCACCACTACTTCTCCTACTTCTACAACTACTAATATTAATGCTACAAATTCACTTATTGTCTTAGTCTCTGTAGTAGAATTCTACCCCATCCATGTGTTTCATTAAGATAAAGTTTTACCTGGCTAATGAAAACATATGTCTCACCTGGCCGAGGAGAATATGCACTCATTCATTGTTGAATCGTACACGTTTTTTACAATTTTTCATACAACCGACTTAAACAGTGCACATTGTAACATCAGACTCAGACAGGGTCGTCGGGTAGCCTAGTGGTTAAAGCGTTCGCTTGTCATGCCGAAGACCCGGGTTCGACTCCAGACATGGGTACAATGTGTGAAGCCCATTTCTGGTGTCCCCCGCCGTGATATTGCTGGAATATTGCTAAAATCACTCAATCACTCAATCACGCACCTCGAAACCATTGTATCCTTTTTGTATTTGCACAGCGCGTCAGTGATCGCTTGAGGTTAAACTTTCTTTGCCGGGCCACCATGCTCCAGTAATCGCCGGGGCGGTCGGGTAGCCTAGTGGTTAAAGCGTTCGCTCGTCACGCGGAAGACCCGGGTTCGAATCCCGACATGGGTACAATGTGTGAAGCCCATTTCTGGTGTCCCCCGCCGTGATATTGCTGGGATATTGCTTAAAGCTCCAGTTATCGCCAGTACACGGATTGGAGGAACTCTCTGAATCTCATCTCTTGTCTGTAATTGTCTCGTGCAAATCTAACCCATAAACACCAGACTTGGCTGTCAGAGAATGTAGAGAGTCATTTAGAGTGATGTACCGGTCCACGTAGCTCGTCCCATGCCCATAAAATAGACATAAAGTAACATCAATAAACATGGCGGACATCCTGAATACCGATCATAAACATACCCATGATGGTAGATACACTAATGAGAGGGAGCGAGTATGGTTTTACGCCACCATTAACATTATTCCAACTATTCCTCGCCGTGTGACACCAGAAAAAGGCTCGCGCATTGTGCCCATGTGGGAATCGCACCAGGGCCCCACAGCCCCAATGATAAGCACTTAATAGCCACGGTAAAACCCATCTTCAGTAATAGTGAGTAAGTGAGTGAGTATGGTTTTACGCCGCTTTTAGCAATATCACGGCGGGGGACACCAGAAATGGGCTTCACACATTGTACCCATGTCGAGAATCGAACCCAGGTCTTCGGCGTGACGAGCGAACGCTTTAACCACTAGGCTACCCGTCCGCCCCCCATCTTAAGTAATAAGAATTGATAGATATATATAAAAATACGCTACATTGAAAATGATATTTCTTTAATTAATTCGGTGGTATATTTCACATTATTAATTTCAAATCGTTATTCATTAATCATAATCATTCTCTGACAGAACATCTAATAAAAAAAAATTCAATATTAGTGTTAGAAACATTCGTGGATGATACACCACGACCAGTTTGAATCTGAGCGTATAATGGATTAAATAGGTGTGGTGCACACTGACAGCCCGCATCCTGCACATCTCCACATCACGTAGGGATAGGCAAATAGCATCCCACTGTGATTGTAACCAATTACATCGTAGCAGGACACGATGGAGACAAGGACCTGAGCATTAGGTAAACACTTGTACATTCTGATGGGACGATGAGAGGAAATATATTGATAAGAGTGAGTGAGTGATTTGTGTTTAACGTCAATTTTAGCTATATTCCAGCAATATCACGGCGGGGGACACCAGAATTGAGTTCCACACTGTACCCATGTTGGGTAATAATAATAATAATAATGATGATGATGATGATGATAATCATAATAATAATAATAATAATAATAAGAGGGAGGATCAGTTTACTTGGAGGAGGAGTTATTGACCATCTCGTGGAAGGTCAGGCCTATACGTACTTAGGGATGCAGATTAGGGACAAACTCCAGAATGCCCATATCAAGGAAAAACTTCGGGCAGAGTACAAATATAGACTTAAGAAAATCTGGAGTTCAGAGCTGAACGCTCGCAATTAAGTCAAAGCCAAAAATACGTATGCTGTGCCCGTCCTTTCATATTCTTTTGGTGTTGTTGATTGGACGAAACAAGAAATTCAGGGTATTGACACCCTCAAACGAAGAATCATGTCAGACAATAGATCCCACCACCCTCGCTCTTCCCTCAATCGCTTATATTTACCAATTATGATGGGAGGACGTAGTTTGATTAACGTTGGGGCTTTTCACGATAGAATTGTTTTGTGCACTTTTGCACACATTTATTTGTCTGATGATCCTCTTGTGAAGCATGTCAGGACTCATGATGAAAACAAGGCATTCCACAGTCTTCTAAACGAGCTAAGGATGGGGGACATAATCTCAATGTCGGTGTTGATTTTGTTAATGGTTCTGTACTGCTGGACGGTACAGAAATGAGTGTCAACCTAGCGAAGTGCCATATCAAATCGACCCAGACTAAGTTTTTCAAGGAGAGGCTTTCTAAACGACCACTGCATCGAGTGTATGTGCAGTGTGTTGAGAAGATCAGCAATCCTGCAGAGTCCTTCGCTTGGATGAAGTCGTCTGGCCTGAAAAGTGAAACAGAAGGCTTTCTGTTTGCTGCTCAGGACCAGTCACTTCCAATACAGGAATACAGGCCTTCTATCAATCTGGGTAATGCAGAAGGCTGCAGTGTTGGGGAGTCTTTACATTCTCCGAAAAGTTCCAGGTGGGTTTGACTAGGCAGCGCTTCCTGGGAAAAGTCCCATTCGCTGTCTGGGCTGCGTGTAGAGGGGCAAGGGCCCTTAGCTGATGATGAGCCTAACCAGCCTGACTATGCCAGGATCACCCAGACCCTCTTTGCTGCATTTTTAATTTAATGTGTAAATCATTATAATCATAATCATAATATTATCATCATCATCATAAGCATCATAAGCATATTCATCATCATAATAATTATAATAATAATAGATAATAATAATAATTATAATTCATAATAATAATAATCCCTTATTAATAATAAGGGAATGGACTGACTATGAAGATGCCCTGCTTTTATTTCTCTTAGAAACCAACTGGCAAAAATGAAGGTTTATTCGAATATGTAAAACTCTGCACTCATATATCTATATAGCCCGGAGGCCTTAAATGACACACATTGACCATTAAATGGCCTTCACATTGACTTTGACTGAAAGGCGTTATGCGTAGTCACTGCCGTCTTTACTGTGCATAATTGTGTATAACGGACTCAGTCATTCTGACGTTAGGGGCCGACCATTTGACATGCCCGTAGCACCCGCCACTCTCAAAATTTGCATTAAAAAAGAGTGTGTTGGTTGCCGCACAGCATAGCTCTGCCATGTGACAACGGCATGTGCACAAACCAGGCAATCAAGTGATGGACCAGATAGTGATATATGTTTGCATAATACCGACATTTGCGTATTTAATTTGTCTAGTGATAAGATTGGACATGTCATAGCTCGCGGTGATACCAATTAAGGAGAACAAGATTTAAGTGCTTACAAATCTCAATGTTACAACGTACAAGGAAATAAACACATGTGGGTTCCACGTCACTTAAAAATGACTCATGTTTTATAGAAATACGCAGCATCAACACAGCTTGAAAACTCACAAAAGCTATTCTGTTGAAATCCTATTAAATCAAACAAGAAACGCAGCCAGTTGAATATTTTATATTTTTATAAAGAAGAAAATACATGACTCAGACTCGAATGATGCGTGTGGTGTGTGACCAGAGTACGTCTACATGTGTTGCCGTATAAATCAATATTGATTCAAGTAGTGTGTATCGACTACATTCAGTAGAGCAATAAGCCCGCACAGCTCCGTATGTGGGTCTTTACCTACAGTGATGATCCAAACCTAAGCCTTGCCATCTACTTAACATAGTTCTGACACGACCACGACGACAGCTAGTACATGACATTGTATCAGCAATCTACAGCTGATCTCATTGATGACAAAGGACCGACCGGTTTCGCCAGATGACTCATCGGCCTGCCTTTAATGTTTGAGAGAAGGCAAGTAGGCCACAGCCAGCGCTGAGTGCGGCATCCAGCGTACGCTCCCTTTCGACCCGTTCTGCTTACAACGCCTGGTTGGCCATGTGAGGACGCGTTTTCTAACTACTCGAAGCGAGGACTGATTTCTGACGACTCGTAGCATTCAGGTTGAGGGATAGCCCAGCGATATAAATAGGCCAATGCTTCGCCAATGAACGAGGCTGACGGAGCAACGGAGTGTACATGACGTGTTGGATATTTGTCCTCATTTTTTGTTTGGTCTCCTGTGATATATACTAGGCTGACGCGGATGTTAAAGGTTATATCATAGCAGAGAGATCAAGACGTTGTTTTCAGCTTGTGGCTTTCTATATGGGACTGGTGCGAGACCCTCTCTGGACTGTTCGTCAACTCAACATGTATCCGGATCGAATTGGGGATTATAAGATCCTTTCGACCCTCGGAACGGGCACTTTCGGAGATGTGTACAGAGTGGAGAAAGGGGGATACGAATATGCCATGAAGGATATTGTGATTGGTGCCAAAGTTGATAATTTGATTCTTCAAATGGAGGTAGATTCTCACAAATCGATACCAAAGCATGATAATATTGTTGAGTTTATTGATTCTTTCAAATCAAAGTATAACTGGTACATTGTTCTAGAATACTGCGCACTTGGGACACTTGAGGACTATGTCATAGCCCATCGTCCAGACAAAGACTTCGCGACGTCGTTCATGTTGGACATGGCTCGAGGTCTTCACCATCTGCACAGCAACAACATCGTTCACAGGGATATTAAACCTGAGAATATCTTGATGGTAAAAGGACCATATGGAATTCCAAGATGTAAGATTTCGGACTTTGGTGTGGCAAGGTTTGGAACAGTTGAATCTGATCCCGGACTCAACAATGGGGCCGTTCAGGAGGAGCGCTATTTCCAGTCACTGTGCGGAACACCGTATTTCCTAGCGCCGGAGGTGAAAAATAGACAGTACACAAGATCCTGCGATGTTTTCTCACTCGGAATAGTGTTTTATTTGCTGTTTTCAAAGGATTCGTCTTCTGGCAAACGTTTGACTCCATGGGCAAAAGGGGGAACGCCCTTCTACAGGGCGACAGACACTCAAATCAAAGACCAGCTGAAGGTTCACGTACACGATGTAACCATATACACACTGATTGAATCTATGTTACTGATAGATTTCCACAATCGCGTGACAGCGAAAGCTCTTGTGGGCCACCTCATGGCTCTAGAGGTTCCAGATGATGAGGTGTTTATTGCTGCATGGGTTCTTGTTGCCGTTTTGGCCATGCTGGCAATATTCCCGTTCCCACTGTTCGTGTTGACTGTGGTCGTTCTGTTGCTTGCTTGCTGGGAGTTTCTACCGAGAAGTACCTTCAGATAGGTATCTCCGTTCTCGGGAGGATAATCAGTGTTTCAAATGGATATAAATTGTGCTTACTGCGTTGCATTATACCAGTGACAGCATTGATGCAAGTACTTTGAATCACCTCGGATGTATAATGAATGTTCAAAACGTGCTTATAGGTTGGTCTGCACATACGGTGCTCGTGGGTTTCACCAAAGTGGAAATCGTCTTGCATAACTTCAGGCTTCCTTCGCTCATCAACCTGACACGCCGTGATATGACGAGACACTGTCTAAAGCGGCGTGAAACCAAATTCACTCAGTCACAAATCAATCCGTGGGATAAACCAAAAGAACTGTGTGTATTGGTATGAGATCTTCCTCAAAAATGAATATATATATATATGATGTATGGATATCTATGAATCGGTGGCGACAAATATATGGTTTATGAACGTGCTTTTGCATACCATTATATTATAAACATTACATTTGATATTGACTATTACAAATGCTTCACTATATACAT
The DNA here is from genome assembly GCF_023055435.1 of Haliotis rufescens. Classification (NCBI taxonomy): domain Eukaryota; kingdom Metazoa; phylum Mollusca; class Gastropoda; order Lepetellida; family Haliotidae; genus Haliotis; species Haliotis rufescens. The sequence continues at coordinate 13,828,884 of NW_025964223.1, forward strand.
TGAAACGAAATGGCAATGAATACGTAAATGTTTATCAAGTATTACATCATGACCATGTTATATTGTATTATTCAGAATATTATATGCGACACGTGAGACATCTATGACTCACGAAATATGGCCAAATTAAAATGTTGATATGATCATTTCTATGTTATGAAAGGTTTGTGAACATTTATCGTGTATAATGAACGTCTGATACCAGATACCATTCTTATCGACATCTACATCCAACATACATGAAAGGCAGGGCAATGAAAGGGACGGGCACACCTGAACAGATTCTCCTTCGTCATTATGGCACTATCTACTGTAAGGCAATATCCCCAATATGAAGAGGCGTGTAAGCATAGCGTGACAAATGGTTCTTATGGAATGCAGACAGCGTTTCATTACATTAGACCTAGTATACACGCTATGTATTGCAGCGCTCTAAATCGTCAATCAATGTACACGACGTTGCCTTGCCAAGGAGCCATGTCATTCTCGAAATTGTCAGCACGCCTAGATATGAGAAGGGATGTTGGAATGAATAATGGGTGTATTTGGTATTGTGAAATAGACTGTCCTTTATGTGTCATGAAATATAGGTGAGCCATGTTTTATAATGATATAGGATGTATGGTCGGTGTATGAGCGCTCGGCTTGACGTCCGCTCATACAATGCCTTTGCGGAGTTTAAGTTTGCGGAGGAAGTTTAACGTATCATAGAGATTAAACCTATGAAATACGTTTAACAGTTATGTTATACAAACCAAACATCATGTAAAGTCTATCTGAAAATAGAAAATATTTTTTTTAATTTTGGCAATACAAAAAACGACATATTATCAGTACTAAAAAAACAATAGCTATGCGTACCCCCCTCCCCCAAAGTCATCAAAACATCAACTACATAGTCAATTTACATATATTAACTTTGCGTCGTAGCATATATACCGATTAATTATTTTTTAATTTTGTTTTATCACATTTCATTACTTAAAAAGTTTGGACTGACAATAACACAAAGCATTGATGCACGAAGGGCAACCATCATCAATATTTATAAGCCGAAATCAAGATTATCGAAGTCCTTAAATATGACTCCGGTCCAGACTTGATTATTTTACAGACCGCCGTCATATAGCTGGAATATTGCTGAGTGCGGCGTAAAACAACAAACCAACCAACCAACCACACCTAAATGTTAGTAGTCATCTCGAGGCAAAATTGTAGATGAAACATTCTAAATTTGGACACAAGTTCCACTTGTGTGTTGTCTCTTTTGGCAATAGTAGTTAATGACCTCGACACGGTGACGATGCTGTTTGAACAGCTGGGCACATATACTGTTCTATTAACAGTAAATCAACTGCCGAATGTTTGGCAGTAGTTAACACTACGAATTAGCATCCCTGATTATTATTCCAACTGCTATATATGTCTTTAATGTCTGCACACCTGTCGATTGTCGATCACATATCCTATCTATATTCATTTCCAATATCTTTTTCTTATTAGTGGTATATCTCAGAAAAACACCTTCTGAAAAGTGGGGTGTGGGGAACGTCCTTCTTTAAGCGGGGAATTGTCCATGTCTGAATCCCATTGTCTCCTGTCAATCAACAATATTTCCCGTTATCATGACGTCTTTATGCGTATAATCATCATCGCTATTGTGACGTCATGAGTGAATTGTTCTAAAACTCATGTCTATACCTATGTCATGTGCGCAAGCATTTAAATTCATTTCAATTTCAAATATTTATATACATTGATGTATGATAAACATGATATGTCTACAAATTCTGCATATTCAATATATACAAGTTAACAGGTATTTAATATCTCAGTGAGAGGCAGTATCATAGGAACAGACTGCCATGTCTACCACCTACCTCAACTGCATATTTCTCAAAATAGGAATCAATTTCTGTACATTCTAAACTTTAACCCTACACTGTATACCTTGTGGTATTTCAACTAAATTTGGGTCTGTCCTCAACGTGTGATGATTTGTCTAGAAGCCGATCGAAGAAGGCTTGGATAAGAAAGGTTGGTTGGTTGGTTGATTGGTTGATTAACGCCGCACTCAGCAATATTCCAGCTATTTCACGGCGGTCTGTAAATAATGAAGTCTGGACCAGAAAATCCAGTGATTGACATCATGAGCATCGATCCACGCAATTGGGATCGATGACATGCATCAACCAAGTCAGCGAGCCTGACCACACGATCCAGTTAGTCGCCTCTTACGACAAGCATAGTCGCCTTTTACGGCAAGCATGGGTTGCTGAAGACCTATTCTACCCAGGATCTTCACGGGTCTGGATAGGAAAGGAGCAATGTTGATGCATATATTCACATATGGTGATTTCACTGTGAATGTTAATTTGATCTCGGTTATCCGCCGAACAGATTCCGCTGGGTTCAAAAGGCAAAAGAGCGACAAACTCCAGCATTCGCTAACTACGTCAGGGCATTCAGGTGTGACAGACGTTCTCCTGTGATAATGTTTTGTCGTTGTGGAGGATAAGGAAGAACATCAAAGTGAGGTGGATGAAACCATGAGTCATGCTGAACGCACGACGTAACGTGTAACACTCCATACACCGTTGTCAGCAAGCGAGGCGTACTTTTATGGTGAATTTATGACCCGCGTCCTGGGTTTAGTCTCGTGTCATGGTAACTGACATTTGCATTCAGCATGAATCCATATTCCCACAGAGATGTGGATCATCTTCATGTGATGGTGACGGCTGGGAACAAGGACGTTCAAGGTCAGACTAATGTGGTGCACACGTACAGGTACACACAAACACATTTACACACACACACACACACACACACACACACACACACACACTTACACACACACACACACACACACACACACACACACACACACACACACACACACACACACACACACACACACACACTTACACACACATATTTACACACACATAAACACACACATATTTACACACACACACACGCACGTGAACAAAATTTGGCTACATTTACATACATATAGGTATAAACTTAGAGAGAGAGAGTAGGGGGGTGAGATTGAACACAGTTTTAATTGGCTAGCGCTTTCAACCCGTAACGAGCGCTTTTGGCGCGTATTTATGAATGAAATGTTGCTCTTTTTGAAATAAAGTAGGTTCATGATCAAAATTTAGCTATTAAAGCGGGAAAACTAAAAAGTTGTCGCTTCCACAGGTATCTAAATGTGGAATCGTGCGGTTGTGTGGCTGCTTTGTGAACGGTGAAGATTCATTCTTCTTTTTAATTTAAGTTCTGTCTTTCCTACATACTTTTCATTGCATCCACTACAAACAATCAAGTAAATAACATTTCTAGTATCACAAGTCATATTTTGTTTTACAGTAAATTTAGTGTCCTTTGTAATTTGTCTGAACAGCCTTCAATTATATTGCTGCAAGTTAGGCAACGTTTGTCACCGCACTTAGAAACCTGTGGAGTGATGACAACAGAATCAAATTTAGAACTTGTCAAAATCTTTCTTTGATTTGGGGGTTGTCTTTGGCTGTTAATAATTTTGTATTTGCTCAATATCTTTAATACTTTGATTCAAAATAGGCAGGTGCCGTTGAACCATGGACAATGTTTTTTTTTCATGCTTAGGGTTGAAGGTAGATACTAGAGTTAAATTATTCCCAACATCGTTTTCTTTAGACTTTTCTCTCAGTTTTGGTGGCTCAATACTAAGTGCCTTCTGTATGCTATCTTCAGTTAGCTTTGCGGGATAACTTTATGTAATAGGAAGCTCTTAAGTACAGCAAGGCGGATAGTTTTAACACAAACACACAAACATTCAAAAGTACCAGATAAAAGTTACAAATTTGTTACATAATTCACAGTATTTCAAAGTCACATAATTCAAAGTTCAAAGTTCAATGTTTCTTGTGCAGTCTGATATTCCAACCAACTCATTGCAGAAATTGCACAACAGATTAAATGTTTTGAAGATGAACAAACTTTCCCTTCACCATCTTCACAGGTCCACCAGAATCTAGTGCTAGGACAGTGGCGACGGTGGCATTTCCGTTCTGCACACTACACGGTAGGGTGGTGCTTGCCAACACGGTTGAACAAATTGTTTTTTCGCCCTTCACCCTTCAAGTTTTTTAGGCTCTTCGAAATATATATTATGATGATGATGATTATCATGATAATGATGTACACAGAGTTAAAAAAAAATGCAGCAAAGAGGGTTTGGGTGGTCCTGGCACAGTCAGGCTGGTTAGTCTCATCATCAGCTCCAATGCCTTCTCCCAGGAAGCACTGCCTAGTCAAACCCACTCAGAACTTTTCGGAGAATTTGAAGACTCCCCAACACTGCAGCCTTCTGCATTACCCACATTAACAGAAGGGCTGTATTCCTGGCAGCAAACCCGGGGACTCTCCCAATGTCAGTCAACAGATTAGGAGGTACCAAACCTAAGGCACCGAGAACAATGGGGAGTCGGACAACTTGGTACTTTGGATGCAAGCCTGACATTTCAAAAGCGAAGTTCGCAAATGTTTTTCCTGAATCTTGTCAATCACATTAGTGTGAAAAGGGACAGAAAATTCAATGTTTTTATTTATCAAAAAGGTTTGCAAGCTGGATAGGTCTGAGGATGTACACGGACCTATTCAAAAGAATTTTAAAATTATCATATTCCATGACGCCCTCTTTATATTCTGGGTCTTACTATGGATGGAACTCTGTGTCAAAACCACAAGTATAGGAAGAGATACTGTGTTTGTGTTTGTGCCAAAGCTGGGCCGTGTCATGTGATCCCAAGATTATACATGTTGATGCTTGCTACATCACATAATACATGTCGTATTCAAATAGAATTTAATTGTTTGACATATAAACACACATTTCCTTACATAACCGATTATAAACTTATAGTAGCATAATGAAAGGCATAAATATGAGCTTACAATCAGAACTTGAGGACCGCTACCTCTCTCACGGAGTTCAACAGTCCATAACACACTACACAATGTATTTCCATAGCGTTAATACACCGATTTACTAAAGACGTTCACTAAGCCGCCGTGCCCATGCATTTAACAGCTGATCGTTGTCATAACCATTGATCGTATTCACGTCAACGTCAGTAAGTAAGTAGGGGTTAAGTATAGACATATGAACTAAAAAGAACATGTTTGAGCTCTCAGCGACGTATTGAAACACGCCGGGAATTTGCCGTCGGTTTTAGCGAACAAGCACTGTGATGGTTTAGAATGACATTTACGGTTATTACAGCTGATTGGGTTTACTGTGAAAAGGTCATACCAGCACTCCCACGTTCAGAGATGTGTGTGCGTGTGTGTCTCGACAGCTTGGTCTCGACGTTGAAGTTGCAGTGGCTGATTGAATACAGCCTTTTTATGTTGTTATTTACATTCGTGCTTGATTTTAAGCCGGTATTGCGTATGTAATGCCGAACACCGGAACTCACACCCCCTCGACCCGTGAACATCCGGGGTAGAATAGGTCTTCAGGGACCCATCCTTGTCGTAAGAGGCGACTAGGGGTCGGGTGGTCAGGTTCGCTGACTTGGTTGATGCACGTCATCGTATCCCAATTGGATCGATGCTCATGATGTCAATCACTGGATTGTCTTGTCCAGACCCGATTATTTTCAGACCGCCGTCATATAGCTGGAATACTGCTGAGTGCGGCATTAAACAACATGATAACAAACAAACAAACAAACACACCTCTACTCTATCTAGGAAGAAGAGGTCCTTGATTGTCAAAAGAGTTAACTGAAGAGGACCGGATGATCAGGCTCTGTCAATAATTGTTTGGCACGTTCTCGGAGATTGTGGGTCGCTGCCAGACAATCTGGAAAGGTATATACACTCACTCACTCACTCTAACTGAAATGTTGGTAAGCTAGAGCTTCTTTCAAACTATCGCCGCAAGTATATGCAGGATTACTTATGGCCTGAAGCAATAATCACTGTCACTCACTCTTTCGATCTAACGACGTCAACAAACCACTATGAAAGAACACATTGGTTGCATTCAAAGGGGTCAATACTGTGGGGTCCGCCTCTGTCACAAGGGAACATGAACATGTGTCGAGCTATACGAAGTTCGAAACAAGGATAACGTTGATATTCGACCGTTTAATGGGACTGGATATACGGTTTTGCACGGTTTTGTGAGAAAAAGCGATAATTTGGCTTATTAGCCAGATATTCAAGACAAAGCAGGTTCATAGGTTTATATATTCACGTAAAGAAAGTTTATTACCTTTTGGACACATTAACGACATTATTCTATCTGTGTACAGTTGCCATGTTTGTGCCTTTGACCGGAAACGTATCATCATACAATAATGTATGCAAAACTTATCAACGTATTTTCGGAACAATATATATTTTATCACTATAAAAATAAATACTTATATTTCAAAATGATAAGACGTTGAGGTGGGATTCGAAGCTCACGTGTTTCCAGCAAATATTGGTGTCACGATATCATTCATAAACACAATTAATATCTTACTGACGATGTTACTGACAGGGGCCGATGTGCACGTGTGCGTGTCTATGGGCTTCCGTGAATGATAAGCCAAGTCGCGAACACTCCTCGAAACTATATAGACATTAACAAATCAGGGTCGGAGTGCAGTGTGTGATCTCCAAGTGGTTTTTCATGTTATCAAAGGCCAAACTCTCTCTCTTACAAGTTGCACTTTGTTGATTGATGGCGCGTTGGAATTTCGTTGAACTAATTTACCTGTGTATGTTCTTGGTATACTCAAACACAAAAATAACTGACAGGTACACGTGATCATGTTCTCGTGAAGCATCACGAAAGAATTCTTTTACTTTGAAGATTTAAACTGCACTCGTGTTTCACAGAACTGCGGATGATCACCCATGTTAATACAGTAAACTACTGTTATAACGAACACGCTTATAACGAACTGACGGATATAACGAACTTACGTTTTTGGTCCCGACTGTTTGCTGTAGTTATTATGTTTATATGCTTATAATGAACTACGGTTATAACGAACTAAAATTAGTAGTCCTTTTGAGTTCGTTATAACCGTAGTTTACTACATTTAAAAACAAAAAAATTCACTTTCAAATACTGCTTTGGAATTTTTGTGTTTTTAAATATGTCATGGGAAATGTCTAATTAACTTATCATAAATGTCGTATAGTGGTTTATAAAGGAAACGTTTGACTCGACTACGCCATTAAACAGCATCAAGCTACCTGACATTTGGTTTGACAGACAGGCAGTTTTATTCAGTAAAAGGCCTCCAGTCTAAAATACGTACAAAATCATGATCATGCGTGCGCATTTTATACCAGATTTAACTGGGCGTTTTTTTTACATGTTTTACATATTTACATGATATAAAAAAAGTGGGTTTTTTACATACACATATGTATTATAGATTCTATAAAGCAATGTCGTCAATATCCTTAATGCTGTTATTGATATATTTTAGATATGGATAAATTTGTATGATAACAGCTGTTTTGTTGAAAAGTTCTCAATCAGTATATACTCGTCTGTTTTCAGTTATCGCTAACCTGATTTAAAGTCTCTGAAATGTTCAATTCTCCACGTTGAACTGCAACAGAATATACGCCTCATCTAGTGTCAATATATCAGATGAGACATAGATGCAGGAAATCTGAGGTATAACATAATGGTGTGTAAACGTTCCTTGCCAACTTCCAAAATCTATTGATAAAGAGCAAATATTTAGACTTGACTGTATAAACGTTGAGATGTCCAGGTATTGAAATTCACATGCACTCAGCCCCTCTGTGTTTGAAAGACGCATGGCGCCTCGTGATACTGAAGGGACTATCGTCAACATCATCTATTCAAACCCGGCCTACTCTTTGTGCAATATATGAACTCAGGTCGGTTAAACCAAGAGGGGCGGTGAGGTAGCCTAGTGGTAAAAGCGTTAGCTTGTCACACCGAAGGTCTGGGTTCGATTCTCCACATGTGTAGTGTACTACGTGTGAAGACGATTTCCGGTGTCCCCCGCCGTGAAATTGCCGAAAATATATAATCATAAGTATTGCAAAATGCACCGGAACACCCAACACTCTCTCACTAAAGCCAAGACGAGATCCGGGGTAGAAAAGGTCTTCAGCAACCCATGCTTGTCGTACAAGGCGACTATACTTGTCGTAAGAGGCGACTAACGGGATTGGGTGGTCAGACTCGCTGACTTGGATGATGCATGTCACCGTATCCCAATTGCGTGGATCGATGCTCATGATGTCAATCACTGGATTGTCTGGTCCAGACTTGATTATTTACAGGCCGCCGTCATAAAGCTGGAATATTGCTGAGTGTGGCGTTGAACAACAAACAAACGAATAAACCAAGACGTCCATTTTGAACTAAACTGTCGGGTAAAAGAAAGTGTACACACCTGTTTGATTGTGGCTAAACATGAAACAAACGTTTATAAGAAAATAATTTGTCGAACCAATTTTCAAGTGTATGCATTCTTTTACCCTGCAGTTTACATTTAAAAGTAATAATAATCAAGGTACTTGAAATATTGTTAAAACGTCCTCGTGATCATCGAGTTATCCATAGTTCGAAATGAACTGAATGCCGAGGAAAGACCATAGTGTTATATGGATGATAGCGTCACGTCTTTACCGATATATCGAGTGTTACAAGTTCGACTTAACAATGTTTCACTGCTGTGATCGTGGGTATAAACTATGGTTATGTTTCATAAAACAAACTATTTACAGTCACACACATCTCAGATTTCCATGCTGACATCTGAGTAAATACTCAGGTACGTGATTTTAAGTTGCAGAAAATCTGCACTACGGAACGCAGCTTTTAAGACCCGTAACAGAGAGTCTATTGTTCCGTAACAGAGAGAGTCTATTGTTCCGCAACAGAGTCTATTGTTCCGTAACAGGGAGAGTCTATTGTTCCGTAACAGGGAGAGTCTATTGTTCCGTAACAGAGAGTCTATTGTTCCGTAACAGGGAGAGTCTATTGTTCCGTAACAGAGAGAGTCTATTGTTCCGTAACAGAGAGTCTATTGTTCCGTAACAGGGAGAGTCTATTGTTCCGTAACAGGGAGTTTCTATTGTTCCGTAACAGGGAGAGTCTATTGTTCCGTGCAGGGATGGTATATTGTCTCGTAACAGGGAGAGTCTATTGTTCCGTGCAGGGATTGTATATTGTCTCGTAACAGTGATGGTTTGCGAAGCCACAGGGTGGGTCTATTATCCCGTAACAGGAGGGGGGTATATTCTCAACCTGATTCGAATCCGAAATCCGCCCCGGTGACGATCCTTGGTTTGTCAGCACTAAAGTAGTAAACACCAACAGCCCGAGTCGCCTCCCTCCCACGTCTACCTGACACGCCCTAACTGAAATACTGGTCAAAGCCACGTATAACTATTAATTCACGTTAACCAAACAATAGGTGAGGCAATAACCTTTATTTAATACATACCATCTTTACATACTTCAAAACCAATTAATGAAATAAAAGTTGGAGTGATTCAATCTTGTTTTAGTATTCCCGATCGCTGCCTGTGTCCGTTGTAGGTGAATTTCCGTGTCAGCTGTACAAAGTATTCCCTTTCGTGCAATACGTGGCATGCATAAGGTTTGAGCCTATCAACTATGGGCATAGCACCCTGTGGCATATAGCAGGAATTTGGAAAATGTTCTTGAACGTAACTGGTAATCTTTATGAAGAGTTAAGTATTAATTGAAAAATACCTACATGTATCATGCATCGTGCATCATGCATCATGCGTAATGAAATCTGACACAAATAAAAATCATCAATGGTATTATCATCACCTTAATGACATATTATGTTACAAAGAGAACTTCACTGTGGAAATCTAGCTGGGTCGTTCTCAGAAAGTGTAACATTTTCTACATGGCAAAATGACAAAACTTGTTTGTGTTGAAAATAACCATTTCTTGTTTGTTTCGTGTTTCGCCACCATCAAACAGGTGTGTACACTTTCTTTTACCCGACAGTTAAGTTCAAAATGGACGTCTTGGTTTATTCGTTTGTTTGTTGGTTAACGCCACACTCAGCAATATTCCAGCTATATGACGGCGGTCTGTATAAATTATCGAGTCTGGTCCAGACCATCCAGTGATTGACATCATGAGCATCGATCCACGCAATTGGGATACGATAACATGCATCAACCAAGTCAGCGAGCCCGATCCCGTTAGTCGCCTCTTACGACAAGCACAGTCACCTTTTACGGCAAGCATGGGTTGCTGAAGACCTAATCGACCCCGGATCTTCACGGGTAGGGAAGTCATTTTACATCTTAAACCAAGTACCACTCCCTGTGGAATGGGTGGGCGTGACATATTCACTGTGAAACTATCACTTCTCACTATCACTATACAAGTAACCAAACATGCCAACAATTAGATAAAAATGTCAAAATGGATGGTGTCCATCTTCCCGAGGCAAGAGAGTTAACTGACTTTAAAAGTCCAGTTTCCACCCTTGCCGAACTAGGCTGGAATTACTGGGCTCGATCGTAGCGCCACCAGTGGCTATTACCAGTTATGTCCCCTCTAAGCCTCTCCTATGGACCAATGGGGTTCCAACTCTCGTATCACTTGCGTTTGCTTCACAAAATGGTGGCGCCCGGTCAGGACGATCTGATCGATAAACAAGATCTAGATTTTGATAAAACGAGTCTTACGTCGCGAAATGCATCAATTCACGTGAGCACCTTGATTAAAAACATGAAAAGATTTAGAAAATATCTGCTGACAACGAGTTGGCGGTGCACATGCTTTGCAAATCTTGCAATCGACCGAAATCTGCATGTCAGTTTACGAACCGGATTTCGATTTCGGTGCGCGATTTTGATTGGACTATGCATAGACTCGTTAGTCCAGCCAAGATGTAACTCCATAATACCAGCCTTGTTCGGCAAGGGTGGAAACTGGACTTTTATAGTCAGTTAACTCTCTTGCCTCGGGAAGATGGATGGTGTCAGGAGGGACGAACATCAAGGGAACGTGTGATATGTGACTCACCTTCAAGGCTTGTTTTCTTGAACTTGAAATGAGTTCCCCACTTCAGATCACCAATGGTAGGACAGGAAGTAGAAAGTGGATTTCAGTCCAAAGATGAAGTTGTGGGATGCACTTGGAGTGTCATTGCCTTAATTTTGATCTTAGGAGGGACAATTTCCCCCTCACAATGAAAAGTCTTACATATTTCAAAATATAATTTTTGCATTGCAATAGTAAATGCTTGTCTTATATATAATGTGTAAGGATTTACAACATAATACATAACAATTGTTTCTGCTTAAAATTGGGAGGAACGTGGTTTTTTTATCATTATTTAATATATTGTGTTATAAATAATCAAATGCATGTTTTGTTGTTGCAAAGTTGAAAACAAAAGTTTGATATTTACCTAAACCTTTTTTTTAAAATAAAATTATTTAATCCCCGCTGGTGGCAGACATTTTCTGAGAATAACCCAAATGCCTAACAACAGGTTTTACAAATTCGTGATTTTACGAGAGCTTGACATACTCTGACGAGAGAATGGCATGTCTCGTCCTACTTTAACAAATGATACCGGTGAATGTGAAGCAAATGTATAGCAGAAAACGAGAACCCAGCTGTTTCTAATCTAATCAGACACTATAATCTCAACAACAAAATAAAAGCAGCCGACAACGTCGAGCGTTGATGTTGCTATTTCGGTTTTAGGTGGCACAATGGTCTCGGTCTCTACACTGAGCGCCAGCGCAACATACCTAGGAAACCAGTCTGTCGCAATTTTCTGTGTAGAGTTGCGTCCCTTGACTGTCGTGATGCGCTGACTGTGGGTTCGAATCCCAGACTCGCCCTGATGTTGATCCTAGTTTTATCAGCTGTATGCCCATGCTGTGGACATCACACAAGACGTAAACCAATACAGCCTGGTTCATTTGCCAGTAACGACGATTTAAGCTGAGACGCCCTGTCGTGAAATTAGGGGTAAACGATTTCTCCAATTATCAGTGCATCATGATCGCAACTGCCCAATACCATTGCATCGAAAACAAGTTCGATTGCAAATAACAATCATTTAATTTGATGCAGGGCTACTCTGTCGCCAGAAAAGACAGACGTAACATAAATTCAAAAAACAACATTGTCATGATCTGTATAACTCACTAACAACTTTCCAAACCAGCTGCTGAATTTGTGGCTTGTTATTCTTTATCATCTATGGTATAACATCGAGAAATCAACATCAGGCCCACCAACGAAAACCAGCAGTACAGTACAGTATTGCAATGGTTCAAAACACTGTCGCGATACTGTAACGGTTTTAAGTACCGTTACCGCCCTGCAAAGTTGTGGACCACCAAAGAAAACCAGCTGCGAGCTACCAAACTATGGAATATGTACACACTTTAAATAGGCGTAAAGTTTGCATGTCAAGGATAAAACACACCTACGAGGTTTTGGTTGGAAAAAAAACGGGAGAGAGGGAAAATCCCGAAGGCGTGCTTCATCAAACTTATGAACCGTCTAAATACAAGATATACCAGAAAAAAATAAGAAAACATCGACATACCTCATAGTGAAACAATATAGTTTATCGCGGTATAAAAGAAATTCGCTCAAAGCGTGCAACACAAAAAACATGTGCAGCATGGACTAACTGGAGTCCTGACATGATAGAGTGAACAACCTCTTATCATCTGCCCCGGTAAACAGTTGGTTACAAAACTTAAGAAGATATGTGAGGTAGCATGCAGGTTCGGTTCACGTCATGGAATTTTCATGTTAAGAAAAATTGTGACATTTAACCAATCATCAAACACAATTGCGTTCACATCAAGTTTATGAAATGTTAATTATAAAAACCTAGATGTAACAATTGAAATGTATTCATCAGGCCCCGGGCGTTGTTGATATTTCCCAATCTCATTAAAATCAGATCTTAGGTCTCGCTATCGCTAAACAAGATCTGAGGACATTCCATTACGGGTCACGTCAGAACGACCTTTCATCCGACCAATTAAAGCGTCGCTTACCAGATCATGAAAGTGACAGTCGGAATGTGTTTTCTAATCATGTAACCTCGAAAACGTTAACACGGGGTATTCCGAACGACAGTTGCGGCCCGTACGACTGATTCCGTCAAAATCATCGTCTATCTCTGGCTTCCGTGGGATAAACATTTGAACGGAAGAGATGTTGCACGGTACGTGGGAAGCACTGCCATACAAACCATATATAAGACATGTTCGTTTGTTCAGTTTTCAAAATTTTAATCGAGAACTGTGTCAACATATTTTTCAAGCGTTGTCTGAAATGGAAGTCGCAAGGATGGAACGAGTACTGTAAAGCTCGTGAAAGCTGCTTTCTAAAGGACTGGTGTCGACTTCGTGTTAGTCATTTCAGTGATTGGGAAAGTTCGGGAAAGGTCGTTGTGACACGATCCGTAATGGGATGTCCTCAGATCTTTGTTTAGGGGCAGCGAGAACTTAGATCTGATTTTAATGAGATTGTGATATTTCCTGCCTTGGAAGTTTGCCAAAATGTTGAAGAACCATCTGTTACTGTTGTGTGACGTCATCAGAGGTTTATAACGTATTGATATGAACACCATCCCCATAAAGTTTGGATCGTAATTACATTTGCAGTCGAACCAAACACAGTAAATCACGCAGCGTGTGACCATTTGTTGAGGACTGCTGATTTATTGTGTCAGGTGTCATCGAAATGTGCCGGGTTCTTATCATTACGGGGGGCACCGGAGTCCCAGTCGTCTGAGGCGCTGAGATTCGCTGTGCAGAGTTGCGTCCCGTGGACACGCCAGAAACCTATGATTGTGGGTTCGAATCCCGGTTCGCCCCGATTATGTTTCTAGGTTTGTCAGCACCATACCCGTGCTCGTGACGTCTGAGACCTGCATCACTTCGGGCTTTCCTCCCACATTAAGTTGACACGCCGCGATATAACTGGAATACTGTTAAAAGCGGTGTTAAACCCAACTCACTCACTCTTATCATAACGATACAAACTTTATGGGGATTGCGTTTTTGTTTGTAATTTGTGTGGTTATTTCTATTTAAAGTGTCTCAAAACCGTAACGGTATCGCGATAGTGTTTTGAACTATTGTAATACTGTACAATACTGTACAGCTGTACAAATATCCGCAATAGTCCCCTAATATTTGTTTTAAAGTGAAGTCAAACACACAACTCATTTATCCACTCAGTGTATTGAATATTTGGGACGATGTCTGAGCCTTCCTATACAATGAATACAGCAAGAATGATAGCACTTTTATTTACATGCGATGTGGTTACTAAAGTAGATGTTATTATCTCGCCTCTCGCGTGTTTCAGTAACTCCGAAAAAGGCATCGGAATGACACGATCGGTTTTGAATGGTGGGAGGGTGTGAGGTATTACCGGTATATCGGTAAATTGAGGTTTGTTCTTTCCACGATACGTATCACGATATCATTTTTTCAAGATCGATATATCGGGTGATTTCAAATTGGGATTTTTATCGTTTGTTAATGTTATATTTGTACTTGCCAAATGCCTTCGCTTCCCAGGAGCGAGCATCCTGGGCCCCAAGATGGCTGTGTATTTTTTGAATGAGTAAAACATTATGTTGTGCCAGCATCTTGGCCATTTTTGAACTTCAGTTTATACCTTAATGTATCAGATTGCTTCCGAATTAAAAAATCAGAATTATGCAATACACGTGTATATCGTGATACGCATAGCAATAGGTCCTTGTGCGTTGCAATATAGTGTGAAACACTTTAAACCTCCAATACCCACCCCTAATACGAAAGCGCCGTGAAGCTCATCACAGTGCTAGTCCGTTCGCGGAGCTCTCTATACTATCGCTGCCACCAGTCAAAACTCCCCACTGTGATAGGTGGCCACAACCATGCTTGGAGTTGAACTCGCAACCGACTGACCGTTTTGTTTACAAACAAGTGATGACTGTCGTGACGCTGAATACACTTACCGCTGATAAATTACTTTCTTTGTTTGTCAGTTTGAATTTTTATTTCATTAAAAGTATCATCTTTAATTGATATAGTAAGAATGTAAGGGAGAAGTTGGTTGATTTTCTTCTTCTAACCCCTTTTAACGGTTGGAACATATCGCCCTGCCATATACTAACAATGTCGCATAGTTACGCTACAGCGCTTAAGTAACTCTTTATTCTTCTGCTTTTATCCTCTTGGTCGGCCGGTTGGTTTTAGTTAGCGTCAGTTGAATTAAAAAACGCCAGTCCTTTTGTATTTTGAATGCCTTCAGTTAAGAAACACAAAATAGAAACTGTCTTTGTGAGAATGTACGCTTGTAACATTCTACCCAGTTTTCATCTCATGACCTACATGTGATGTGAATGGTTGTGTTTCAACATGTTGCAACAACATGCAGGCATATTGCAGGTTATGCCTAAAGCATGACGGGATGTTAAAATCGCCTAATGTAACTGTCAGGATCAGCCAATCAGAGTGCAGCTTCTCTCAACAACACATTTGTTGATAAGGGTTAGCTGCGTAACATGTTTTCAGTATCGATTGAGATCGGTTAAATATCATCTTGGTGTCATCAGGGATAGTTTGGAATTTGCAATGTAAGTATATATATTAATGTGAATATTTACATATTTTTGTCCCGATATAGACATAAAGGTGTATACTCAAAAGACGTTAAAACATCCGATTCTTTCATATTACTGTAATAACCTGTCATTGCATGGCATGACGGAGGATTTACTGATATCGTTGATGTCGGCAATCTCACCTTAAACCCCACCCTTGGTGAAGTATCTTGAACAATTAAACATTAAGGTAAGGTGGTATGACATGGTGACGCTGGGTTTGTTGTTCAAGTCACTCTCTTTATCAAGAAAAGGACATACCACGTGTCATAAAAGGCGGTACCTCTCGATGATGCCGTCGAAGGGTTTCAACATATAACACTAGCTTTGTGAAACCCCAATTCAGTATTTCTAGGTTACGCCAGTTTAACACGCACGTAAGACGTACGACTGCTTTTTGTGTTGGAGGAGAGAGTCTTCATTCAAACCTGCCTTTTCAGATCCGCTGTTCCTGCCTTTAAGTGAAGCGTGTGAATAAGGGCATGAAAGGAGCGTCATTGTCTGGAACATTACACAACATTTACATTCATTTAACTCATGGTCTAACGAACACGGTTGCCGTGACACAACGAATAGTTGCCGCCTGACTACAGGTGCGAGCATGAATTTGAACAACGTCCACGTAACGATGTGACATGCATGTTTCTTTACCGGGAGGGAGTGACCGTCTTAACGTTCGACACATGCGGTATACGTGCACACAAGTAGACATGGAACGGGTGCACATGATGTGTCCTCGTTTTAGGGCTTAGTTAGAAGTGATTTTTTCGAAAGAATGAAAATTTAAGAAGAAATAAGATTAAACATATTCTACAGCAAAAGAAATTACATCATCCACTCACATTATCATCATACCTCATCAATTTACATTATCAACTTACATCATCAATTTACATTATCAACTTGTATCATCAATTCACATTTTCAACTAACTATTGTTAGTTTTTATTATAAACTTACATTTTCAATTTGCATTGTCAGCTCACATTATCAACTTACATTATCAATTTACCTTATCAACTTAATTTTCATTTTCAATCATCCACTTACATCATTTATATAAACAAAATGTTAATTAGTTTGTGGGGCTCACTGCACATGGCAAATTGTGACATTACGGAATTGACATGTTCAAATGGTCTACAAATACCATTTTTTTTCTTTTTGACACTTGCAAGTTTCAAGAAAACCAAATCCATAAAAAAAACTTCCTTGTGTTAAAATTTTTGTTTTGTTTTTAAAATGCTTTCTAAACACCTCTACCATCAGTCTTTTGACACATATTTGGACAAACAATAGTTTGACATGACCAACGTCCAATTTTCATTGATGTGAAAACATTTCATTATGAATTTTTTTTTTTAAACAAAAAAAAGCTAACATCATTTATAACTCTGGCAGACCTGTTGCCCTTCCATGAGAAGATGCCCTGAAACTTCCTCACACACAAAAAAGAGGTTGTAATCCAGAAAGGTTTCATGTCTTCGTGATTTATCAAGTTATTGGAGTTCCCGTCGACAAGGTTTAAGTGCTACTGTTATCGCAACACTTCTTATTTTTCCGACCCGTGAAGATCCAGGGTAGAATAGGTCTTCAGCAACCCATGCTTGCCGTAAAAGGCGACAATGCTTGTCGTAAGAGGCGACTAACGGGATCTGGTGGTCAGGCTCGCTGACTTGGTTGATGCATGTCATCGAATCCCAATTGCGTGGATCGATGGTCATGATGTCAATCACTGGATTGTCTGGTCCAGACTCGATTATTTACAGACCGCCGTCATATAGCTGGAATATTGCTGGGTGCGGCGTTCGTGTATTTTAAGAAGGAGGAAGTGTTTAATGTGCGCCGTTAAATAACAAACAAACAAACAAATCTTATTTTCCCTTGTTATTGCCGTTGCAGCATGTGTGAACAAAAGGCAATGATCAAGAACGCCGACATGGGCGAGGAACTACAGCAGGACGCCGTGGACTGTGCCACGATGGCCATGGAGAAGTACAACATCGAGAAGGACATCGCCGCCTTCATCAAGAAGGAGTTCGACAAGAAGTACAACCCCACCTGGCACTGCGTCGTCGGCCGCAACTTTGGCAGCTACGTCACCCACGAAACCAAGCACTTCATCTACTTCTACTTAGGCCAGGTGGCTGTTCTGCTCTGGAAGTCTGGATAACGTCTAACCCATAGTAACATACATAGTTGTGAGTGGAGACATGCATGTGCCCAAATGGCGGTTTCGGAATCAAGTTGAACTGTCCTCTTGGTTGTCCACAGAAACATTCATCGCCTGTGTAGGCTGTCGATCTGACAAGAACTGGGTGCTGTTGTCATCACGAGCCATAGGGCAAAATTTCAAAAAAAACGTATTTCCTCTATTAGAAGCAGTCCTCTATTATTAACATAAGACCCATGAAATTCCGGGGTAGACTAGGTCTTCAGCAACCAATGCTTGCCGTACAAGTCGACTATGCTTGTCGTAAGAGGCGAGTAACGGGGTCGGGTGATCAGGCTCACTGACTTGGTAGGTCGATGCTCATGAAATCATTCACTGGATTGTCTGGTCCACTATTGATTATTTACAGATCGCCGTCTTATAGCTGGAGTATTGTTGAGTGCAGCATTAAACAACAAACAAAAGTATTAACATAAGGACCAGGGTAAGGTTTTGAAATGAGAGAGGTTAAGGGCCGGGTCAGCTACTGCCAATTGTTCCTCCCCATTACATCCGAGTAGTATTACGTATTATAAAATAAACAGAACATCTAATAAGAGCATGTCTCTAATATGGGCAGTGTTAAATTGATGTGAATTTAATGAGAGTCTTGGCTTTTACATCATGAAAAACAGTATGTCAAGTAATTGAGCTGTTTTGATTAAAAATGCACGTAGTCGAAGTTGTTACCATGGCTACGGCACTGTAGACGACTGCCAAGGGAGGACACCTCTAAGGTGATGTAACCATAGGAAAACCCCAGTTCAATATATTTGGATGATTTATTGTAATTGGGCGGTGCGATGGAACATGGAAGCCTGACAATTGAATTCCCCTTTGAATTCGGTATATTATTATTTATGTATTGTATTCAATGCAATCAAAACTGTGTCTATGATAACAGGAACAGTGATCTATCGTGTTACATTTTACATTCTCCAGATTAATGATTGTTTTATTCCATGTTTGTTTGATGTAATGGGTGTTTGTATATGTTTTATATGAACTACTAAACACTTGATGCCTGTAAACGATACCTGTGTTGTTCACTCAGCCTCCACTGCGCACAACAGTCTTCACATGTGTTTGTGTGCGTGCGTCCGTGCGTGCGTGCGTGCTTGCGTGTGTCTCTGTGTGTGTGTGTCTGTGTGTGTGCGTGCGTGCGTGTGTGTGTGTCGGAGGAGGAGGAGGAGGGGGGGGGGGGTGTCTTTGTGTGTGTGTGTGTGTGTGTGTGTGTGTGTGTGTGTGTGTGTGTGTGTGTGTGTGTGTGTGTGTGTGTGTGTGTGTGTGTGTTGGGGGAGGCTTGACTTTATGTTTGTGTGTGTGTGTGAGAGAAAGAGAGAGAGAGCGAGGGGAAGTCACGTTAAACGATGTCGGGGTATGCATTGAATCAATCAGGCCAGTGTTGTATAGTAGATCTATCACTTTTCTGCGCATGTCTACGCCATGCATGGGAACTGCGCGTAAAAACAACGCCCACCCTTGGGTCGATGCCCGGATGTTTCACCAATACCTACTGACATTCCCATGTAAACCTAGCTACGTTCACGCAAAATGGCCTTCTGTATTTGGACCGCCTCCTTGTTCTAGTGGTCTATAGTGGTAGAGCGTCCTCCCTGAGAGCAGAAGGTCGGGCGGTTCGATCCCCGGCCGCGTCATATCAAAGGACGTTAAATGATGGTATTTGTTGTTACCCTGTATGGCGCTCGGCATTAAGGGGCTGAAACAAGGACTGGTCGGCTCGTAGTCAGTATACTGTGTCTGAATGGGGTATTCATGTTAAACTGCGGCATGGTATCTGAGTGGGCCAGCACTATAAAATCGGCGTCAGTCCGGACCAGTACAAGTACACACACACACACACACACACACACACACACACACACACACACACACACACACACACACACACACACGTCGCTATATAAATGCAATAATCTTGAACGCGACGCTTAACCTCAACTCACCTCACCCCACCTCACCTCACCTCACCTACTGTAAGCGCCCACTGGCCAACCGCTAGACAAATCTGTAAATAATTTGTACGGGATCGCGTGGGTAGGCTCGATGACTTGGTTGATGCATGTCAAGTGCGTGTCAATCCCAAGTGCATGCGTGGATCGATGCTCATGATGTCAATCACTGGATTGTCAGGTCCAGACTCGATTATTAACAGACCGCCGTCATATAGCTGGAATACTGCTGAGTGCGGCCTCAAACAAACACTTGGCGATTGTTGTTAAAGGAATCAGTATGAAAAGAACAAGATTTCACTGGGAACGGCAACTTCCAGAATTTATTTTAAATCAATAGTCTTAATCACGGGAGTACAAGTGTCGATATTGACCTTTTCTCAATAAAGTGAGACACTGTCTCAGACAGTTTCTAAATGTAGAGTTTTAGTAACATGCAAGTCTGCTCGTACTGATTTAACTACAATTTTAATGAAGCAGGTGAAGGAATAGCAAGGTACCCTTTAATAAACCAAACAATAATTCACCATTTACAATGTATGTGTTAGCCACACAACAATATAACCTAAAACAGAGAGAGAGAGAGAGAGAGAGAGAGGGAGGGAGATGTCGGGTCTTCATTTATTTTCCAACGGCACACAGCCCACAGTCTCAATCACAATGCGCAACGGAATGCATCTGAATAAATATCAGAAATAATTTACCTAGTGACACTTTTCCTGGAAATATAATGACCTACCGGGTATATTTACTTAAAGCAATTTGTGAACTTCAATATAACTGTATAACAACAACACAATACTGCATGAAGGCTACTGCTGATACATCAGTCTCAACATTCAAGATGTCTACAATAATCACTATACACACCTGTAACAGGAATACAGTATTTAGAATACTACTTGCATAAACAGCCTTCATACATATTATCTCATAATGGAAATAATTAATGCAAATAGTCACTTTTACACTCTGCCATTGGGCTTAATCAAAACCCATCACTTCCGGGTTGTGTATTTAATGCAACAATATGCAAAATGAAAACAGAGAGAGAGATGTCAGGTATTCATTTATTTTCCAACGGCATACAGCCCAAAGTAAACGGGCAATTCTGATTCGTCAGTTCACCTTTGGGTGGTAGCGGACCCATCCAAAGAGTTATTTCCCTTTGACCATGGAAATTATCATTATTTCACTTTCTGATATACGTTTGTGACACCTACGAACACATTCTCAAGATCAGAGTAAAGTCATCTTCCCCAAGCTCCTCACAGCGATATCCCGTTAGGGAAGCTTGCATATTCACGAGGCAAGGGAGTTAACTGACCGTAAAAGCCTAGTTTCCATTTACCTCTGCTTCGGGCAGATGACCAAAAGAGTCACTTTATAGTTCATCGTTCACTCAACATTCGCAATCGTTAAAGTGACGTCACGTCGTAGACCCGGGTTCGATTCCACAAATGGGTAAAATATATGAAGCCCATTTCTGGTGTCCCCCGCCGTGATGTTGCTAGACTCTTGCTAAAGGCGGCGTAAAACCACACTCACTCACCTTAATTTTTTTTTATTACATCTTCATATTTACATTCTATATACACAGGTATACACATTCAAATGTGATCCAAACTGACTTCTATGACGCAGTGCCGGTCAGATTAGCAAGCCTCGGACTGGATGATATACAATCCTGTATACAAACCGATGTTTTGGAATGCCGAATTATAGACAAACACCAAAGTGCATGCATATAGTGGAGCTTAGTCCGTATTCTCCGAGTGTGAGTGAGTGAGTTGGGTTTAACGCCGCTTTTAACAGTATATTACAGTTATATCACGGTGTGTCAGCTTAATGTGGGAGGAAAGCCCGAAGTAATGCAGGTCTCAGGGGGGGGGGGGGGGGATATTTTATAGAAAACAGTTTTATTTGAATCAAGTTGGGGACAAGTGATACTTGTACAAATATTTGACACCCCTACGGGCTTGCAATCATGGGTTTCTGGCGTACACAAGGGACGCAACTCTGAGCGCCTTAGACGACTTGGCCACCCGTACCCCTCCTCATCCGTGTGTCTGTCATCCGGTCCATACCAGAGTGACAAGCACGATGCTCATGCATGCGGGGTGGTGGCGTAGCCTAGTGGTTAATGCGTTCATGGGTACAATGTGTGAAGCCCATTTCTGGTGTCCCTCGCCGTGATGTTGCTTGAATAATGCTAAAAGCGGCGTAAAACCATACTCACTCATGCATCCGTTTCGCCTTTGTACATGTTGTACTGAATGTTTTTGTTGGTGAATTTGTTTTAACAACGTTCCAGCCGTTTAGTCAAAATGAACCATATTTCTGGTCATACCTATAAGTGGTAAAAGCAAATTCAGAAAGCCGTGTTCAACTCTCAGTGCATGGGGCTTAAGGTAGATTGACATCTAGTCTCTGAAATGAACATATCTTACAGAAAAAAAGGAAAATATAACACAAAGGACGCAGAGACTCTCTTCATTTTCAGATACTGCAGTAATCTAGACTTGCCAAACATTGTAGACTTGCATGAGCTGTATTGGATATATTTGTATCAGGGTCGATCTAGCTGTATGACAGACTACAGGTTTCATGTGTTAGAACTTAGAACCTACAAATACATCATCTGTATGTTTTATACATGTTAACACGTGGCAAAAATATAATTAGGAAACTATTATGTTTTTTACCGGTATACTTTTATGTTGCAATTATTATGTCTTTTAACTCGTGCAGTGGGCTCTGTCTCATTGTGAGTAATGCGTCAGTGACTTGGCCCATAAGGCATATATATATGTATATACGAGGACATTGTGCATTTAATGTGTATTTCACACTATACAGCATTAAAAAACGACCGGTTGAATATTAGGGATATTAGTTTAGCGCTCGTATTTTAGTCTCTTTCCAACGCGGGTACTTAACCCAAGAACACACTTTATAAAATGAGATCTACTGTGATTCATTGTGATGGCATTTGTGGTTGTCAATAAACACTTACGCAGAGTTACCTCCCCTAACTCATTCATCGCGTGATGGGCATGCCCGTGTGAGATTATCTCAAAAATTCGATGATACATTATAGCGATGAAGCCGTTTATTCAGGTCTGCGGTGTTCACTTAACTTCCGGGGCACGTAGATAGCTTTGAATATCACTTCTGCAGTGGTAGTATTGTGTATGTGAACGTGGAAGTGATACTGACGGAAAGACATCGAAGGTATTCTTTAGCACGCAGTGCTTGTTTCAATATGGACGCAATTTTGAGAGTCGTTCGAAAGAGCCCTACAGTCTCAGGCAAATCAAGACATAAAAGTAAGTAAACTATGAATTGGCACGACAAATATCTCTTCTTTAGTCGTAACCATATATGGCACATGTTTTGTATGTTTTCAGAGAAGCGGCTCTGACAGGAATACGGGTATAAACTCATTGTTTATGTCATGTGCAAATGTCACTCGTCGGGTATTCCATCTGTGAATATACTCGAGTAGGCTAGACTACCAACAGTGGATAACAGGCATCAAAATGATTGTGTTACCATACATGAAAACAATGATTTTATCGTTTCAATCTCACTCATACTCAAAATTTACTTTCATTTACTTCAAAACTAATCACTTGCTAATGTTCCCCCTGAATTTACAATTCCACACATTTGACCTGCCTCCCACTGTGACCACTCCCAGTGAGGCAAGTCATTGACAGAAAGTTAAAAATAAAGTACCATGTCATGCTCCACATTTTTCAGCAAACATTAAACTTACACAACTAGTCCATTAGGTTTGATTGTGTTGGGTCTACCTGATCTATGGGTCTACAAGAAAGTGTTATCCCAAATCTAACATTTGTTTATGTGTCTTTAGTTTTGTATGTAAATTAATTAAAATTATGAATTACATATTTCTTCGGAACCGGTCATCTTTTATGGGGGAGTCAGGGGAGGGTGACCACAATATATGACAGTCTGGATTGTTTGATCCCGATTTTTTACAGACCGCTGTCATATAGCTGGAAAATTGCTGATTGCAGCATTAAACACCAAACAAACAAAACCCGTGTACACAGTATGATATACTAGTGTATGACTGTCGGATGGGTTTTAAAGTGACAGGACGTCGACCAGTCAGAAGCTTTGTTTGTAAACAATAGCGGACATCCCGACACTTTACTCACCTTATTCTGCGAGAGAATTTTCTGCTCCAATGACCACACCCTGACTTCTCTCTTGTTTGTGAGCAAACACACTTATTCTGAAATACAAAGGACAGGACTGATGCAAGCCTTTCGGTGTGCTTTACATGTAGATATACTGATACATCTGCGACGATGAGGTGCATGACAATATATCTCAACGCAAAGTGACCATATCACAAGCTGTCTGTAGGGCTTCGATGACAGCACGAGAAGGTGACATATGCAAATGAAAATAGTTTTTCAGGTTTTAGGATATTTTCTCAATGAAAGTTAAACATTTCATGAGACAGTGATTGGCTGATTACAACTGAGGCATATTTACATTGTAATCAAGGCCTTGATAAGCACTGGCTTCTAATCAAATCAAGCTGGCAAAGAGTATTTTTTAACTCATCCATAAGAAAAACACATGAGCTTTCACTTAAATTTACCACTAATGAAAAAATACAAGATTGAAGCCAATTCATGTGACTGCCCGTCCCTGTGGACTGGCAAATAAAGTACCTTATCAATCTGTGTTGTTGAACAAAACATCAGCGATATTCATCTAAATGTCACCATCAGGGTTTCCCTTTGTCTATTTTTAGTGCATGGAAATAACTTTTTACTTGCTTCAAGGTTAAAAATATATTTGTAGCAACTTTGTCTTGAAATATTTTTGTTTTGGTCCCCTCCATATGCGACCCGTGAAGATTCTTGGGTAGAATAGGTCTTCAGCAACCCATGCTTGCCGTAAAAGGCAACTATGCTTGTCGTAAAAGGCAACTTACAGGATCGGGTGGTCAGGCTCGCTGACTTGGTTGATGCATGTCATCGATCCCAATTGCATGGATCGATGCTCATTATATTAATCACTGGATTGTCTGGTCCAGACTTGATTATTTATACAGACCGCCGTCATTTGGCTGGAATATTGCTGAGTGCGGCATTAAACAACAAACCAACCAACCAACCTCCATATGCTGTATATGTGCTTATAACGGACTACGTTTTTAACGAACTAAATTTAGTGGTCGTTTTGAGTTCGTTATAACCATAGTTACTGTATGTGGGATCGAACCCAGGTATTTGGCAATCAAGCCCACATTTGACCACTAGTCTATCCCATGACCCACAATGTCGAATGAACACGACAGTGTAAACATGAATATTGTGGTGTATGATGTTGTGGTTGTTTCTGCTGCAGAGCTTGGCGAAGGATGGGGTGATTCGGACAGCAATGAGGTTGTGGATCAGGGTGTGACGTTCTACATGAAGTACCTGGGCTCCATACTGGTGGAGGAACTGCCTGATGATGAGAGCTACGGAGATAGCATCAGTTCACGTGCTGTCCAGACTATTGTTGCTATGGTCAGTAGATTTCTTCAGATCCTTGCTCCAGGTTAGAATTGGTCTTCGGCAACCCGTGCTTGTCGTAAGAGGCAACTAACAGGATCGGGTGGTCAGGCTTGCTGACTTTATTGATGCATGTGACGTCATTGTATCCCAATTGCATGGATCGTTGCTCATGATATCAATCACTGGATTGTCGAGTCCAGACTTGAATTAAGGGTTTAAAATTGGTGAAAAATGTTACTTGACCAAGGGCAAGTATTATCAACATTTTTACTTGCCCTATTTCCAAATGTGCTTGCACAAAATCAAGCTAATAAATTCAGTAAAACATTACTGCTTCATAACTGAGAATGAGAGATACTGGTTCAGGTTCAGCCTCTTTCACTAAAGACAGGATATGTCTTGATCATGTTGATCCTTGAGTATTAATTGTGAATCCGTTCTATAAGGGTAGGTCTTCGATCAAATACTCAATTCTGAAATTTGAACATCCATCTATAAAAAGTTCTCTTTCGATTGCAAGCTCGTTTGTATGGGTACTCTGAACAGATAGTGCACTTCATGACTTAGGCTGTTTCATCATACGCAACCTAAGGAAATTGGTCTTTCCACCTAGCGATGCATGTTCGTTTTCAATTACACCCAACATACATGTCCGATATAGATTAATCTGAATTGTCAGAATCCCTCTCTGCCCTACCGCCAAAGAAACTTATAATAGACCGTTGTGACATGATCTGATTGCATGCGATAAATATGGGCAATGTAAATTGTTATTATAGATACCCCTCTAGGTGCTAATGAGACAAAGGGAGGCTACTCTATCCTTCGCTAGCTTACTGATTTGACGTGTGCTTAATATCACTTGGAAGCTAAAGGCTGTAGTTTTACGTATTCAAGTAAAACATTTGATCAAAGCTAGGCCAAACGAAGCTTCAAAAGTTGGCACTAAATCTACCTCGCGTAACAAATTCCTAGAAATGAAGTCATCTGTCCGTCATTCCATTTCCAAGAAGCATGTGCCATATATGGAAGTGTGTCTACGATTTATCAATGAAAAAAACCTGGTTCTCGCTGTTGACCTGCCTGACATCGACGTGTATTAATCCCACTGGTTGACAGGTGTAGTTGTATGCAAATTAGATTGCCAGTCTGGGACACCAGCAAAATATTAGCCAATCAAATATTTTAACATAATCACATTATATTACATTCTCGTGACACATGACCCAGTTTATTTTGTGTGCTATACTTGTCCATCTGTCCATGGGCATGCTAGAAGACGTATATTACTTGCCCCACTTCTAAATCTTACTTGGCACGGGCGTCGGTCAGTGGTATTTGTTTAACCCCTGTTTAATATTGCTGACTGCAGCATTAAACAACAAACAAACAAATCAAGTCCTTGCATGGAATGGAACTACATTTTACCAAAAATTCGTGATCATGAATATTTGGGGGGGGGGGGGGGGGGATTTTGTATGAAGTTATGTGCTCAGTCACTGCGACAAAAAATATCCCCCAAAATACTCATGATCATTAACTTTATTTGTTCAGTTTAGCTCCATACTGATCATTATGTCGTAAGTCTATGTTAAAGTACAGGAGCTATGATGGTAATGATAGTCACAATTGCTTCGTGATACAGGGGGCACGGGTGGCCCAGTCGTCTAAAGCGCCGCGATTCGCTGTGCAGAGTTGCGTCCCTTGGGCACGCCAGAAACCTATGATTGTGGGTTTGAATCCCGGTTCGCCCCGATTATGTTTCTAGGTTTGTCAGGGCGGTCGGGTAGCCTAGTGGTTAAAGCGTTGGCTCGTCACGTCGAAGACCCGGGTTCAATTCCCAACATGGGTACAATGTGTGAAGCCCATTTCTTGTGTCCCCCGCCGTGATATTGCTGGAATGTTGCTAAAAGCCGCGTAAAACTATACTCACTCACTCAATCTAGGTTTTCAGCATCATGCCCGTGCTCGTGGGTTTCACTGAACTGGTAAACGTCTAAGATCTGCATCAGTTTGGGCTTTCCTCCCACATTAAGCTGACATGCCACGATATAACTGTAATACTGTTAAAAGCAGCGTTTAACCCCAACTCACACACTCACTGCTTCGTGATACCAGACAGTCTCCGTGGTCTAGTGGTAGAGCGGAAGGTCGGGGGTTCCATCCCCAGCTGCGTCATACAATAAGATGTTAAAAGGTGGTACTTGTTGTTACCCTGCCTGGAGCTCAGCATAAACATGATAAAGGGGGTAAACAATGACTTGTCAGCTCAGTCAGTATACTGTGTCTGAGTGGGGTATACATGTTAAACTGTGGCATGGTATCTCAGTGGGCTAGCACTATAAAATGGGCATTAGTCCAGACTAGTACAAGCAGCCACACACATGCACGTTGCTATGTAAGTGCAATAATCTTGATTAATAACATTAAACCAGCGTTAGAAATTGGCACTAGTCCTGTAGTCCTTGCCAAACAGCCCAATAGTTAAGGTATCATAAGGATGAGTAGAAATTTGCCTTTCTTATGGGTTTTGCTATGTGTTATCACTATACAACAATGCTATAAGAACCGGTAGTGTACTAAAACAGTTTCTATCGCTGTATTTCACTTCACCTCACCTTATGGATCCTGGGCCCTGGTGTATGTTTTTAATGCGTGGTACTCTGGTAGTCATGTTCCTAAATCATGGTGTATGGCTGTGTTTCATGTTCATGATTATGCTTAATGTCAATAGCGGATAGCCAGACTGTTGGTCACCAGTACTGATCGAACCAACATTGACCTTTAAGTGTGACACAACTCCTGCTTTAGGGCTGATTACTCTCTCCAGTGCTGTAGTCTTATACAATAGACATGGCAATTCAGCAGGGTTTGAACTTAGCATGATTAGGGCAGGGTTTTATGTGGAATCCATCCTACATCAAGATTCTAACCTTTGGCACATAAATTAATGTTATTTTGTGCAGAATTAGGTTTTGTTTAACATTGCAATCAATATTGTAATGCCGTTCTTTGATGGACCAGTTATCATCAAAATACAATTCAGCACCACAAAGCCACATACTGTTAGCAACATATTAATATCTGTGACGATCAAGGTTAGAATAGTTCTTCACCAACCTTTGCTTGTGTTATGAGGCGAGTAGGCTTGGCGTAAGAGGCGACCAATGGGATAGGGTGGTCAGACTCCCTGAATTGGTTGATGCCATGTCATTGTATCCCAATTGCGTGGATCGATGCTCATGCTGTCAATCACGTGAATGTCTGGTCCAGACTCGATTATTTACAGATTGTTGTTATATAGGTGGAATTGTAGCCGTCATATAGCTGGCGTTAAACAACAAACAAACAAACTAACAAACATTAAACAATATATCGCGTGACTAACCACAGGTCCAGGTAGCCCTTTGGGTACCCGGGTCCTACTCAGTACCTACCCGACCCGAGGTACCAGTTCCAGCCCTGTCAGGTGCCTTTGTTTCAAGTTTCCATGTGACACAAAAATTTAATGTTGCAATATTTACAACACGTTCAGCATTGTTCAAAGAAGCCCAAACCATGTACACATGCTACTAACAGCTTACATCATATCTTCCTGGTTGACTTCTTGACAGAAGCCGACTCTTCTGAACAAAAGGAGACATAGATCTGTAACATCATCACTGAGCATGTTTAACATGTCTTAAGGGTTAGACATAGCATTTTCATTTTCCCTTGTGGGGCGGTCAGGAAGCCTAGTGGTTAAAGCGTTCGCTCGCCACGCGGAAGACCCAGGTTCGATTCCCGACATGGGTACAATGTGTGAAGCCCATTTCTGGTGACCCCCGCCGTGATATTGCTGGAATATTGCTAAAAGCGGCGTTAAACCATACTCACTCACTCATTTATTTTCCTTTCTCTGCAACAGAATATGTTGCCATCTAATGCTTGGTAAAAGTGGAAGACAACAAGGAAAAAGTCACTATTACTTCCCTGATATTCGACCCCAAGTGTGTGTCAAATATCAGTAAAATTCTCTGACTTTGTTGATGCATGTCATTGTATCCACACAAATAATGTCTAGTTGTGCTGACCCATCACCAAGTTTCACATACATCATGTACATATGCATGTATTGTGTACTGCAGTGTACATGATATATTCAAATTCAATTTTACTTTGGCAATACCGTATTTGACGTAATAAGCGCCCAGGGCGCTCTCAAAATTAGAATATTATTTAGCTCTTATTAGAATATTATTTTGGTGATAAAAACAGAGTTTTAACATATCAATTATAGTTCTGACACTGATCTGTGATTAACACAAATATTATCTTCTTTTCTGTGAAATTGTTGATTAGCATTATGTTAAAAAACTCCCTTCATGCCAAATGGCTATAAAATTTACTTGATTATGATTATCTGTACATCAAATATAAACTAGTAAAAATGATTATTTGATTCCACCAATTGTAATTAGTTTTTCAGACTGACTGACCAGGACCAAATGTAAGCACAAATTAAATAAAATCATTAAAAGTTGTTTTTTTATTTAGTTGTGTCTCTTCAGCCTTCATTAACACCCAAACAAATAATGTAGTATCACATTATTTTGAATGATTGTCTTTCAGGCCAAGAGTGTTGGCAAGAAGCTAAAGAAAGTGTCTCTGACTGTCTCCCCTACAGGGCTCCGGATGACCGACTTGCTGACGAAGGAAGTGTCCATTGATATGTCCATATATAGGTGGGTTGGTTGGTCATGTCGGTTGACATGGTTATGTGGCTGCCACATCGTGAATATTTCTAGTCCTGAGTCTCTAGACATGGCTGTGTTGATATTCCTTGACACTCAAACAAGTATGGGAATTGTTTATCATAAAATGGGTCAATGTGGGTGAGTAACTAGGTCAGTGGGCGTGGCACTTCCTGGAACTGGTGGTGGCAGAATGGAGCCACATGGTGAAAGAGTTCTCAACATGGGCTAGGAATGGTAAACAAACACTGCTAGGCTTTTTGTATGGCATGTGTAATTCCATGAATGTGGCTGTTTACGAATTGACATTGTAGGAACCTATGGAGGAGGATGCAGCTGCATTGTGGGCGAGTTTCATGTGAAACATGTTTGTTGTAATCGGGAATAACATTTGAAGATAGCTCTGTTTTTATATAGGTCGTTGTGACACACAAGTCTCAAAAACTGGAAAAACATGATGAGTTAGACTGGCGTTTATTCTCAACTTACATTAACCCAAATGTTGTTTTAATTTTGTTTAAATATTTATTGTGAATTATTGTTCCTTATCAAACTTGAAAGAACTTTTGAGAAAATTATTAACATTTTGAAGGTTATGGCACTTGTTATGTAAAAATGTTTTATATGATTTGGCGGGCACTGGTGACCCAGTCATCTGAGGCCTGGCAATTTGCTGTGCACAGTTGCATCCCTTGGTCATGCCAGGAACCTATGATCGTGGGTTCAGATCCTGGTCCTCCCTGATTATATTTCTCTGTTTCTCAACACCATACCCATGATCGTGGGTTTCACCGAAGTGGTAAACACCTTAAGGTGACGTTATTCCCAACTCACTTACTTACGAAAGTTAAAGAATTATTCATTTTCACAACCGCTTTCACCCATCATGCCCACTGTAGGATGGCTTGTTGCACAGCAGGCACTGTGATCACATGACATGGAACATTATCTGACTTTGCGAGTCTGAATAAATGAGTGAATGGATGTTGCGTTTCACTGTTGTCACCAGTGTTCCTGCAGTCTCATATATAATGGGTAGAAAAGGTCTTCAGCAACCCATGCTTGCTGTAAAAGGCGACTCTGCTTGTACTAAGAGGCGACTAACGGGATCAGGTGGTCAGGCTTGCTGACTTGGTTGATGCATGTGATCCCAATTGCGTGGATCGATGTGCATGTCGTCAGTCACTGGATTGACTGGTCCAGACTTGATTATTTACAGACCGCCGTCATATGGCTGGAGTGTTGTTGAGTGCGGCGTTAAACAGCAAACAAACAAACAAAAACAAAACAAACATATATAATGGCTGCATAGAACAAGTGGTTAATAACATGAGAACCATCCACACTGTTGGGTCATGATGACACACATTCAGTCAGGTCACACATAACAAACCAGGCGTTATCAATGCGCTCTTACGGCAAGCATTGGGTACTGGGAATTCTTTTGGCTAACATCGCTGTGGACACTAGCAGAAGAACAATGATTTTTGCCCAGTGGGGATTCTAGGGTAGAATAGGTCCCCAGCAGCCTATACTGGTTGTGACTAGAGGGTCAGGTGTGGTGACTTGGTTGATTGCGTGTCCTTGTACCCTGAACCCGTGAAGATCCGGGGTAGAATAGGTCTTCAGCAACCCATGCTTGCGCGAAAGGCGACTATGTTTGTCGTAAGAGGCGAATTACGGGATCAGGTGGTCAGGCTCGCTGACTTGGTTGATGCATGTCATTGTATCCCAATTTGGTGGATCCATGCTCATGATATCAATCACTGGATTGTCTGTTCCAGAATCGATCATTCACAGACCACCTTCAGCTGGAATATTGCTGAGTAAGGCATTAAACAACAAACAAACAAACAAACCTATAACCATGATAACCCTGCTGGCATGTATCCTTACTCATAATATCAACCTCTGCATTGCCTGGCCCAGACTCAATTATTTACAGGCCTTCATCCTATGTATTGCTGAGTGCGGCGTAAAACAACAACCCCCCCACACAATGATTTGTTTAACATTCTGTCTGTGTGGCA
Source organism: Haliotis rufescens (assembly GCF_023055435.1). Taxonomy (NCBI): domain Eukaryota; kingdom Metazoa; phylum Mollusca; class Gastropoda; order Lepetellida; family Haliotidae; genus Haliotis; species Haliotis rufescens. Next base: position 13,861,067 of record NW_025964223.1, read on the forward strand.
AATACATGTTCAAGGTAAAGTGTGTATGATCTTCTTTTTCTCATCATGATCAATAGTCCTATTTGCACAGCATTGGAGAGAAGTGTTATTGTTGTGGGATCATGTCAACAGCTGTAGTTTGTGGATGTCCAGTGTCTCTCACCTGCTTCGGTCTGTTGTAGGATCTCCTTTTGCACAGCTGACAAAAACCATGAGAAGGTGTTTGCCTTCATCGCCAGGAACTCCATCAATGAAACAATGGAATGTCATGCATATTTCTGCGCCAAAAGGAAACTGGTAAGGTGACATCCTGCACAAAAGTGCAACTTGCTGACTGAAAGTGCAAGGAATAAATGTTAGACCCCCAGAGATCATGTTTGATACCAAGGAACCCTGACATTTCCTGAAGACGGTCAATTTGTTCTCTTCCGACCACCCCAGTACTGCTACTGAGGTTTTAAGAAATGTACATGAAAATACTGTAATCATTTTAATAGGGTGAGTGAGTGAGTTTGACTTTACGCCGCTTTTAGCAATATTCCAGCAATATCGCGGCGAGGGACACCAGAAATAGGCTTCACACATTGTACCCATGTCGCGAATCGAACCCGGGTCTTCGGCGTGACGAGTGAACCCTTAAATTACTAGGCTACCTGACCGCCCCTCATTTTAATAGAAGCAATGCAGTCATAAATTTAGTCTTTGATATGTTCATAACATGTTATACTGAGAGCCTTTTTTCCCCTCTTAGGTATTTTGGTGATAATAATCTATCAGTATGATAAAACAAGGAATTAAATTGGTCTGGTACACATTACCATGGTTACCTACTTAACACGGGTTGGTGGGGTAGCCTTGTGGTTAAAGCCTCACGTCGAAGACCCAGGTTTGATTTCCCAAATGGGAAGAATGTGTGAAGGCCATTTCTGGTGTCCCCTGCTGTGATATTGCTGGAACATAGCTAAAAGCGGCGTCAAACAATACTCACTCACTCACTCACTCGTAACACAATCAGTGTTGAGGTCATCTTGGGGGTTTGGGTTGGGTTTTTTGGCCTAACCATTGTTGTCATGGTTGCCATGGTTACTGTAAAATATCTTTTAAGGGACTATCCATGTTCCTTTGTTGTATTGTTTACCATTTTGTGTAGGGCCTCCCCAGCCTGTCAAACAAACCTTGAGAATTGCATTTAGACGATGTAAGAGTGTGGTCTAAATCTGAAACAGTCCGGTAAATCCTGACCCCAGTCCGACCTCCTGGGCGTCTCTCTCAGCGTCCTGCTGTTCATTCACCAGTGTGTTGACGTAATGTTCTGAAACATACTTCCCTGTCATGATCTGTATGCCGTGCAGGCACTATGGCGCCGGGTGATTGGTTACAGTAATCAATAATTATTGGATTGCATAAGTGGAGGTTGAAACTGAATCTGATTATTATTTTAAATATATTTAGTACAAGCTGCAACTAAAATAACAAGATATTGGAAGATATCATTCCTGATAAAAAAAACCTTTAGATACAATTTTCCCTTATCCTTGCATCAAAATCCTTTAAAGTTATATCAATGGGTAGGTTTTAACCGAATCACAAGTAGATTCCAAGAAAACAGCTAATTGCTGTTTCCGGCTTAGTTTTCGAGAAAATACTCAAGGTAATCGTAATCCCTGGATGTAAAACAATGCCTAGCAGAACAAAAAATACAATTTAAAAGGTAAATAGACATGTCAGGTGATTTTTTTATCTCAAATTTCAAATTTGTACTGAACAAGTTTTTTATCACCCGTTCGTTCACCGGAACTCGCTGAAGGGGAACGGTGTAATTTTCTTTCTGCACGTAATATTCGAATACTTGGTTGCACACTACTCAAGAAAATACGATATCTTTCTACTTCCTCCTTGCAGTTATTCGGGGTTAAGTAATTATAGATTTTTCCATTCCTGGCTCAGATTTGATCTTCAGATATAGATTATTTCCCATATGAACATGTTAAGAGATCAATTGTTATGTTTTTGTCTTCCCAGTTAGTTCTATGGAGGACTGCTAATCAATACAAACACAAACATTATTATGGTAATTATAAAAGGTATCAGCCATCTGTGCTTTTGCTCTCATGGATCGTGAACGTCCCTGTTACATGTTTAATGATGAGAATTATTTGCCATTATAGTTTCAAGGATCTGTAGGCTTTGGATGTGTAATCTCTTGACATTTCAGGGAACACATATGGTCAGTGGTCTCATGTGCTGTTATCATGTATATCTCTCTGGACAGAGTTGTCTTCCCTAGCTGTTCCAGGATCCGCTTGTCGTGGGTTTAAATCCCAGATTTGCCCTGATAATGATCCATGCCATACCAATGAGTTAATTAAAAGGGATAATCATTTACAGCCTGCTTCACACTGAGTTTTCCTCGCTGATATGCCATATTCACTATAATAACCGCCCCGGGCACTTAGAAAATTGACAATCGGGCTTATTAAAACCATTAACAACAAGTTATATTTGTTGTCAGGGATCGAGTGGTAATGAACAATTTTTGTTCAAGCGTCAAAGAAATTGTTTTGATATAGTTACCGGGGCGGTCAAGTAGCCTTGTGGTTAAAGCGTTAGCTCGTCAAGCTGAAGACCCGGGTTCGATTCCCAACATGGGTACAATGTGTGAAGCCCATTTCTGATGTCCCCCGCCGTGATATTGCTTGAATATTGCTAAAAGCGGCGTAAAACCATACTTACTCACTCATATAGTTACCAGGCAATTTTATACACCTTCTATACTATTCCAGTGTTGGCTGAAGAGCGCGTTTTTGCGTCTTGGACGCACAAAAATAAGTTTGAACGCACCTGCGTAACATGTGTGGGTCTCGTGGACGCAGTGACTGGGGCTATATTAATTTCATATTGAATTGACACTGATATCGTAAATCAAAGACGTACGTCTTTGCGTAAAGGTATTTGTTGCCAAACAAGACAGCGAAGCATGTTGATTAACACTTCCGTTTGCTAAACCAAACCAGTTTCATTATTCTCTCCCTTTTTATGACAAATACCCAAACCGGTTTCTTGACCTATATCTATTGTCGGTTTTGCATGTATTAATTTTCGGTATGGTCCGTAGCTTTGCTTCAGCCAATCAGGTGCCACATATTAAGCAAGTCGGATATAGTCGTAATTAATTTAGCTTGCTGATTGGTCGAAAACATCCTGACCTTGTGTCAAACTAAAAATAGCCAGGGTATACTTCAGAACGTGGTAACAGTGACCCGCGAAATGGAGCGACCGTGTAGGATGATACGCTATGTTATCGCGGTAGTTAATTTATAATGGATCGTAGTGGGGCACGCTTACAAACTTATTAAATATGTGATTCACAAAATGTTTGTTGTTCATTGGAATGATTGATGCTGATTTTCTTTACCAAGTTCGGTAAACAAAGTACCTGTCATTGGTGAATCTTACCGCAGTAAGTAAGGCTGTGTGGATTATATGGTATATCACTTCCTGTTTTGAATTTTGCATACGACCGAGGTTTGGTCAAGGGACTTCGTTTGAACAAATGGGTTCTTTTTCTAATCAATTTTGAATGGAGGAAGGGGTAATTCCACTTCAAAAACATCCCAGGAACTGTCATAAAAAAGTTAACGTGTGTACAAGTAGCCGTGACATACCGCAACGAGTCCTGTATTCGATCATGCGATGAAATATATCGTGCTTAGATTTGCATAAGTAAACAGTCGACAGGTTGTGTGGATTACGAGATTTATCAATACCGCGATACTGTATATGATAAAGAATGAATGCGAACACTTGAATGTACAATGATGTAAGCATTGTTTTTATTTAGCGGACTCTGAATATTTAGTTATTCTACAACAGACTTATCAAGCTGATAATAATTCAATCTCTTGTGAGTTATATTAAGAATTGCAAAACACATTTTGCCAGGACCGTTATTGGTGTAACTGACATGTTTAAACATTTATAGCACCTGAAACATGTTGATTTATCAAGGAAATGCTGGATCCTGAACATACTCTTACTAAAAAAACGTTTGATATGCCAATTATATTTTATGACTCATTGATCATTGTCACAGTTACAACATGAACTCAATGCTCAGTACAGTAGCATCAGAACAGCTATTGAACTTAACTGAATCCAAAACTTCAAATCATTGGTAGATCTCGGTAAAAACATTCACAAATGTCTGTCACAATGACCCCTTACCAATGGCTGACCCGTGTACTGCCTTTTCATATACGAAGTTAGATATTAACATGGATAATTTTGTGTTATAATATTCATTAATATCAAATGTCCCTTTTAAGAAATTGTTTGTCCCTTAATGTAAACCTCTTGGTTATGAGAGCAGGATGTGCCCTGATGTGAACCTTTCTCTCACTTTGCCTGTTTGTTGATATTTTGCAGTTGCGAAAAGATTTCTTATTTTTCACAACCACTGTGTTCTGTTGTTAATGTTATGTTATAATGCTATAAATTAGACCCCTCCATTTTTGTTTGGGACCCCTAATTTTATGATGAAGGGGTCCAAGTGACCCCAAGAAAATTTAAGCCAGAGCAGACACTGCTATTCCTTTCTTTGTATAATATGCAGTAAGCACAAGACTGATGTATTTCTTCTGTCTTAGTAGGGGCGCTTATAAAGATTACTCACAGATCGGTGTAAAAGTTTGGGGGCACTTATTGGAGCAGGGCACTTAATACATTTAATACGGTAACCGAATGACCATCCCTGTGAATTCAGACCTAACTCCCTTTGTGTGTAGGCGCAGGCAGTCACTCTGACCGTGTCTCAAGCCTTCGGTCTGGCCCAGGAGAAGTGGGACAACAAGCAGAACTTGAAGACCCAGAAGGACATAGCCAACCACCAGAAGGTATGTGTAGCACTGTTAGAGATACTCATGGATCACTTCCTGTGCATCTTTCCAGTTTCCAGTCAAGTTTCCACCCTTCCACTGGGGCGGTCGGGTAGCCTAGTGGTTAAAGCGTTCGCTCGTCACGCCGAAGACCCGGGTTCGATTCCCGACATGGGCACAATGTGTGAAGCCCATTTCTGGTGTCCCCCGCCGTGATATTGCTGGAATATTGCTAAAAGCGGCGTAAAACCATACTCACTCACTCACTCACTCCACCCTTCCAGTAGGCTGGTATTATGGAGTTACGTTTTGTCTGGACTAACGAGTCAATGCATAGTCCAATCAAAATCGGGCACCGAAATTAAAATCCGGTTCGTAAACTGTCGTGCCGATTTCGATCGATTGCAGGGTTTGCAAAGCATGTGCATCGCCAATTCTTTGTCAGCAGATATTTTCCAAATCCTTTCATGTTTTTAATCAAGGTGCTCACGGGATCGATGCATTTTGCGACGTAAGACCCATTTTATCACAATATAGAACTTGATTATCGATCAGATCGTCCTGACTGGGCGCCACCATTTTGTGTGAAGCAAACGCAAGTGATACGAGAGGTGGAATCTGATTGGTCCATAGGAGAGGCTTAGAAGAGACATAATTGGTAATAGCCACTGGTGGCGCAACGATCGAGCCCAGTAATTCCAGCCTAGTTCGGCAAGGGTGGAAACTGGACTTTTAAAGTCAGTTAACTCCCTTACCTCGGGAAGATGCTCCCCGTGGGGCTTCCAGGTTAGAATAGGTCCCCAGCGACCTGTACTGGTTGTACGAGGTCACCAAGTAATTGGGTGGTGGTCAGGATCGGTGACTTGGTTGATAGCGTGTCATCATACCCCAACAGTGTGGATCGCTGCTCACAGTGTCAGACTGTCTTTATCCTCCCAGTCCATAGCTAAGCCTAAAATTGTCTAAATTAGATGAGGGGTTGTTTTTAAAGAAATTTCACAGTAAAATATTCAAAATATTTAAATGGCAGTCAGTTTCTGGTTTTTAACAAGTATATCAGGTTTTCTGACATTCTAAGGATGGCTTCAACTGCACCACGGGGCGGTCGCGTAGCCTAGTGGTTAAAGCGTTAGCTTGTCACGCAGAAGACCCGGGTTCGATTCCAGACATGGGTACAATGTGTGAAGCCCATTTCTGGTGTCCCCCGCCGTGATATTGCTGGAATATTGCAAAAAGCGGCGTAAAACCATACTCACTCACTCAACTGCACCACAATTGGGAACTGTATGACCCTAGGGGCCAAACTCGACCTGTACACGGGTGCCCCATAATCATTGATAATGCTGCATCATTTTGAAGATAGCATTCCAACATGTAGCTTCTCCTGTCTCTCAAGTCTTGCTGTAATTAGCTGCAATATTGCTGATGCCGCATCAAGCAATATTTACTCGTTAGCTTTTCTGACATCCTAACAATGCCTAACGCTCCATTCACCTATCTTACCTTAGCTATTGGCGATTTCATCTGTGGATTATATATTATAGCTGTGGATTACATATATTGTTACATGTAAAGATTGTGGAGTTTATGAAGAAGAACGATAAACTTTGAACATTGAATTGAAAACGTATTATCGGAAGTAGTAACATGCATAACATTTTTTTAATAATGACAATATTGGTGTATAATAATAACTTTATTGATAATTTATAACAATAATGGCTCTAGTCGTGGCAACTTTCAAACTTTCGGAAAGTTGTAATATATCGGACCGTCATTCAGGCGATGTTTCTGACAGATCACGATCTGAAAAATACTATCATGAAAGTGTATCCCGTGGATAAGCCGACCCCTTTCTACAGAATCTTTTTTCTGGTCCTCAAAATTCGGCTTATCTGCAGACATACGGTACCTTCAAACTGATTTACTGGCATGATGAAAATTTTCCAAATATATTACACAATAAAGAGACAGAGAAGGTGTTCAGTGGCGTGCTTTTACTGTTCATCCAGGTTTCAAGGGTCCTGTGATTTTTGTTTGCCCTTCTGAATATCAACTTTAACGATTTATAAGAATGTCACCATAGTCACCTGTATCCATGGTCAAGTTTAGAAGGCAGCTGTTGGTCCAACTTGTTTCTAAAATGAACAGGATATATAATTGTTATAAATATTGATAAATATGACGGAATTTTGTTTGAAAACATGCTTGTTCATATCTGAGAAAATCATATCAGCCTATATCGCTGTCTACTGAGCACCACCGCCTATATATGGTGACACCCCCACAGGGCCCCACTGTAAAAGCAAAATTGATGCAAATGTATATAACCCGGACTGAAGCACATCACCAGAGTATACATAATCCCTACATTTACAATTAAATTGTGCAGGTCTTCCTTTGTATTTTCCAACGATGCCTTGTCGTGACCCCCTCAATAACCCCCCTCCATAACCCCCCTCCATAACCCCCCTCCATAATCACCTCCATAACCCCCCTCCATAACCCCCCTCCACAATCCCCCTCCACAATCCCCCTACACAACCCCCCTCCATAATCCCCTCCATAATCCCCTCCATAACCCCTCATTTTAGGTGTGAATAAGTCATACATGTTGTGGATACAGAGCCCCAGATAACTTTTTGAACAATTGAGTTTTTACTCTAGGGTTTCTATTTTAATTGGGTTATTATGTTTTTTTATGGAGTAACCTATATTTTTTCACTCATCTATTGATCACTCTTTTGGGTTTTTCCCCAAATTAGTGAACATTTTAAGATGTGAAAAAGATGAAATAATGTTTTTAGATGCATATAACTGTTCTTAGTATATAGGCTTGACTCAGAAAGTAAATTAGCTTATCTGTAGCTCTGTAGATTGATGGTGATACATGTATACGGCACTTTGATTTGCTACGCTGTGAGATTTAGTTGTATTCATAATCTTGGTCTTTGTGAAGGTTGTGTAAAATTTCGTACTATATTGTCTAAAGTGGCAAATGCAGGTTCTTGTCACTGAAACTTCGTAGTTAAACATGCTAAACTTGTTTCAGGTAACCAACAACGATCATTTTACAAGGAGTCACGATGTCATAAAACCACTTCCAGGTCACACGGGGTCAACAGCTGCGACCTACGACCCTTTCTTAGGTCAGACTCAAGGCCAGGGAATCTGTTGTTCAATTTGCTGGGGTTGGAATTAAACATTAAATAACAAGTTTGCTTGTCTGAGATTCCAAAATTACAGACATGACTAGTGATATTTCACTGTGAACTACCACTTTTCCTATTAGGTAGATGGCCGCTCTATGATGTCTACATATCTGAAACAGATGGGGTTTTTTTGCAGGCTACAAGAAATGTATAGAAAATACAAATTAATTTCTAACCCTGCATTCTCTGGTATTCATGGTCAATTTCCTTCTCCACACAACGTTACTTGGAAGAAACTTCTCATTAAATTTGTTCCTTGTAATTTGCACTTGAGTGTTGCTCAGTACATACCATTATCTTTTGATTTCAAAATAGCATTTGGAAAAGGAAGGAAAGAGTTCAGTTGGTTTATTTTGTAAGTAGCTGGTTGCTGGAAACTTGTGGATCGATAAGCCTGAACAGCACAGTTGTGTCCTGTAACTTTAGCTGTATTCTGTTTTTCAGCAATCCCTGCTCCACCGCAAGTTCAGGCACCAGGCAATACAAACAAGAGAGGATGGGTAAGTACACCGTGTGTGTGTGGGTGTGTGTGTTGGTGTGTGTGTGTGTGTGTGTGTGGGGGGGTGGGGGGGGGGGGGGGGGGGTGGTGGTGGTGTATGGGTGGTTACACAGATATGGGTACAATGTGTGAAGCCCATTTCTGGTACCCCTGCCATGAATTGCTGGAATATTGCACTCACTCACTCACTCACTCACTCACTCACTCACTCACTCACTCACTCACTCACTCACTCACTCACTCACTCATTCACTCACACCCCACCCCACCCCACCCCACCCCACCCCACATCAAAGTAGGCCAACAGTGTTGATCGTTGTTCACACTATCAACCACTGGTTTGCAGGCTCATGCTGTGTTATGTACAGCTGTATAGAATATTGCTGAAACCCCATTCACACACTTGGCTGTAGTCATAATAGAAGCTAACATTGCTGGTCTCTCTCTGATGCCACTGGCACACACACACACACACACACACACACACACACACAGCTGAGGTGGCGGGACCAGCATTGTGACCCCAGTGACTATGAATGAATGAGTGGCATGGTTCGGATCTCTGCAAGGTTGAGAGTGTCGCCTGTAGCAATATCTGCACATACCTCCCATGTGTCTGGTATGCACATACGCCCTGGGGCCTGTCAGGAAAAAATGGATCGTCCCAGCGTGCTTAGCGCCCACTTTTCATAAATGCGTTTCTGCATATCTTCAACAAGTCTGTGTTTACCCATGTTTAGAATTCATTCTTTCCTCCCCTTGAGGCTTATGAGTGATGATGGTTTTATACCATTTTTGGCAGTTTTCCAGCAATATCACGGTTGGTGACACCAGAAATGGACTTCACACATTGCACCTATTTTGGGAATTGAACCTTTGTCTTTGGAGTGACAAGCGTACGCTCTAACCACTGGGCTACCCTAGCTCTCCTTTAAAGTAGTGGATCCAGGGTGCGGTTGTACAAAACAATCTTAGCGCTACGACTCCTTAAGGCTATGTTAAGGAATGGGAGTTACAATCACCTTATCGCTAAGATCGCTTTGTACAACAGCACCAAGGTGGGTAGCACATTTGTTTTTGTTAGAAATAGTCCCTTTTTGAAATATATTTGTTTTCTCTTTCCAGCAAGAATTTGGTGACAGAGAAGAAGACCTAGAGGATGATTTTTCAAGGTAAGTCAGTTTGCTGTAGGACGTGTTCAGTCCATGCTGTCTGTAGGACGTGTTCAGTCCATGATGTCTGTAGGACGTGTTCAGTCCATGATGTCTGTAGGACATGTTCAGTCCATGATGTCTGTAGGACTTGTTCAGTCCATGATGTCTGTTGGACGTGTTCAGTCCATGATGTCTGTAGGACGTGTTCAGTCCATGATGTCTGTAGGACGTGTTCAGTCCATGATGTCTGTAGGACTTGTTCAGTCCATGATGTCTGTAAGACGTGTTCAGTCCATGATGTCTGTAGGACGTGTTCAGTCCATGATGTCTGTAGGACGTGTTCAGTCCATGATGTCTGTAGGAAGTGTTTAGTCCATGATGTCTGTAGGACGTGTTCAGTCCATGATGTCTGTAGGACTTGTTCAGTCCATGATGTCTGTAGGACGTGTTCAGTCCATGATGTCTGTAGGACGTGTTCAGTCCATGATGTCTGTAGGACGTGTTCAGTCCATGATGTCTGTAGGACTTGTTCAGTCCATGATGTCTGTAGGACGTGTTCAGTCCATGATGTCTGTAGGACGTGTTCAGTCCATGATGTCTGTAGGACTTGTTCAGTCCATGATGTCTGTAGGACGTGTTCAGTCCATGATGTCTGTAGGAAGTGTTCAGTCCATGATGTCTGTCAGTTTGACATTCCAATCATAGGTGAATTGGATGGCCAGAATGGCTGTTGCTTGAAACGATGAAGATGAAACACAGTCTGTGACCTTGAGACAATCTTTGACCTGCCATGCATCAGATGCAAGACAATCTGTGACCAATTTAGGGGCGGTCGGGTAGCCTAGTTGTTAATGCATTTGATCATCACGCCGATAGAGGTGTAACGATACGGGAGGGTCGCGATACGATACGTAACGCGATACAGGGGTCGCGATACGATACGTATCACGATACAGTGTTTATTGGTACAAGCTAAGCCAAGTTGATGTCTTTCTGCTATCTAAAAGATGTGACAAGTACAGTAAAAGAAGATATAAGGTGTTTATTTACTGTTATAGCAAATTGTCAGCAATACAGTATGTTTTACTGAAACAACAAACTGGCTTTGAAACTGTTAAACGTATATCATGGGCGCGAACCCCCCCCCCCCCTTTATTCATTTCGAAAAAAATCTTTATTTCTGTATAAATTACCACCAAATACAATAAATAGATCTTAATTGTGCACCCCCCCCTTTTCAAAAAAGCTGTATCTGCCCATGTATTTCATGTATTTTCGTTAGTATGGTGCGCACCAATGTATAATGCGCACGCCCCTCTAGCGGGTTCAATATTTTTGAAAAAAAGAAATTTGAATATTATGCGCAGAAAAAAATTACACCGTACCCCTTCAGCGAAGTCCGGCAAACGAACGGGTGATGAGAAACTTCGTCGGTACAAATTCGAAATTTGAGATAAAAAATCACCAGACATGTTGATTTACCGTTTAAATTGTATTTTTTGTTCAGCTAGGCATTGTTTTATATCCAGGGATTAAGATTACCTTGTGTATTTTCTCGTAAACTAAGCCGGACACAGCAATCAGCTGTACATGTACACACGTTTTCTTGGAATCTACCGGTGATTCGGTCAAGACACACCCAATGATATAACTTCACAGTATTTTAATGCAAGGATCGGCAAAAGTTGTATCTGAAACTATTTTTTTATCAGGAATAATATATTCCAATATATTGTTAATTTAGATGCAGCTTTTACTAAACATATTTAAAATAATAATAACCCTAAGCGAAGCAGCTGATCGCTATTGCCGGGTATTATTTTTTATATGGAACCAGTCTGACCAGTCACCGTCAAGGCTCCCGTGCACGTGATCGCGTGATCGCGAGAATTACATGTTGATATAGAATCGTCCTACAAAAACAAATCTGACTTTTAACGAATCAAAGTATGGCATTTATGATATATGTATCCATTCTCTGTCAACTAAAATTCCTTTCAAGGCGTCAATAGCGGTAATCTGACCGTGGTTTCTGTTAATAACGGTGAGTTGTGTGATCTTCCGATCGCTTCACACACGATTTCGCCGAAATTAATTAAAACAATATATAAAAGGAATTTTGAATAAAATTAATGAAATAAGTTACAAACATGAGTCCAGATATACAAAGAACACTTTTTTTATAGCCAGTGTAAGTACATGAATAATTTGCGAACTTCAGTATGGATTTGTTGACATGGTATTTCCGGTGTTACGTGCTCACGGAAATGTCTTTCCATGGGGTAAAAAACATCAAAACTCATTAATCCGTGTATAATGCGCAACCCCTTCTACACAGCTGTGTTTTTTGGGAAAAAAAGTGCGCACTTTACTCAAGAAAATACGGTAGGTAAAACTGTGTTATGAAAATATCGTATGTATTGCGATACGTGCTTTCCAAATCGATGCATCGTATCGTGGGCTGTGCATCGGGATACAATACTGTATCGCCGTATCGTTACACGCCGAAGATCCGACATGGGTACAATATGTAAAGCCCATTTGTGGTGTCTCCCACCATGATATTGCAGGAATAGTGCTGAAAGCGGCGTATAACCTCACTCAAACACGCACAACCAATCCAGGGTAACATGTAATGTGAAGGTGAGATAAGAAAGAGTCAACAGTTGCTGGTTTTCCTGCCTTAGACATATTTATGTTGGCTGTAACCATGGTAACATGGATGAAATACTGTCGATTACAACCTGCTTCCCTTGATGTTCCAGGCTTGCACAGAACCGAGGTCGGCGCCTGCATTCCTTCAGTACCGACCTCCGCAAGGAGGATGTAGATGAGAGTGTTCACCAGTATATGGATGGACAGAGGTGCTTCGAAGAATTCTCACGACAAAAATCTATTGAAGACTTGCTGAATTTATGACAAGGAAGGGCATTGTAGTTAGTTTGAATTTTGCAGTTTTATAAATGGTGGCAAATTTATACTAAATCAAATTTAATTGACTTTTCCTGTTGGTCTTTCCTGTACATATTTTCAATTTGGCAAGTAGCAGTCAGAAATTTGAACTCTGTTTTCTTGCATTGTACCAGTCAGCTGAAGATGGCAACCGATATCCAGGAAGTCCCTGTCAATAGTGTTTGTACTTACATTGCCATGGCAACAATTGTCAAGATGAAGGACTGACATCCTGCCTCGGTATCATAGTAGGGCATGTTATATGGCAATAGGCATTTTACAATGGGGTCACTAGTGAGTGTTTATATACATACTAATATTTAATTTATGATGTTTGTTGGCTTGGCAATTATATTCATTCAAGATGCAAAAGATTCTCGAAGGGGTATATAACAACCTGGACTGCCCTTAAGTTCAGACTTTCTGAGCATATATTATATAGGAATGACAGTGCAGTTCCAGGCTGTGTGATCACAAACTTTCAGGCAGAATCTCAACACATGGCTATGGTTAGTCGACTGGTTTTAAAGAGAAACTGCTGATTGACCCCAAACTCTACGTGCTGAATGTTATTCAAAGATCATTGTTGCGTCCCCGGGGCATGCCAGAAACCTATGATTGTTGGTTCGAATCCTGGTTAGCCCCGATTATGTTTCTAGGTTTGTCAGCACCATACCCGTGCTCGTGGGTTTCACCGAACGTCTGAGACCTACATCGCTTCGGGCTTTCCTCCCACATAAAGCTGACACGCCTGACATAACTGGAATACTGTTAAAAGCAGTGTTAAACCCAACCCTCTCACTCACTCAAAGATCATTGGATCCGAGATCAAATGTTGTAGGACTATCATTTTGTTTTCTACACAACATATTTTTCTATTAAAAAATACATGTAACACATTATTCTCCTGGGGAAAAGGTTAGAGGAAATAGAATTTTCATCAGGTTTTGGTGAGGTTGATGTGCGTGTTGGAAGGTACACTTGCTTCTCTGTATCAGCGAATTACCTCTGAAAATCATGAAGAATTTTAGATATTTCTCATTGTGCTGGTTATTTTAAACATACCATGTTAACATTCCTTTTTCATGGTGGTAAATATGTTTTGGATTTATCTGGTAAAAACTCCAGTTTCAGTATTAGTTCTGTCAATGTTTGAATTGTCCGGATTTTAATGTATGAGTCATCTTTCCTTATCTGAAACATGTTGCAATGGCTGCTAACTGGTTTGTTTGAACAACTGCCTTCTGAGAAGAAAAAAGCCATGTTGAAAATAAGCTCCTGATGAGAAACATATTTTATGCCTAATACTAAAACACTATGTGTAGATGTCCCTTTGGCAAGATATCTTGTTGCTGTCAAGGTGACCCATACCTTGCCACAGATTGATGTCCGATCTGCAAAGAAATCCTGCTGAAATGGTTTCCCCCCCACATATAGCTGACATGCCATGAACTATTGTTCAAAATTCAATTCGCTCACTCACTTTCAAACAAAAGGAAACTACACATCAACTAATGTTGGTTGGTTGGTTGGTTGGTTGGTTGGTTGGTTGTTTAACGCCGCAATCAGCAATATTCCAGCTATATGACGGCGGTCTGGAATTAATTGAGTCTGGACCAGACAATCCAGTGATTAATATCATGAGCATCAATCCACGCAATTGGGATCGATGACATGTATCAACCAAGTCAGCGAGCCTGACCACAGGATCCCGTTAGTCGCCTTTTACAACAAGCATAGTCGCCTCTTACGGCAAGTATGGGTTGCTGAAGACCTATTCTACCCCGGCGTCTTCACGGGCCTCAACTAATGTAACTGGGGGCACGGGTGGCCCAGTCGTCTAAGGCACATGCAATTCACTGTGCAGAGTTGCGTCCCTTGGGCACGCCAGAAACCTATGATTGTGGGTTCGAATCCCGGTTCGCCCTGATTATGTTTCTAGGTTTGTCAGCACCATACCCTTGCTGGTGGGTTTCACAGAAGTGGTAAACGTCCGAGACCTGCATCACTTCGGGCTTTCCTCACACATTAAGCTGATACGCCGTGATATAACTGGAATACTGTTAAAAGCGGCGTTAAACCCAACTCACCCACTCACTAATGTAACTGTGTGGCGAGTGAGTGAGTGAGTCAATTTTACACAGCTTCAAATATGGCAGAGGACACCAAAAATAGGCTTCACATATTCTGCCTATGTAAGGAATCAAAACTCGTTCTTTGTCTCATTGAGCCAGAACTGTAATCACTTTGCTGCCTGCCACCAACACACCCTCTACCAGGAAGGACTAAAGAAAGGGCTTACGCTCAGGAGAAGAACCTCACTATTTCCATAGATTCTCACGGGCACTCATTTAAGGTTAAGTCTTTCTTGTGTCACTTGTTTATTATAGGGACAATTTTAAGTAGAAGATGACAGTTTCCACAATTCACACCTTTGCATTTTTTAGTGAAGACGCCTGTGTCTGTACAATCATATATTATTTGAGTGTATATTTTGAGATTGACTTGCCGACCTGTTGCATGTTTTAGTGCATATTTTGTTAACTGACAGTATACAGTGTAGTCTTGATTATGTTATTTATTTCATCACTGTCTACATAGTGATTCTGCATGTAGTTATAGAGCAGAGCAGC
The DNA here is from genome assembly GCF_023055435.1 of Haliotis rufescens. NCBI lineage: Eukaryota > Metazoa > Mollusca > Gastropoda > Lepetellida > Haliotidae > Haliotis > Haliotis rufescens. Next base: position 13,876,370 of record NW_025964223.1, read on the forward strand.
TTTGTTATTTAATTAGAATTTGCAGGCAATTTATTGGATTGCCATTTGACTTTATACTTTTACACTGTTCTTCCTCGAGAACTTATCATGCTGTCCTTGTCAGAGTCCACTAGGAACAGTGATGTCTCTATTCCTTTTTTGGTTTGTAGAATTGTTACCTTTCAATCTCGTTTATATCAGGTTTTTGACTCTCATATGATACCTTGCTGCACGAAGATCTGACAACACTCTGCCAAGGAAGTCGCATCAGGTGAACTTTCTAATCTGCCTGTCAGCATTAAGGCTTTTGATTTCCTTGCTGTCAGTGAGCGAAACATTCTAATGGGCATGTATCTGGATATTTTATACACCTGTTGTTTCTGAGCACCATGGCATCTATATACAAAGGATGAACTAGGGAATATTTGTTTTTTGTGTGGATTTTTTTATTATTTAAAGTTGAATTTAATTCCGTTATATATCTTAAAGATTAATATTGATTATGTCTGATACAGCTGTAAATGTCTGATACAGCTGTAAATGTCTGATACAGCTGTAACTGTCTGACAGCTGTAAATGTCTGACACAGCTGTAAATGTCTGATACAGCTGTTACTGTCTGACAGCTGTAAATGTCTGACACAGCTGTAAATGTCTGATACAGCTGTAACTGTCTGTCACAGCTGTAAATGTCTGACACAGCTGTAAATGTCTGATATTGCTGTAAATGTCTGATACAGCTGTAAATGCCTGACACAGCTGTAAATAATGGACACAGCTGTAAATGTCTGATAAGCTGTAACTGTCTGACACAGCTGTAAATGTCTGACACAGCTGTAAATGTCTGCAGAACATGAAACACCATCCTCATCACATTTGTTATCTCTATCTGTTCCATGAACACATCACCGCCACTATTGTTTGTTATGCGTCATAATACGCAGCAGCAGCACTGACCGATGCACTGTTGGGCATGTTCATCTGTCTGCACTTGCACATTGATTTTCAGTTCACTTATCAAACAGAATTTGGGAATTAATGAAAATATTATCGACCAGTCATGTGATATAGGGGGTCGGGGGTCAGAGAGAATCGGGGGAGGGTCACCAAAATATAGGACAGTCTCAAGGGGTGGGTCATGAAACATACCACACATACTCATGAGGAAATGGACATTTTATGATCAAATATAAAGTGCTTTTGCAATAGCCTTTTCAGGGAGGGTCATGAAAATAATGTACAAGGACATGGGGAGGGTCATCCAAAAATATGACAAGCATTAGGGGAGGGTCATTGTTTAAAGGACATTATTGCATCAACAACCACTGAACCCAGCCCCTCCTGTATTTAATGAGCATTCTCTTATTTATATTTATGTATGACAGACGATTCATGTTTCACATTGTCAACACGACACGGCTTCAGTATATTATTTAGGTTGTGTGATTTACATTGTTTTTGCCATATATGAAATTATGTTAAATGGCTTTAATATTTTCCGAGATATTCTGCATACTTTCTGTACACAGTATCACAAGTAACAATCTCCCAGTAATTAAGGCTGTTTTTTAATTACGTCTTTTTTCGGTTTGGAAAAACTGATGGCCCGCTGGACAATGTCAGTGGAATTTTGTATTGTTGCCCGTCCATCTGGCTACTGAATATTGCAAAACAAATGGTGGAGTGTGTGCTGAGATCTGGGTTTTTTTAAACGCATTGCTAAGCCAGAATGGAAACACGGAAATCTTTGTATGCTCAAATGGTATCATAATTGTTCATATTTCCAAATTTGAAATTCTGGTCGTTCTGCTGGACAAAATGGACAACACATCAATTATGTATTAGATTTGATGAATATTTATCAGAAGATCTTTGAATTTGTTCATTTGTTTTTTCTCTTTCTGAGATCAGTTGTCATGGAAATATATGATCCATTTTGTCACAACATCCTAACATTCCTGAGTAACTTCAATTGGGTCAACTGAGTTCTCAGAGGACAGGGATGCAGAGAGTTCTTGAGAACATTCGGATGTGAAGTTGTAGATGAACTTTGTGTAGTTTCAATTCTACAGGTGTCAGTGAGTATTAGTTGATGAGAAAATTTAACATTTGAACCAACGCCATCCAAATGAAACTTTTGGGCATACTACTCAATAACACCCAGAAATCTGAAACCTGAAACAACTGTAGCCATAGGTATGTTTATTTCATAGTTATGTCTCTTACATTGTGATGAGGGGGCACGGGTGGCCCAGTCGTCTAAGGCGCCACGATTTGCTGTGCAAAGTTGCGTCCCTTGGACATGCCAGAAACCTATGATTGTGGATTCGAATCCCGGTTCGCCCCTGTTGTGTTTCTAGGTGTGTCAGCACCATACCCGTGCTCGTGGGTTTCACTGAAGTGGTAAACGTCTGAGACCTGCATCACTTCGGGCTTTCCTCTCACATTAAGCTGACATGCCGGGATATAACTGGAATATATACTGTTAACCAAACTCACTCACTCACATTGAGATGAGAAATTATTTTGTTTTCGCAATCCAGGAAGGTTTTCTTTCTAGTTCTGTTAAATAATCACTCATTGGTTATTTGTCTCACTTTGGATATAGTACAAGGAATTTCATTGGTGCTTTCATATGTTTTGGAATGGAAATCAGATGTTTTCTGCACTCATTTACAGTAGCTTTTGATAAAAGCATGAAGCTTGTTGTCACACATCTTCCAAAGGCAAGCGTGTCCACAAGCCTATAATCAAACCCTAGTTTCTACCCTTGCCACAACAATGCCACATTTCTTGGCTCAACCCTGGCGCCACCTCACGTACATCACGGCTTGTGCCCCTTGTCATGAAAACGGGATATCCAATCAGATTGCTGGTCTTATCCCGTATAACTTCACAAAGATGATGACTACCATAGGTGACAACGTTGTCAATCAGGTAATGAAAACATTTGTGTGTTTTTTATCCAATCCATGACACAAAAACATAGGCAATCTTTGAATCTTTTTTTTGGGGGTGGGGGGGGGAATCTAAATGATGTGAAAGACATATTCGTACATATTCATCTCAACAAAGACAGGCAGCGGTAAATTACCTGTCGTGGAGGGTGATTTTGTGAACTTTTCTCTGAAAGTACTATTGATATGTGGGATAGTCCAATCATATTTGTGGCAAGGGTTGAAACAAGACTTTCATAAAAAGGCAAGTGGCTCTCTTGCCTCGGGAAGAGGGTTGTCACACTGACCCAGGTGATTGCTTGTACACAAAGCCTGTATTGTTAGAGATCAGTCATTTATACTAGTCTAGGAGGCTCCTGAGATTTTGTAAGAGACAGCTTCAAGACAATAGTTTATTGAGGACCCAAATATATTGTTTTTCTGACAAACGTTTCGTTCTTCAGAACATGCAGTGAAATTTTTTAAAAATATTGTGTGCAAAACCTCAGGTAAAATCACTATTTCCAGTGTTTTTTTAAAAAAGTTAATCATTTTTCAAATATATTACATAGAAACGGTCGGTCTCTCTATTTCTAACACTTTATTCTAGGTTTGTTTTTGCAATAGGTCACTTCAAATGTGATACAGTGAAAACCATTTATACTGACAACGATTACAAGGGTAATTTACAAGATATTGCTAATTTATCTCAAAATCAGGTTTACCAAGTTGATGTTATGTAACAAAAAACTTATATCAAACTGGTATATTTCATCTGACAATCAAAACGTGTGATTATGTTTAAGAGGTCAGACAATGTTTACAGGAGTTTCTTGGGAAAGAAAGGGTCGGTCGGGTAGCCTAGTGGTTAAAGCGTTTGATCATCACGCCAAAGACCCGGGTTCGATTCCCAAAATGGGTACAATGGGTGAAGCCCATTTCTGGTGTCCCCTGCCATGATATTGCTGGAATATTGGTAAAAGCGGCGTAGAACCATACTCAATCACTTGGTAAAGAAAATTCAAAGGTACTCCCATTAAAAATATGATTTGTAATTTTATTTGTTATGGGCTAAGAATTGAGAACATGGAGAAAGGGATTTTTTTTCTTTTCATAAACATGTAACATCAATTTTTATTTTGTACCAATAAACCATGATGCATGTCATTTTTTTAAACATTACTAAAAATCACAAGGCTTGCTTATCCTCAAACTAATTAATATCACTGTGCAAACAATACTATTAACAATGTCATTGTGAATATGATTACAAGGATGTGATTTGGTACACGTTGCCTTTAAAACATTTTTATTTATTTTCCCCAATTCAGGAATGTGTGGATCAACAAGACTCGACTGTATATACAATAGCTATTTGTTTTACTGCTGTTTATGAAAGGTGTGAGACTATATCATCACCTACATAAACCGTCATTGTGAGTGCCAGGCAAGTTTCATGTTGTATGTATATTGAGAGTATCGTGGTGCTATGGTCAATTTCCTATGAGGAAGAGTTGATATAGGACAGATCCAGGGCTTGCTTCGTGTTGCTTCTGTGGTACTCTGCCAATACATATACCAGTATGTCTGGCTTGTCTCCACCAGATTGTACCAGATAGGAATAATAAGAATAATAATAATGTGGAACCTCATTCTGGTTTGATCTAAGTGAACAGACTGAATTAAGAAGTTTCAAGACAGGACTTCAAAGTTAAATACGCTGTACATATAGCCCTCTTTGCTGGATGCTGAGTTACAAGGAATTGCAGGCTATCTTTTCAGTGGATGAGCGGGTTAAGTCGATATTTTGGCAAGGGTCATGGAGCATTCATTCTCTAGAGACCATAAATCTGTAATTCTGAGTTTCAAGTGGGATTATTATATTTACTACTTGGATATTTTGATGAAAAAAATGGATGGCATCATAAGTATCATCTTGAAAATCAGGTTCTGTTGTAGCAGCAACATTTTGATGGGACTTAACATCAAATTTGAGAATAAGTTCATTGCTAAAATTGGAAAGTTATTATGCTCAATCTGTCAACATTTATGGGTAGTATTAAGATTTTCATACACTCTGAAGTATACCGTATTTGACATAATAAGCGCCCAGGGCGCTCTCAAAATTAGAGTTCAAAGAGCGTAAATTTCGTGGTTTATGCTGAAATGTTTATAAATGACAGATATATTTGTCCAGAATTTAATTGCCCATAATTAAGGGTGCATATAACAAACGTATTATGCACGAATAAATAGCCTTGTGTACATTTATCATTCAGAAGGGCTGTTAATTGGGATTGTTCACTAGCCAGTATATTAGCAAATATCGCCGTGGGCGCGTATTAGAGCGGGGCGCTTATTACGTCAAATACAGTAATAGTTCCAGCTTCAACTGCTATCACTCATAGGGTCAGGTTTCGGATTAATGAGATGTATTTGGTTACCTGTCTTGCACACTGATCAGATCTCAACATAGCTGAATGCTGTGGTGTGTAGTCAACATTGACCAGTAGTTGGCCATGTGACTGTTGGAAGTCACACAAACCTGGGCTTTCAGTATATCAGCCTCATCTTACTTTACTTTTATCATAGGGACTTCCTCTTTGTACATATAAGGCGACAGGGTAGCCTTGTGGTTAAAGCATTTGCTCGTCACGCCAAAGGCCCGGGGTCAATTCCCCTCATGGGTACAAAGTGTGAAGCCCATATCCGATGTGATATAGTGGCATACTCTCTCTCTTGTACATTTAATAATTTACAGATAAAGAATTTAACTGAAACAATGCTTGAGAGTTAGTGATCATAGTCAGATTATCAGATAACCAAAGTATTTGTTGTTTCACATGACTGACTGTGTCTTGAGGACATCAATGGAAGAGTTTCACTTATGTTACCACATTTTTCTGATTAATTCATTCAGGCAATAGATTTTCTTCAAATAGGAACAATTCCTGGTGCTAAATCTGCCAGAATTAGCTCATCTAAGCGACTATTGCCTCCATGCTTGATACGATGTGAATTTAAAATTCAGTGTTTTGCTGTGTATGAGAACATGGATCCTGTCAAGTCACTGCAAAAAGTGTTGTTTTACTGCAAGTCATGCACTATGCGCCATTTGCATGCATGATGGTGTGTGGCTTTCATAACAATAAATGCATGAGTTTACTCAGAGTGTCTGTTGTTTATCAGGTTAGTATAGATCTTGATGGGGTAGCTAGTGAAGAAGATCCATTGAGTGGGTTTTAGATTGTACTCTCCCATGCCAGGAATTGTTAGTCAGTGGTAAAAGTGTCCCCTGGGGAGTACTGGAGCATGAAACAGGTTTGGAGTCTTAACGTCAAGGATTCAACTACCCTACCAGGGCCCCGTTCCACAAATGGATCTTGACGCTAAGATGATCGTAACTCCCATACTTTAACACAGGCTTACGACAATCGTAGCACTACAATCATAGCACTAAGATTGCTTTGGGGAATGGGCCCCAGGGGAGATAACTCAAATCTTCACGTCTGTAAACAGTGTTGCAGACATGGAAGAGAAATCTTGAAAACTTTCAATATTTAACTTGCACATAGATTGGTCTAGTGGTCAAATGGTGCCTTTTGATGGTTTGAGATTTAAATGGCAACAACTTTGACTCCGACTGAATAAGCGGTAGTGCTCCTACCCGGAGGTTGAAAAATGTACAATATTTCTTCACCAAACTTGGCACATAAATAGGTCTTGTGGTGAACAGGACCAATTTGATAGTTTGGTATTTTCTGAACAAATGACTTTCAAGTTTCCATGGCAACACGTTTCGTATATTTATTATCCACAAGTATTTGCTGTTGCGGGAGAGATCAATGACTTTGTCCTTTAGCTGAAAATTCGAAGTCCCGTTCACAAGCCATAATTTGATGACGCGGTTCTACTAGGGTTTAATATTCAATGTCTCGGTCTGACACCTGTTTAACACACCAGATTGCTATGCTACCGCGGAGTTGTATTCACATCGGTAGGGCCAGGGATATGCAATGCATTGCAATCTCTTATCCAGGGCAAATTCTGCTAGTCGACGCTAAGGATCACCCTCATTTTTACCCTGAACTGTCAGCATCATGCGCACTTCTGTGGTTTTAGCAGTAAACATCGGCTACAAGATGACATTGGGCAACTTTTCAATGTTGCGTTTAACTAAACTCACTCACTCATCTGTAAGGGGCAGTCGGGTAGCCTAGTGGTTAAAGCGTTCGCTCGTCACGCCGAAGGCCCGGGTTCGATTCCCGGCATGGGTAAAATGTGTGAAGCCCATTTCTGGTGTGCCCCGCCGTGTAATTGCTGGAATATTGCTAAAAGCAGCGTAAAACCATACTCACTCACTCACTCATCTATAAACGGCTCTTGTTGACATGGCGGCATATCCGAGGTGCTCTATACATGGCCAGCCCCAAGTCTTGCTTCAAACAGGAAGTGGCGGGTGTAAAAAGGTTAATAGGGAGGCCAGGGTCAACGTTCTGGTGCTCGTTTTACGCCTAGTTCTATTTAGGTGCATTTCAAGCACAATTCAACAGTCACAATCATGGCCAGTGCCTTACAGGATGGCATGAAGAACGAAGCATTCACATTCGCATTTACCCATGGCCATAATTTGGCACCAGTGAAACGCAAGTGATGTTTAACGCCGATTTTAACAGTATTCCAGTTATATCACGGCGTGTCAGCTTACTGTGGGAGGAAAGCCCGAAGCAATGCAGGTATCATTTACCACTTAGGTGAAACCCACGAGCACGGGTATGGTGCTGACAAACCTAGAAACATAATTGGGGCGAACCGGGATTCGAACCCACAATCATAGGTTTCTGGCGTGCCTAAGGGCACTCAGAAAAATTATATAATGTTTTAGATGTATATAACTGTTCTTAATATATAGGCTTGACTCGGAAAGTAAATTAGCTCGTTATTGTGTTTCGGAAATAAGCTCCTTTGTACGCATGCTGAAAAAGCTTCATTGGGGATTTAGGCGAGCTGTTTTTTTGTGGGTTTTTTTTAAATCTGAGTTTTTCATTTTATGCATGCGTTTCTGTACGCAAGCTAATTGAAAGTAACTGGGTTTTAATTGAAAGTAATTTCGTACATCGATTCTCATGATGTCAATCACTGGATAGTCTGGTCCAGACTCGATTATTTAGAGACCGCCGTCATATAGGTTGAATATTACTAGGTGCGGCGTTAAACAAGCAACAATATCGTAGATCGATGCTCGTGATGTCAATCACTGAATTGTCTGGTCCAAACTCCATTATTTTGAGACCGCCGCTATATACAGTAGAACATAGATATAACAAACTACAAGGGACCGGAGAAATCACTTATACGCTGAGTGCGGCATCAAACAAAAGACCAGCGAAAGAAAAAAAAGGGAGAGCAGCGGTACCAAAACGAAGGGTACGCGAACCCGTCTCCAACTTTGTCTGTCACACTCCGGCGCACTGATGACCGCAAAGGACGCGGAAGTCGGTGAGATTTGCGTTAGCTTAGACAGATTGGCCGCCTGGGTAGGAGAATGAGCCACGCTCCATTAGCGTACTGTGACGTCATACTGTAATATACATTCAAGAATCATGACGTCATTTGTTCTGAATACCAGTTCTTGTGACGTCACAATAAAATATGTTGCAAACAGACTGTGAAATGTCAGAACATTGATGTTGGCGGTTAATTTATTGTTAATTCTTTTCCCATATGTATTATATTAAGGAGTCATCCCAAAAATGATATTTTCTCGTCCTTAATAAATTTGTTGTATCTTGGTTGCCCTTGGATACATCTATTACGTCACACACGTTTCGATAGCCAAGAGCTAATCAAATATCCGCCTCATCTGAGAAGGTACATTTCTCCAAATCAAACGTCGCCTTCTTCCATATCTGCACCAAGGCTCAAGCTTGAATGGAGGGACGTTCCTCCTTGTGCGCGTGTATAACGATGATTCCCCGCTGGCTGTCCTTGGCGTAGATTCGAGATCAAGCTGAAACTATACTGAAATAAGTGGAGTCCTCCAGATCAAGCCTGAGGATGACATGGAAGTGTTATTACGGTTGACAAGGTAAGAATATGACTTTCATTTTAGCACCCTTTTCAATCCAACATCGGAACAATACGAAAATACGAATCGGAATTAAAACGAATGGGTCCAGGGTATTTATCGATATCATACACTGGGTCTTCGAGGATACTGCATCGATAGAAGTAAATGGGTAACCTTTGTTCATATGTTCAAAATGCATCTATCATATATAAGAAATCAACGCTATACAAATCAATACATAACTTTGTACTTTGAACTAAAAACATATAAATATAAATATATTTTAACATCTCTTTTTGCAAACTTATATTTACCAAACAGTTGTAAAAACAAAGCATATTTTATCTGATAAAATTTGTTTTGTTGTAGACACACTTTATTCCATACAAGATTGCTGATGTCTTTGATGACCATGTCGGACAAGATTCCAAATATCTTTCCATAGAGCTGCCGGAAAACATGGAGGTAGCTGATATAAATAACACAGAACAGTTTATACTGGTTTGAAGCAGAGAATCTCGGCCCGAATCCACATGTTGAGAGACCGTCAGTTGGAGGAGATGGACATTGCTGATGACTATTGGAGCTCTTGTTCCACACACCAACAAGCCATACTGAGCGGATACAGTAAATGTCAGACCCAGTATATACCCTTCACCGGGAACCAATCATCTGAGGTCAATTTGAGGATAAATAATGGCAACAACAACGTATCAAGAATCCGTCTAAATTTTGATGTGTTTTGTGTTTACGATTTCCACGAACAGATGATAGGAGACGGTGCTAGCCTCAACATGAACAATAACAGTAATGACAGTGATTCAAGTAACTGTGACGGGCAGGTACAGTCTTCCCGATCCATGACTTCCATTCCTCCCAAAACGTACAATCAATACCTATTGAGTTCTCGGCTGCTGGGAGTGAGGTCAAGGAACAGCTGTGACATCCATGGTCTTTTCTACAGATCCCGCAACACACGGCGGGATAGACATTATTCCAAGACATTTTTATTCGATGCACGTACTCCGGAGTTGTCTATTTTGTCTAGAGCGGAGAGGCTGACAGAAATCTTCTTACAGATGAAGCAGCATCAGTTGGGAACCCTGGGCATGGAGGGACAGTCGACTGAGGGAACTGCCGAAAACAAAGCCGTGTCTTTAAAGAAGCGTAAGACATCCCCTTCCATTCAGACGGAGAGTTTGGAGGTTAAAAATACAGGTTCTCATTCTGATCTAGAGATTTCTGGTGCTGCTGTACAGACCATCGAAAGCTTCCAGTCTGGTCTAGACCTCACAGATTGTTCTGTGCAGACCAACCACAGCTTCCGGTCTGGTCTAGACGTCACAGATAGTTCTGTACAGACCAACAACAGCTTCCAGTCTGGTCAAGACGTTACAGATAGTTCTGTGCAGACCAACCACAGCTTCCGGTCTGGTCTAGACGTCACAGATAGTTCTGTACAGACCAACCACAGCTTCCAGTCTGGTCAAGACGTCACAGATAGTTCTGTGCAGACCAACCACAGCTTCCGGTCTGGTCTAGACGTCACAGAAAGTTCTGCACAGACCATCCACAGCTTCAAGTCTGGTCAAGACGTCACAGATAGTTCTGTGCAGACCAACCACAGCTTCCGGTCTGGTCTAGACGTCACAGAAAGTTCTGCACAGACCATCCAAAGCTTCCGGTCTGGCCTGGACGTCACAGATAGTTCTGAAAATATCCCCCATAGCTTCCAGTCTGATATGCAACAGCTACTTGATGCTATCCCCAATAAACAGGTGCCAGAACTTCCACAAACTCTGAAGGATCATTTGGTTCAAAGAATATGTTTCTTATTGATTCATGGAAAGAAGTCCAGTGGAAATATATTGGATAGATCTCTTATTAATTCTTTGAAACACAACAATAGCAGGTACGGCTGTTTTCGTTCATGCATTTGTCACTTAAGGACCGACCATTTGATATTAAGTGTGCGTGTACCATATGGAGACTAGATACTGTTTTCAGCTACAGGTGAAAAACCAACTATTTCTTATTTTAAACTATAAGCCTAAATCTTTTTTTTGTATAAAAACTCTTTGCAACAATGTAATTTTGGTGGCAGACATTTTCTTGTCTTTCATTTGTCAACAGTCTGAGGTATGATTATTATTTTAAAGAATTTTCGGGACAGTAAATTTTTTTCTAGAAAATCGCCTTATTTAACATTGCAACGGACCACCACCAGATTCACATATCATTTCATATTCATGGTATATTTGTTTCAATTAATTAAGACGATTTAATGACAAACGTTTTCTCCCTTTTCTCTCGTTTACAGTTGGAACATCGCTTGAACATACATAATCGCTCGAAGAAGCACAATATGCCAATATATACAACACTGTGATGTTATATAATATCAATGTATTTATTAGAAATATGATCTCATCTCTATATGGCTGCAATATTGCCGGTGCGATGTAAACGTTTAGCTCTCTCACTCACTACACGTATATGCCTCCTTTTGTACTTATATCCCTATATTGTTCCTACTTCCAGCAGAACGTCCCTTCCTAACTCAGCTAGTTTCAACAAAAAGGAACCTTTTACTTCTGAGTTTGTGTTCAAGAAGGTGTTTGGTCCAGACGTCCGTGTTGCTAAGCACTACTGGCATGTCCAGCCTCCAGTCTTACCACCGCCGTGTGTTAAATACAAGAGCAAAAGTGGCGTACTTTCAAGCAACATCATAGGTCGGGGAACGTTTGCAGAGATTACAGTAGCAACACTGCATGTGGACGGACAAAGCAGACACGTTGTGTTGAAGGAACACTACATCGACATGGTCTCCAAAGACGATGTGTTTCGTGAAGCCAAACTGACCATGTACTTGGAGCCAACTGGCTGTGTTCCTGTATGTTATGGCTTAGTTAAAGATGGAATTGGTGGTCACAGTGTTGTCCTGGAGCTCATCGGATCGGGAACCACCCTCGGTGATGTTGTGGGGAAAGTGACTCTACCGTTACTACACTGGTTGAGCATTGCACGGCAGCTGGCTGAGGGCCTTTGCAAGATCCATGAGATGGACATTCTGATCAACGATGTCAAACCGGACAACGTGTTAGTGGATCTGACAAAACCAGCCCCAGTTCTGAAGTACTGTGACTTCGGCCATGGGTCCTATAAGTATGGTATTGTATTCACGGACCAGGACATGGAACAGTTTGTCCACTTAGCTCCAGAGGTTCGTGCAGGTGGCCAGACATCAAGGGCTAATGATGTGTATGGTTTAGGCAGACTACTGGGACGTATCGTAGACGTGTCTGGGATTTCGGCCATAGTACCCCTATGTCAGAGATGTAAGAATGAAAACCCGGATCGCCGGATCTCAGCTGCAGAGGCAAGCGCTTGGCTGAAATCATTTCACAAAGAACAAGTGGCAGACACGACAGCATCATACTCAGACCCACACATCTCCAGTGGCTACGGGTCATCGCCCTCTTCCTCCTACGCTTCTCTGTCAGTGTGCTCGACAAGTGGTGACTGGTGGGATTCAAATGATACATGGCTTGGGGTTAATGTTTCAGGAGCAAATGTCCTTATCTTACTAATCCTCTTAATAACCATGGCATTGCATCCATGGGTTATCGGTCCCTGCTGTTACTCTAAGTGTTGAATCTATTCTGATTCCTTTCCGGGGAAAAGGCGAGCGGAGTTGCGTCCCTTACCTGTGCCAGGATCCTTGGGGTGTAAGCACTATTGGGTTTCCGCGTAGATCCTGTGATTTTACAGCTTTGAACCCAACTCACTCATTAACTCTCTTTGAATTCAATGTTATATCAATTCAACGACTTCATTCCGTCAATAAGGACGAACCATCTGTTACAAGTGCTAGTCAATCGTTAGTTTGAACCTGGTTAGAAAGTTGAGATATATTGAATGACGAAACAGTTGCTGCCATCGATCATGTTTATGTGTTTACGCGCTAGGATTCAGCCAGGTCTCTGTTATGTGTGTGTACGCCGATGTCGAGACTCACAGCCAACGACTGGTGTGCCTGTTCCGGGACCGAACATACTTTAAAGGCCGCCCTGAACTGGCATTAATAATGCTGACGACCGAGGCTTTGTCGAGACCTCGTGGAGTGCCCAACATAATTAATATTAATATGTAGATACGTAAATACTCGCTTACAACCTGATATTATTACATCATCTTTTGAGTATCAGAACCAGGAAATATACCAGAATATCACTGTACCTTAGACATCTTTTCACATTCAATATACAATTATACAATGTCATATTAAATGTGTTTGTAAGAAATATCCTACATTTTTAACCCTTTTTTTTCTACATGAATATTACTTCAACATGTATCCATCTTTACATATGCATGTATTTCCCAGATTTTGATCTGAATTTATTGGTAATGAATATGTGTGCACAATAGTTAATAAACGCATGTTTTACTCTAAATCGTTAATTTCATTATTTATTGAAAGGAAAATAGTTTTGAAACGCTATTGATGTGTGACTCCAGTAATTGACCGATGTACATCATTGTGTTCCTATTTGCCAGAACAACTTGTAATGAACAAGAAACGACTTGACACACCAACTGGGCACTAAGTTAGTGCTATCTCCAGCAGCAACATCATTAAGCTCAATACGTCGATGTTTTTTTATCTTTGATACGATGACATGCATCAACCAAGTCAGCGAGCCTGACCACGCGATCCGGTCATTCGCCTCTTATATGACAAGCATAGTCTCTTACGGCAAGCATGGGTTGCTGAAGACCTATTCTACTCCGGATCTTCGCGGGTCCAATGAAACAACTGAAAATATTGGTCACTTGAAAAATTCGTTTGAGTCTCTGTACAGAATGTAGTCTTTTACCATTTGTGGAACACACAGAGTGGACACTGCATGTCGAAGGTTGCTCTTGGTCACCGACTTCCGCATGCGCACCCTGGCACAGTCTCGCAATGATGGCACTCTCCTCGTATGGGACTCATACCAAAACACAAATGGCCTCAAGTCATCGGACTCTTTTAACTTGTTGAGCAGGCTTTCACTTGGTCGGTGTCCCATCAGTACTAACACCTTGAGGAGAAACTGCTGCCATTCGTCCCAAATAATTATCGGACGTTCCAGAATTCTAGCAAGACAGCGATGTAATCCTACAACTGAATTGCAAGCGCGTAAGGTCTCAAGCGCCATCAAGGACTTCGTCTTGTTTCTAGAATCAAAGTTCATATCAAAGTCATTGAGGAACATGGCGGTGTGTTTGATCACTCTTCTTGAAATACGTCTGGTCGAACGAAGTCCGTGACGATGGCAAGGGGAGACAACTTGCCATACTAGGAAATCTGGCAGTAGGTCTATGAATACCGTGTCTGTGTTTATACCTACTGCTTTTACGTACGGGTTCGACTCCAAGGCGAGGTCTGGCCACAGGTCCAATATTTCTATGTCCTTTGACAGCAGCAGAGGGTAGCACTCCCTTGCATCATATTCAAGAAGAGTGTTCACAACATCCTTCTTTATACCAACAATTTCTGTATCTGAGATAAGGCTTATAAGGTCGGCCAAAGTCTCAGGTTTGTTGCTATGGAGACACCTGAATCCGCTTCGGAGGAGAAGACGTCGTGTGGCGAAGTTGTCGTTCGCCAGTAACACTGTTCTAAGTTCTTCGAAACACATCGACGAGTGTTGTTTTGGGGCGCATATGTATCTCCTGAAAGCCTCGAGAGCATCGTCAGAGAGGTTGGGGCTCTCGAACCCAAGGACGAACCCTTTGGGATTATGGCTGAAACTATAGAAGAACATGAGTGAGTGAGTGAGTGAGTGAGTGAGTTGGTTGTTGGGTGGGTGGGTAGTTGGGCGGGCGTGAGTGAGTGAGTGATTTGGTGGTTGGGTGGGTGGGCGGGCGGAAGTGAGTGAGTGACATTTTACTCATCTGGGGAATTGAACCGGGTTCTTCGGCGTGACGAGAGAACACTTTAACCACTAAGCTACCCCACCGACCCCTAAGACGACATGATGTTTAGCAAACAAGGCTTAATGTACGAAATGTACACTATTCATAAAAATATATACTGATGCCAATACAGTTCTATCCTTCTTAAAAATAATATGAAACCGGCATTTTAAGTTTTGTGGGAAATGTTCGGGCAATGAACGTGCACGGTCATGTGTTTTCACTTCCTTTTTTAAATGTAATAATTCCAATACAGCAGTGTTCCAGCAAGGGGCACAACTAAGACAAAATACATATAAATACATAAACTACGTTTATAACGAACACGTTTATAACGAACTATTTTTTGGTCCTGTCCATTTGCTGTATATATCCCGTACATTTGCTTATAACGAACTACGGTTATAACGAATTAACATTTGTGGTCCCTTTGGGTTCGTTATAACCGTAGTTTACTGTACTGGATCTTATGCTTTCAGTCACTGGTTTGCCTGGCCCAGGTCTAGAATGGTCCATTAATAATTGAAGATATCCGTGAAACAGGTGGAAAATTGCACACAGTGGCATCAAATAACATTCATTTACTCACCTCACCCTTCTCGACCTACTTGCACAAAGCGAACTTAGCGCTAAGATGATCATAACTCCAATACTTTAACATAGGCTTACAATAGTCTTAATGCTAAGATCGTTTTGTGCAAGTGGGCCCTGGTGTCAAAGGTCGTCTCTAGCAATTTGATTTTTCTAAACAGCCATCGCTTTTCCAGAAAAGAGTGGAATTTAGTTTTCATTTAAGATTGAAGAATTTTGCTTACATTTGAAAGACGTCCTCTTGGTGTACACATTAATGAAAACAATCAATACTATAAACAAACTATACAAAATAAATAAATAAATATGTCATCGGCGAAACGTTATTGGTGTCAATTATTCACACAATTCAGTGCATCTGAGTAATCCTGTAGATAATATCGAATTCATATTTACCTCAGTAAGTGCATCCTCTGCGAGGTTTATAGAGTTGCCATAGCTACAACACTATAAATATATAGTTCCTGTAGCTAACAATATAGCTATATAGCTATAGTATTGGCTATATACAGCCTTAGACAGCGTACGTGTTGGCCTTCATGGGGCTTAACACTGCAGTAATGGTGAGTGAGTTCAACAAAACTCTCTTGGTATACGTGAATAACCTCAAATTGTCAGCGTTAACAGAATACGCATACATGTACACTGTCCGCATACACAGCCGTTGATATACCAGACCATATCTTGCATATCAGTCAGTATACATAAATAGACATCGCGACTCATTCATGTGACAGTGACAGTCGACTCGAGGAATGGATTAATATAGAACACGGATGACTGTGATTCGATCAAAATGACACAAATGTCTGCGTAGTAGGTTTGTGATGATGTTGGCGTCAGCTCTGTGACTAAGCCTACCTGTATTGGCCTGTAGGTATACGTGCCATTGTCAAGGAACACGTTGGGTATTTACTTCCTTCTGCAACCTGAATATTGCCAAGGACTCTTTGGTCAAGGGGAGGTAACTCTTGAGGGCATGGTGGCATTGTCACGCGAACACTTCATGTACTCAAACGTGTTTGTGTCATGTTGATGTTATTGAGACCACGAAGGATATGTCACAAATATTACATCAAATAATTAATTTAATAAACAGCTGGCACCCTCACTACAGTTGTTGGACTGGACTCACATCACTTTCTTCAGCAAATAAATCAACATTTATATCCCCCCTTGGTGGGAACTAGTATTTCATTCTCCGTACAAATGAAAGTTGTAAGTGTCATCGACAGCATTACTTTTGACCCCCCCCCCCCCCCCCCCCCCCACCACCACCACCACCACCAACCACACACACACACACAGAAACTGAACAGCGTTTAACCAAACTCTTTAACTTGTGAAGATCCGGGGTAGAATAGGTCTTCCGCAACCCTTGCTTGCCGTAAAAGCTGACTATGCTTGTCGTAAGAGGTGACTAACGGGATTGGGTGGTCAGGCTCGCTGACTTATGCATGTCATCGATCTCAGTTGCACGGATCAATGCTTATGATATTAACTACTGGATTGTCTGGTCCAGACTCGATTATTTACAGACCGCCGTCATATAGCTGGAATATTGCTGAGTGCGGCGTTAAACAACAAATAAACAAACAAACAAACATTAACTAGTTCCCTCAAGGTTAAGAAAAGAATATGTTGTGTTCTATTGAAAGAAAGAGTATTTCGAATATATCTATTTCAGGAAAATGATTGTTTTTTTCCAAACTACTTCAACTTGAGCGATGGGTAAAATACAAAAGTTATAAGTTTCAATTTATGTCGAGGTGAGTATATGTACCCCTGGCCATCAGGTATATGGTGTGATGTACCCCTGGCAATCAGGTATATGGTGTGATGTACACTGTGTGTGAGTATATGTACCCCTGGCCATCAGGTATATGGTGTGATGTACCCCTGGCAATCAGGTATATGGTGTGATGTACACTGTGTGTGAGTATATGTACCCCTGGCCATCAGGTATATGGTGTGATTTACCCTGTGTGTGAGTATATGTGCCACTGGCCATCAGGTATATGGTGTGATGTACCCTGTGTGTGAGCATATGTACCCCTGGCCATCAGGTATATGGTGTGATGTACCCCTGGCCATCAGGTATATGGTGTGATGTACCCTGTGTGTGAGTATATGTACCCCTGGCCATCAGGTATATGGTGTGATGTACCCTGTATGTACATAGGATCACTCCCAGGGTAAATCACGCCATATCCACCTCGAGATCGGTTGACAACGAATTTATCTCACTGACATTCCCATTCATACTGGTTCGGAAAATAATTTTGTCCTCAGTTTTACCGAGTTAGCAAAACTCAGACGAGGCAAACGAAACGAGTTACTTCCCGTTGCCCAATGCATTCGAATAAACATCGGTTCATTTCAACTCAACGATACTTATTCGAGGTATGCAAGTTACCCAGGGTGTGTTCCGATTGCTTTCTCAGCGGGCAACACGATCGGGCTGCATGGAAAATAATTGCCCGCTCCTTAACCAATCAGAAGGTAGTATTTTAATGTAAGGTGAGTTAATAATGATTAACACACTGTGACATTCAGTAGAAAATATTCATTGTCACAATATTTAGTCCTGACCATATACCTGATGGTTATTGACAATAATAGAATTTGTTCACGTGTGGAAATTGTGATATATTTGAAGTAGACTTTAAGACAGTAGGTTGTTAGGTGCATTAGTGTCTGGTGTAAAACCTCATCTCACGTGCCGAGGGCAATTTTCCATATCGGGTATAGATGTATAGATACATTTAAGATGTTTTCATTTCTAAAAATTGCTGCAGATTTTCAGAAATTCCCTATTTCTATAGATTGAAAGTAAATTGTGTGTGTATATATATATATATATATATATATATATATATATATATATATATATAGCCTTATACTTTCTTCGTGAATATAACTAACGTTCTTTCATTTGCAAATTGATAATGACCAATATCCCCGAAACAATATCTATATTCTGTAAGCAGACATAATTTTCGAACGGAAACATCTCGCAGGTTTGAATTTTCGTTTTTATTCCAGGTACACTTTTTCATACAACCACCTCGTTTACCCATAGTACGGTAAGTTGAAGTGGGAGGGTTATTGTGAATGTTTGTGTTCGCATATGATGTAAGATGACGCTGAGTGTTTATGTCCTTGTCGTTATCCTTTTTCTAGAACTACTATTCTTCACAGACCACGACGTTTTATTGCAGCTGAAGAACATTATTCACAGAAAGATATCATTTCGGTTGTTCTAGGCCGCGCTTAACGGAAAGCCCTGTTTAGAGTGTTAGTGCAAGCTCCTAACAGCATCTCCGTTTTTTTGCCACGGTCGTGATCCTCTGAAATAAACCTGTTCACCATCCACGGACCATCAGTTTTTAATGAAAATGTTTATATATAGACATAGTGAAAAAATGTATTTCTTCACAGTTAATCAAGGTAACTGTGATATACTTCATTTATCAGGTTTATATTTAAATGATACGATCTTGCAGCCTGCATATGGTTGTCACACAGGAACTTGATGATAGCGTGTATAACATAATATATTCGTATAGTGAAAAACAAATCACACCCCTCTATATACATAGAGACTATATGTATATAGAGGGGTGTTATTGTTTTCTCTATACGAATATAGTATGTCATACACGCTATCATCGAGTTCCGGTGATACAGTGGTATATGAAGGTCGTCATCTTAATGTTATAATGTTTTAAATTGTTTCAGATGGTGTGAAAAATGTCATAAGTCAGCCACCGAAAAATAAAAGCCTTGTTCTCGCCATGAGCAAATACTCAGGGAATAACCCGAGTGACACTCTTTCAGATCACGTGATCGTACCGAGTGACTCAAGGACACAAGCTATGACCATCACCAGACAATACTGCTTGGGTGAAAATCAAGAAGATTTGCTTAGAATCAAGGAACTAGTTTCCAAAATTACGATCAGAAATGAAATAATTCTCTATCTGAGGTGGCTTTTGTCACGGGAACAACGCACCAGTGTTGTCAACATTTGTAAAGTTCTGCTTGGATCAGGCCGCCCCGTAGAACACCTCGTTAGAGACGAGATATTGTCGGAGCTCATCGTTCACGTGGCTGTCGACCTTCTACAGATACTTCTAAAAGCGGATCTAGATTTCACAAGCTTCCTGCCATGTCAACATTTTGTTTCGGACTTAAAGGAGGATCCGACTGTGTTTCTATGGAACTGTTTGATATTTCGCTCCTTGCTTTGTGGAAAGTTGGGCTACAGGTACGAAAGTCGACCTGACCCAAGCGAACGCTTTGCTTACGTTGTGATCGTTGCGATGATCCAGGCTTGTTGCTCTCGACCTCAGTCTATATCAGCGTTGGCATATGTGATTGACAAGTACCCAATTCACCCTGGAGATTCCTACACGTATGGGAAGGTGTTTCGTGCGCTTGTAGTCGGGGGCTTTGACCCAAGTGAGGTTTTTTTGGCTGAAATGGAAGGAAGGGAGAAGAAATCGGTTCCAGAGTATTATGAAGAGTACAGGAAATGGTATATGGACTACAAGCGGCGTGTTCCGACTCTGAAACACTGTGCTCGATTGGTCGTGAGGCGGTCTGTCCTGGTGAACATGGAGCTAGCTACCTCGAGCCTGGAGCTTCCAAAACGTGTCGCAGACTTTGTGTTACTTAGAGATCCACATACACTTTCTGTAATTAATATTGATGATAAAGTTTGATTCATAATTCGTCTTAGTTGTTTTGCTTACTCGTCCATCGTGACAGTGGATCGACAGGAGAAAGCCCACGTAACTCTGCATCATGAATTGTCAATACGCACCAGCAACAGTCGGGCCTTGTGAAGATACGGGGTAGAATAGGTCTTCAGCAACCCATGCTTGCCGAAAAAGTCGACAATGCTTGTCGTAAATGGCGACTAACAGGATCGGGTGGTCAGGCTCGCTGACATGGTTGATGCATGTCATCATATCCAAATTGCGTGGATCGATGCTCATGATGTCAATCACTGGATTGCCTGGAACAGACTCGATTATTTACAGACCGCCGTCATATAGCTGGAATATTGCTGAGTGTGGCGTAATACAACAAGCAAACAAACAAACAAATAATTGCTTGTCATCGTACTCCGACGGCGTGATCACAACATCGATCACTTGATTGTCTGGTCCGGACTCGATTATGTCCAGGCCGCCTTCATACAGCTTGAATATTGCTGAGTGTGGCGTTAAACGACAAACAATCAGTCAGCAATCAATAAAGTCTCAACCGAAGTCAAACTTCACCTAACAATCTACCTGTAAACGTCTTTAAGCCTTTACGTATCTATAATGGATAAAAGCGACAAAACCCTTTCCATATTCATACGAATTCTCTGCAAAAAGCAGATGTACGATTCCGACTATATCATGATCATGAATGTGTTCATGAATCACTATCAAATAGTAATGATACCAGGTGAAAAGGTGATAGAATCCTGCCTCACCGGTAGCACCCGTAACAAACACACGCAAAGGCAAGTTAATTGTTCACCTGAAAACACGGGAACGGACATCCCTATAAACCAATACTCTTACGCGATGAACGTTAACTGAATGAAGACAGTGACTTTGATCGATCATCCCAGGAATGGTGTCGCAGGGATGTACCGAAGCCTGTGTAATTGCTAGTCCTGGGGACTCGGTAATGAATTTTAGGGGTCCCGGGAATATATTTGGGTACCAGCTTAGTGACCACTGTACCAACAGCAAAACAAATACACATTATGTGTGAGGCCTTTTGCTTCTTTCGGAAACGGATTTTCTTGTTTGGAACGGAATTTAATGACTGAGTAAAGAAATATGACATGGAATGTCCGAACATTGATACATAAATATCATACAAATCAAACTTATAGTTTCATTTAATCATCCCAGCATCCATATCGCTGTGTGTCCAATGGATATTATTTGCATCCATTCATAATTGTTATGCGTACAGGGCGCAATATTTGGTAAAACAAATTTGGATACCAGAATTCTGATCCGATTCTAAACATCGTTGCCATGTAAACCATACAGAACATGACATTTTTAACTATTACTTAATTAAGATTTTTTATTTCTTATTTTTTAATGCATCATCATGACCTCAGGGTTTTTACTTATTATACCAGTATGGGTTTCTCTGGAATGTGCATGTTGTTTTGTTGTGTTGAAACTTCTGTTAACAGGTTTGGCGTTTCGTGGTAATATTGTTTTTAATTAGTATTTTTATTTTGAAATTACTCCAGAAAAAATACAGGTGAGCTACAGAACTTTGTGCATGTCGCATTATATCATTATAAAACTGATTATTAATCCTAGCTCCTTTCCGTAACTCCACTTTGTTTCCCCTTTTCGCCATATCTTTTGAGTGAGTTCGGTTTTACGTCGCTTTTAGCAATATTCCAGCAATATCACGGCGCCCGACAGCAGAAATGGGCTTCACACATTATACCCATGTGGGTTTGTTGGTTTGTTGTTTAACGCTGTACTCAGCAATATTCAGGTCGACTGTATATGTCAGTTAAGTGAGGGAGTTGGTTTTAAAGGGGAAGTGTACACGCAAAAATCACTTTCTTTCTTTTTCTAAACAAAACGCAATTTTAGAATTAGTTAGTATCTGTGTTTGAAAATATACACTCATTTTTTTCACAGTGAAAGTAGGAAGCTCACAATAGTGTGAAAATGATATGCCGTTATGAGGCCTTCGTTTTACGAGAGAAATAGGCCTGAGTTATCCCCCTTAGATTATGACGTAATTGGTGCCAATTCAACTGAGTCCCTGTCTATTCTCAACGCAAAAGATATCAAGGACCAGTTTGCGGTAAAACAACATGGTCTACGACACACTCCGGCGCAGTGGTGACTCAGCATAACACAATTCTGGCTGGCATCTGAGACGCTAGAATCACAAAACTGTACCTACACCACGTGAAGCGGCTCTAACAAAGCATGATGACGTCATAATGTTTATCAATTGGCACCAATGACGTCATATTGCAAGGGGCATAAGCCATGGTGTTTTTGTTATGGAAATAGAACACTTGGTAAATGTGAAAAATATAAATCGTTTTAATGCAAAAAATATGTTAATTAAATATGATGTTTTTATATTTTTGTCTATGACACTTCTATGTTAACACTTTTAATGTGGAAAAAGTACAAGAAAAATTGGTTCATTTCCGTGTGAACTTGCCCTTTAACGCCGCTTGAACAGTATTACGGTTATATCACGGCGTGTCAGCTTAGTGGAGGGTAAAAACCCAAAGTGATGCACGCCTAATACATATACCACATTGGTAAAACCCACGAGCAGGGCGCTGAGAAACATTCGAACCAACAATCATAGGTTTCTGGCTTGCCCAAGGAACTCTGCACAGCTAATTGCGGCACCTAAGATGACTGGGCCATCCATGTCCCTGTTTGAGATAAAGATTCTTTGTTGTTTAAGGCCGCACTCAGCAATATCCCAGCTATATGACAGCGGTCTGTAAATTATCGAGTCTGGACCAGTGATTGAAATCATGAACATCGATCTACGCAATTGGGATACGATGACATGCATCAGTCAAGTCAGCGAGCCCGACCACCGTATCCCGTTAGTCACCTCTTACGACAAGCATGGGTTGCTGAAGACCTATTCTAACCCGGTTTCCAGCTATATGACGGCGGTCTGTCAATAATCGAGCTTGGACCAGACAATCCAGTGATTAACATCATGAGCATCCATCCACACAACTGGTTGGTTGGTTTGTTGTTTAACGCCGCATTCAGCAATATTCCAGCTATATGACAGCGGTCTGTAAATAATCGAGTCTTGACCAGACAATCCAGTAATTGACATCATGAGCATCGATCCATGCAATTCGGTTCGATGACATGCACCGATCAAGTCAGCGAGCCTGACCACCCGACCCCGTTAGTCGCCTTTTACGGCAAGCAAGGGTTGCTGAAGACCTATTCTACCCCGGATCTTCACGGGTCCACCCAACTGGGATACGATGACATGCATCAACCAAGTCAGCGAGCTTGACCACCTGATCCCGTTAGTCGCCTCTTCCGACAAGCATAGTCGCCTTTTACGGCAATTCCCGGTTTGTACCCATGTGGAGAATCGAACCCGCTTTGACCACCACAAGGCTACCCCCTTATTATCCTCTCTTTAAAATTGGCTCACAATACATACATTCTAAGGGACCGACTATATGAATTTCGTTGATGGGTATCTTTGATTTCTTATCTTGAAAATCAATAAAATTGCTCTTTTCGACATAAATTGATAACATTTCAAACATGTTAGGGATCACGTGGAAGCAAGTTCATTTCCTACCCTAGTCTTCATCGAACCAATATATATTTACACAAAATTATTCAGCCACAGATTACTTTTCACAAACTGTTGCAGGAATGATTGATGGTTAAATAGACATAATCAAATTTAACAAGAGCTCCTCAATAATTTTCAGTTGCAAAAACAAAAACTCGGTATACTGTCCTTTGACTCTCATTTTATACGTTTTAACTCGTGTGGTACTTTATACATATTGTTCATAATTCTTTGATAATATTTTTTTCATAATCATCATTATGATTAAAATGCATTAAAATGTTAAGGCGCTTGGCAACTCATGGTCGAACATCCACTGTATTACATCTCCATTCTATTATGATGAATATCGCTAAAAATTACCATTTATTATTACAAAATCATTTGCGAAATTTGGAACCAAATCCAAGCCATATTACGGAGAGGGGCGTCAAAATCGGCTCTACATGGTGTACCCATGTTGTGAATTGGTGTGACGCTTTAACCTCGCTAGACAAACCCCACCGCCAATGGCTTTGTCGGTTAGATTATTTATACAAACAAATGTCAAATCAGGTTAGAAGTGTTGTATATTTCATGCAGGTGTTCACCAGAATAGTCACGTGATGTCATGGTTACGAGTTAAGCCAATCGGGAAACACTTCCGTTGCACGAGTTTTTCCTGCGCGTAATCCAGACTCTATGGATCGAAGCAGACGACGTTTACTTTATCAAATGCACCGGTGCATGTTAAATTAATTTCAAAAAGTTGTTTAGAATTCATTTAAAATCGAGATTACAATGGGCTTAGACCTCTATTTGTCATGTTTATATTATTCACGCACTACTTTGAAGGCTGCGTTTAGAACTTTGGTATGTCATGTGCATTATGAAGACTTTCCACGAAGAAACATTTTTCAGCTTGATTTCCTGCCCTGTCGTATGTTTTCACTCTGGAGAGGACGTTGAACAAAACGACATGGTAAGTGCAGCAATATTGAATTTAACAATCTGTTGGTGAACACTTAATTATGTAAACGAATAATCGCTGTGGCTGTAACGATTCGCAGATGATGTGATGTTATATTCGATACAAAACAGCACCAGGACACCAGGCCGGTAAGAGCGTTTCTCTGTCACTCTGTGTGTGTGTGTGTGTGTGTGTGTGTGTGTGGTGCGTGCGTGCGTGCGTGCGTGTGTCTGTGTGGAGGGGGTGGGGGAGATTGTCCCATGTCGTCAATGAATGAAGCATATTATTTAATGTAAGAATACAGCATGTACATGGAACATATTGATTCTAAATTTTGTTTATGTTCTTAGACCTATGTCGTTAGAGTTTTCAACTTAACCAATTACACAATTATAATTATATTTCACACACCAGTGATGTAAACAAAAGAAAACAGTTT
Source organism: Haliotis rufescens (assembly GCF_023055435.1). Taxonomy (NCBI): domain Eukaryota; kingdom Metazoa; phylum Mollusca; class Gastropoda; order Lepetellida; family Haliotidae; genus Haliotis; species Haliotis rufescens. The sequence continues at coordinate 13,901,652 of NW_025964223.1, forward strand.
CGTTGCCGTCATAACTGCTTCCTCAACACAATTTTGCAGTGTTAATATACCATTTCTAAACTCCACCCGCACGAACAAGTGGTATATCATTTATCAGTATTTTTTAGATAATTAATCAACGAGTATGTTTTTTTACGCCACTATTAGCAATATTCCAGCAATATCACGGCGGGGATCCCAGAAATGGGCTTCACACATTGTATGTACGCATGTCGGGATTCGAAACCGCATGTGCACACTATACACACACCGAATTATTGTTTTCAACAAATTTTTACAAGGAGAATTTTGTCCAACGACTCCACACATTGGCCAACAAAATATGCATACATACAGAGAATGTGCTGCGAAATGACCCTTTTAACCATGCATTGCAGCTCTATCTTGTCCAGCTCCGCTATGAAAGGTGTAGTAACATAAATACATGCCGTTTCTATGTGAAACCTGCAAACTGTAGTTGTTTGGTCCGCTGTAAGCAACGCAAACTTAGTACCAGTGTCTAAATAGGGAGGGGTGAGGTGAGGTGTCACATTTTCCTTCGGAAATTTTATCAATAAATCTTCTCAAGGTGAGACTTTGCTTAACCCCTGCACCCATTGACCGACATCTATATGCATACAAAGATAAAAAAAAATTAAACGAATTCAGATTCAGTATATATGGCAATTGGTTTGTTTTGGAATTTTGTTTTGTCAAAGATTAATCTAAAATATTTGCTGTATATTATAATGAAACTTGAAATTGTTGTGAAAACTGTAGATGCACTAAATGGCCTGAAGAGTAAAGATAGATTGTTTATATATTTTGATGTATAGAGCTCCAACAGAAAGTTGTTACTGATCAGTTGTCAAGGCCATCGGTTGTTTTGCAGTTTGTACATTGATCACTGTGGTGTTTAGTTGCAGAGCTCAGATCTGCAATGGTGTGAATTCTTGAACTTATTTTGTCTAATTCGGCCGAATTAGAAAAAAATGTGCCATTTAGTAATACTTTTAGTGTGAAGGGATTTATTTTCAATATAGATTTACAATTTGGAATATAAATTTTGAAATTAGATGCTATTTCATATGAATGGTTTGATCCTTTTGGTAAGTTTAAGAGTTTTAGAGTCGACGGGGATAGATAATAGGTCAGATAATATAAGTAATGTGTTGAGGAAGGTTCTAGTTCTTGCCCTCAGGGCTACCTTTAGGGATTACTTAAGAATGGACTTTCACTTTGTGTGAGTTCATTGAAGTATGAACCTTCATTGAGTGTGGTCTAAACTGAATGAACGTCGGGGCTCGACTCGCGCCAGCAGCGGCGGCGGGTATGGTGGCTGCATTGGGTATGTTCCCGTGTTGTTTCAGGTGAATAATTAACTTGCCTTTACATGTGTTTGTGACGGGTGCCACCGGTAGTGCAGGATACGCTCACCTTTTCGCGTACACCTGGTATCATCACTATTTTCGAGTGATTCATAAACACATGCTCATGACATAGTCGGTATTGTACAATCGATTTCTATTGAATGTGGTAAGGGTATTGTCGCTTTTATTTATTTATTTGAAGAAGAATGGGGACAGTACCTTGTTGGATTGTGGTAGGGTCGGAGGCTTTAGATGGAGACTTTAGTGGATGGGGTTGAAAGCTGTTGGCGAGTCGGACGTTGTGCTTATGTTGCTGTCGCTGATAGTACTTGCAAAGGCCAATTGTACCATGAAATAATGTGAATGAATGAATCATAATGAGTGCGTCTTTTAATGTTTTGGCTCCAGCTCAGATGCGTGAAACCCTATCATGATCAGTTCGTCTCGTATGTTTTAGCTTCAGTTGTGACATGCCACTTCCTACAATAACGACTTAGTCTTTTTATATATAAGTTCTATTTAAGACGCGCCACTTACTAATATAATTATTTGTACTTTAAGTGTTTTAGCGCAAGTTGAGATCCATCTAGATCTCTCAGACGATGCAGATACAGACGTTATCGTTTTTAATTTTATGGTTATTGAAATGAATTGGTAGTTTAATGTGTCAGTATCAGTTGAGGCGCCCCATTTTTATTCAGATGAGTGTATATTTTTAGCCCCAGCTTAGACGCATAACTTCTATAGTAATTAGCTAGATTTTTTTGCGAAACGATCGTAGCCCTAAAAGTATCGTAAAGTTATCATAAGGGATTCGAAGGCTATCGCAGCCTATTTTCTAAACTATCATAGCCCTAAGATATCGTAAGATTGTCATAAGTCTAAGATAGCCTCATATCTGTCATAGGTTTATGGTATCTTTGTCCATGATGGCTGCATACTTTGCCATAGATATTTTTCAAACAAATAATCTGCTTCACGTTCAAAGATTGACATTTCATTCCTTAAACTGTGTGATTCAAATTGACACTTCGAAAAAACACGAAGAACGCATCGACGATATCACGTTAGAAATGATCTTAATCGCGACAGAGATCCACATAACTATGGAGTCGAAAGCTTACTATATATTTCTAGCGGAGTCCATGCTGAAGAAGTGTGACACAAAATACCTTTTCGATAATTTGGGAAGGATTAAAACGGAAGGTGTCGGCAGGCTCTATGGTAATGTAATCTTATTGATTTAACAAGGAAATACATGTGATCAAATATGCGTATAGTATATTTGTATAAAGAGTATATTTAATGTTTTTCTAGCAAAAGTAATTGTACTTCGTTTCGTTTTCAAAACAACACCTAGGTTATCAATATTACTAAAGACAATTATTTGAAAAGCGATTAAATATTGTCTATTGAACAAGTGCATTTTTAAAAACAGGTGATTGTCGATATAGATGTATTCCATTAAATATTGCAAATTATTGATATTTTGAGAGCAAAAGTTAAGCACATATTTTCGTATCGTATTTTCGAGAATGGCGATTTGAAAAATCAAGTAAAAAATGGGTTCCCATGCTCATTTGGGTTTAAAATGTCGTAAAGAAGTAACATATTTCGAATATTTTCCAAAATTCACTTTCCAACATATTTTCACAGGAATGAAATTTACTGATCAATATAAAATAGATATTTTCACCACAATAATCTTTGAAGTTCGCATTCATTGGACCGATTTTAAAATAATAATTGATGTTGGTCTTTTTTACAATTTAAGTGTACATTTACCCATTTTACTTGAGACCATTCAAAAAAATAATATCATTGTAAAGGATAGGATCACCGGACAAATACAATTAGTTGACCCTCAGCAATGCTTTCAGACAAGACAAGCGTCATCGAACTACGTTCTGGAATAGATTTTACACATGGACAGGTAGATATTTCGCTCCTCTGCCAGATTTAAATCAAATAAGACAAATCAGTGTATTAGCTCTACTTAATTTAAAAGGATAGAAAAGAACTACACTATATGTATGTTTACGTTAACTTCTGGCGTGTTCCATGAGACTACATCACTTGACAATTCCTAAGTTATCTCCCTCTGGAAACGAAAGTGTCACTTTCAAATTTTGATAAGTATTATGATTCTACACAATTCTTTTTAAATTACATCATCTAAATACAAATAGCTTCATAATGTAGTTGAGTCTTTCGTTTTTTTCAGCTCTGATTGTGACGCGACACTTCCTATAATGAGTTGTTCTCATGTGTTTCAGATCCAGTTGTGATTGTAGGTTATACCTAGACGACCAAGGTGCCTGGACATGGGTTACACATTGCAACTGTCCGTGGTCATGTGGGCTCCATTCTGAGAAAACCATGTTATGCTGGACTTTCCCTGTGAAGAATGTGGTCAGTAGATATAGGGGTGTATTTTGCTGGTCCGAATGTTCCGAGTAGTAGGGAAAGTATAACCTTCCGCATTCATGGTGAAGTGTAAGAATGAGTTGCGGGTGCTGTCCACACCCAATGATACCCCAGTTACCATAGAAAGGCAGTTGTAGTGTCAGCTGAGGTCGTCTGGAAGTCTGATCTCTAGAGCACATACACTGAAATATATTAAAAAGCCCTCAGCTTCAGGTTAAAATGTAGAGAAACGCTGTCTCCGTTTGACCATTAATTTAGCACAATAGTCAGTGCAAAGATTTGGAGTTCTGTGGTCTGTAATGTTTCAGGTCCAGTTGTGATGTGCCACTGCATATAATGAGTTGGTCTCTCACCTTTCAGCTCCAGTTTTGAACACCACTTCCTATAGTGAGTTGGTTTCCAATGTTTGGTCTCACGTTGTGACCACCACTTCCTATAATGAGTTGGTCTCTAATGTTTCAGGTCCAGTTGTGATGTGCCACTTCGTATAATTAGTCTCTCACCTTTCAGCTCCAGTTGTGAACACCACTTCATATGGTGAGTTGGTTTCCAATGTTTCGTCTCACGTTGTGAGCACCACTTCATATAATGAGTTGGTTTCTAATGTTTCAGCTCCAGTTGCAACACGCCACTTCATATAATGAGGTGGTCTCTAATGTTTCATTTCAAGTTGTGCGCACCACTTCCTATGATGAGTTGGCCTATAATGATTCAGTTCCAGTTGTAATATGCCACTTCATATAATGAGTTGGTCTTAATGTTTCAGGTTCAGTTGTGAGCACCATGTCCTATGATGAGTTGGTCTCTATTGTTTCAGCTGTGATTGTGATGTGCCACTTCCTATAATGAGTTGTTCTCATATGTTTCAGATCGAGTTGTGACGCACCACTTCCTACAAGTATGAGCTGGGTTTTTGTTATTATTTATGTTGAGACGAAGCAGATTATTTTTCCAGACAGAAGTATTTTCTCAAGATTACGGTGTAAACTCGGCGCTACTTTAACTCCTACTTTGTGCCACTTCCTATAATGAGTTGTTCTCATATGTTTCAGATCGAGTTGTGACGCACCACTTCCTACAAGTATGAGCTGGGTTTTTGTTATTATTTATGTTAAGACGAAGCAGATTATTTTTCCAGACAGAAGTATTTTCTCAAGATTACGGTGTAAACTCGGCGCTACTTTAACTCCATAAAGTTTATATGCGCCACTTCCTAAAATGAGTTGGTCTCTAATGTTTCAGGTCCAGTTGTGATGTGCCACTTCGTATAATTAATTAGTCTCTCACCTTTCAGCTCCAGTTGTGAACACCACTTCATATAGTGAGTTAGTTTCCAATGTTTGGTCTCACGTTGTTCGCACCACTTCCTATGATGAGTTGGTCTGTAATGTTTCAGCTCCAGTTGTGAACACCACTTCATATAGTGAGTTGGTCTTTTATGTTTCAGGTCCAGTTGTGACACGCCACTTCATATAGTGAGTTGGTTTCCAATGTTTGGTCTCACGTTGTGCGCACCACTTCCTATAATGAGTTGGTCTCTAATGTTTCAAGTCCAGTTGTGATGTCCCACTTCATATAGTGAGTTGGTTTCCAATGTTTGGTCTCACGTCGTGAGTACCACTTCCTATAATGAGTTGGTCTATAATGTTTCAGCTCCAGTTGTGAACACCACTTCATATAGTGAGTTGGTTTCCAATGTTTGGTCTCACGTTGTGAGTACCACTTCCTATAATGAGTTGGTCTCTAATGTTTCAGGTCCAGTTGTGATGTGCCGCTTCGTATAATTAATTAGTCTCTCACCTTTCAGCTCCAGTTGTGAACACCACTTCCTATAGTGAGTTGGTTTCCAATGTTTGGTCTCACGTCGTGAGTACCACTTCCTATAATGAGTTGGTCTATAATGTTTCAGCTCCAGTTGTGAACACCACTTCATATAGTGAGTTGGTTTCCAATGTTTGGTCTCACGTTGTGAGTACCACTTCCTATAATGAGTTGGTCTCTAATGTTTCAGTTCCAGTTGTGATGTGCCACTTCATATAATTAATTAGTCTCTCACCTTTCAGCTCCAGTTGTGAACACCACTTCATATAGTGAGTTGGTTTCCAATGTCTCGTCTCACGTTGTGACCACCACTTCCTATAATGAGTTGGTCTCTAATGTTTCAGCTCCAGTTGTGACACGCCACTTCTTATAATGAGTTGGTTTCTAATGTTTCAGCTCCAGTTGCAACACGCCACTTCATATAATGAGTTGGTTTCTAATGTTTCAGCTCCAGTTGCAACACGCCACTTCATATAATGAGGTGGTCTCTAATGTTCATTTCAAGTTGTGCGCACCACTTCCTATGATGAGTTGGCCTATAATGATTCAGTTCCAGTTGTAATATGCCACTTCATATAATGAGTTGGTCTTAAAGGGGAAGTGTACACGCAAAAATCACTTTCTTTCTTTTTCTAAACAAAACGCAATTTTAGAATTAGTTAGTATCTGTGTTTGAAAATATACACTCATTTTTTTCACAGTGAAAGTAGGAAGCTCACAATTGTGTGAAAATGATATGCCGTTATGAGGCCTTCGTTTTTCGAGCTAAACAGGCCTGAGTTATCCCCCTTAGATTATGACGTATTTGGTGCCAGTTCAACTGGGTCCCTGTCTATTCTGAACGCAAAAGATATCAAGTACCAGTTTTCGGTAAAACAACATGGCCTACGACACACTCCGGCGCAGTGGTGACTCAGCATTACACTATGCTGGCTGGCATCTGAGACGCTAGAATCACACACCTAGACCTACACCACGTGAAGCGGCTCTAACAAAGCATGATGACGTCATAATGTTTATCAATTGGCACCAATGACGTCATATTGCAAGGGGCATAAGCCATGGTGTTTTTGTTATGGAAATAGAACACTTGGTAAATGTGAAAAATATAAATCGTTTTAATGCAAAACATATGTTAATTAATTGTGATATTTTTATATTTTTGTCTATGACACTTCTAGGTTAACACTTTTATTGTGGAAAAAGTACAAGAAAATTAGGTTCATTTCCGTGTGAACTTGCCCTTTAATGTTTCAGATTCAGTTGTGAGCACCACGTCCTATGATGAGTTGGTCCTCTATTGTTTCAGCTCTGATTGTGATGCGCCACTTCCTATAATGAGTTGTTCTCATATGTTTCAGATCGAGTTGTGACGCACCACTTCCTACAGGTATGAGCTGGGTTTTTGTAATGATTTATGTCCAGTTGAGACGCATCACTAAGACGAAGCAGATTATTTTTCCAGACAGAAGCATTTTCTCAAGATTACGGTGTAAACTCGGCGCTACTTTAACTCCATAAAGTTTATATAGTCACAGTGACTTTGACTGAATGTCAGCATGTCCTTCTACAATTGTAGGTTATGCCTAGACGACCAAGGTGCCTGGACATGGGTTACACATTGCAACTGTCCGTGGTCATGTGGGCTCCATTCTGAGAAAGCCATGTTATGCTGGACTTTCCCTGTGAAGAATGTGGTCAGTAGATATAGGGGTGTATTTTGCTGGTCCGAATGTTCCGAGTAGTAGGGAAAGTATAACCTTCCGCATTCATGGTGAAGTGTAAGAATGAGCTGCGGGTGCTGTCCACACCCAATGATACCCCAGTTACCGTAGAAAGGCAGTTGTAGTGTCAGCTGAGGTCGTCTGGAAGTCTGATCTCTAGAGCGCATATACTAATAGATATTAAAAAGCTCCCAGCTTCAGGTTAATGGAAGAGATACGCTGTCTCCGTTTGACCATTAATTTAGCACAATATTCAGTGCAAAGATTTGGAGTTCTGTGGTGTGTACCCGTTCCGGCAAGTAACGTTTGTAGAGGTTTATAACAATTTGCGTATCACTACCAAAGGAGCATTGTGAAAACAAAATCAAACCTCTATCGTCCAAATTGAAATGTTCCACCTCCAGTAACGACGATTTAGTCTTTTAATGTTTTAGATCCAGTTCAGAGGTGCAAAATCCTATTTTAATGAGTTGGTCTTTCAGTGTTTCAGATCAATTTGAGAAGCGCCAATTCCTGGTATAATGAGTTGGTCTTTTATGTTTCAGCTCCGGTTGTGACACGCCACTTCATATAATGAATTGGTCTCCAGTTTTTTTCAGCTGCAGTTGTGATGAACCACTTCATTTAATTAGAAGCTCTCTAATGTTTCATCTCCAGTTGTGACGCACCACTTCATAACACCCGTGAAGATCCGGGGTAGAATAGATCTTCAGCAACCCATACTTGCCATAAAAGGTGACTATGCTTGTCGTAAGAGGCGACTAACGGGATCGAGTGGTCAGGCTCGCTGACTTGATTGATGAATGCCATCGACCCTAATTGCGTTGATCGATGGTTATGATGTCAATCACTGGATTGTCTGTTCCAGACTTGATTATTTACAGACCGCCGTCATATTGCTGGAATATTGCTGACGTCACCTCAAGTTGTGAGCACCGTTTCCTATAATCAATTGGTCTCTCGCCTTTCAGCTACAGATGTGAAGGGCCACTTCATATAATGAGGTGATCTCAAATGTTTCAGCTCCAATTGGGAGCACCACTTCCTATAATGAGTTGGTCTCAAATGTTACAGCTCCTATTGTGATGTTCCACTTTATATAACCAGTTGGTCTCTCGCCTTTCAGCTCCAGTTGTGAAGGGCCACTTCATATAATGAGGTGATCTCAAATGTTTCAGCTCCAGTTGTGAGCACCACTTCATATAATGAGTTGGTCTCTAATGTTTCAGGTCCAGTTGGGAGCACCACTTCCTATGATGAGTTGGTCTACAACGTTTCCGCTCTGATTGTTATGCGCCACTTCCTATTATGAGTAGTTCTCTAATGTTTCATGTCCAGTTGTGATGTGCCACTTCATATAATTAATTGGCCTCTCACCTTTCATCTCTAGTTGTGAGCACCGCTACCTGTAATGAGTTGGTCTCATATGTTTCAGATCCAGTTGTGGCGCGTTGTGACGCTGTCTCCGTTTGACCATTAATTTAGCACAATAGTCAGTGCAAAGATTTGGAGTAATGGACCTCTGTTGTGTGTACCCGTTCCGGCAAGTAACGTTTGTAGAGGTTTATAACAATTTGCGTATCACTACCAAAGGAGCATTGTGAAAACAAAATCATACTCTATAGTCTATATTGAAATGTTCCACCTCCAGTAACGACGATTTAGTCTTTTAATGTGTTAGATCCAGTTCAGACGTGCAAAGTCATATTTTAATGAGTTGGTCTTTTCAGATCAATTTGAGAAGCGCCACTTCCTGGTATAATGAGTTGGTCTTTTATGTTTCAGCTCCGGTGGTGACACGCCACTTCATATAATGACTTGTTCTCATGTTTCAGCTCCGATTGTGACGTGCCGCTTCATATAATGATTTTGGTCACTAGTTTTTCAGCTGCAGTTGTGATGAACCACTTCATTTAATTAGAAGCTCTCCAATGTTTCACCTCCAGTTGTGACGCACCACTTCAAAACATCCGTGAAGATCCGGGGTAGAATAGGTCTCCAGCAACCCATACTTGCCATAAAAGGCGACTATGTTTGTCGTAAGAGGCGACTTATGGGATCGAGTGGTCAGGCTTGCTGACATGATTGATGAATGTCATCGACCCCAATTGCGTGAGCCGATGGTTATGATGTCAATCACTGAATTATCTGGTCCAAACTCGATTATTTACAGACCGCCGTCGCTAGCCCGTCTAACGTAAGGGCAAGCGCAGAACCATTATCTGGGATGCTGAGAACACCACAACCCATGTGTAAAAAAAGCTTTGAAATTCCTCCAACATTTGAGAGAATTACCTCGTCGCATCCGTATCACGCATTCATGCGCGGGGCTTTTGACATTCAATGTGTACAGTGTAGTACAGTGGAATATCTGCTTTGACTTTATTGCGTCATTGTTTTGACATCAGGGCGAAATGAACGTTTTACTTGTTGTGGGGCCGAAAGTGAGTCTGAGTTTCACAGAGGCGTTTTTTAGGATTAATATAACAGAGGATAACAAATGTAAATAGAATCAATATTCAAAGAAGTATTATTATGAATCATAGTATATTCGGCACAATTTATATCGCTTTTTATTACAAATGCTGATTAGTCAAAGTCCTGTCTCGACAGATTCTACTGTGCACGGTAATATTTTATGAGTGAAGGAAATATGTCCATGATAGCAGTAAGGTAGCCCAGTGTCTCAATCAAGTTTTGACACGTCACGCCGAAACGACCGAGTTCGATTCCTTACATCTGGCTAATGTTTCGTATGAAGCCCGTTCCTACAGTCCTCTACCGCGAAGCGTATAACACCATACCCATGCATTTAGTGCACACACAGCTCAAACTATGGTGTACATAATAGACTAACATATAGTCTCTGACATGAACATATGGTACAGAAAAAAACAGTTGTTCAGTTACCTTAATAAAAATATTTAAAAAAGGGAGCCCAGTGATTCTCTTCATTTCCTGATACTGCAGTATTCTAGACTTGCCAAGCATTATAGACTTGCATGTGCTGTAGTTGATATATTTGTATCAGGGTCTGTAAGACAGATTAGGTACATAATAACATAGACATTTATTTAATAACAGAATAATAAACGCATATAATATATCCATTATAATTAAAAATGTGTTTTGGGTACACTTGCTTCGAGTAGCCACGACACCAGCAAATATTAACACACTCGGGGTACTGTGACGCGCAATCAAAGTAAGTCGCCGCTTACGACAAGCACAGGTTACTTGAGGCAACGCCTACTTCGGACTCCCCATAGGGTGACATTATTATTTAAGGCCATTGACACATTTTTGTTTGTTTTTCAACGCCGCACTCAGCAATATTCCACGGTCCACAGACCACGGGTCTGTAAATAATCGAGTCTGCACCAGACAATTCTGTGATTGACATCGTGAGCATCGATCACGCAAATGGGATACAATGACATGCATCCCGTTAGCATGGGTTGTTGAAAACAGGTACTAAAATTATATGAATGGATCACTGGAAAACGACAGAGATAAACATGCCATTGTAGAAGTTCAAATATACCACTTCTCTATTATATTTTATTACCCACATGGACAGGCTCGCTGACTTGGTTGATACATGTCATCGATCCCAATTGCGTGGATCGATGCTCATGATATTAATCACTGGTTTGAGGGTCCAGATTCGATTTTTTACAGATCGCCGTCATATAGCTGGAATATTACTGAGTGCGGCGTTAAACAAGCAAACAAGCAAACAAACAAACAAAGCAACAAACAAACTGAAGCCTGAAAGCGAGAGCAAGCCTCGGAGTTTTTCCACTTTTATCAACTCGTGTTGATATGTTTGATATCAAAAGACACTCGGGTGACATTCTCTCTCTATATATAGCGTTGTTGATGCAATGTGGACACTGTATGAATAATTGAGCATTCAAAAAGGTCTCACTTAATGGATTCTAAAAGACCAACTTGTTTCTTCTCTGCAGTTTTTACTAAGTTATGAATAACAACGAAGTTATTATATTTGCTCGATCGGGCAACAAACTGTATATCATGCGTTTCGTTTATTGATAACGGGATAATTAGGCCAGTAGGAAAATCCCCTAATTCAATTACACCTCGACATTTTCGATAACAGAATATGTATATGATTCATTTTAACATGAAATTTGTCTGTTATCTAAAATGTCTAGGTATTTCTACTAGGTATTTTCAATATTTCTACTGGCCTAAAACATTATATCCTTAATCCGCTTTCGTGAGAGATTTCGCATTTTGTACTAAGTGAAAGTAATTGTTTGAAATATTTTATGACGTATAAGATGGCAAGTGTACATTCTCAGAAAAGTCACATGTGTCATGTTCGTAAGACAACTTAAATCCTAGTTTACTGGTTCCCTTTTCAATGTCAATGCAGTCTGCGGTATATTAGAGTGAGCTCGTGTTTGTACACAATGACTTCTCCACGGAAAGGGGGGCAACTCTAGTGAAAGATGGCGCGAAAATGGGCTTGAATTGCTGAGTTTCGAGAATTTGACTGAAACTAAAATGCGAGGATTTGTCATTCATAAACGGTTTCTGCATTTATACGCAGGATGCAAGAGGAAGGTAACTGTTGTTGTAAGAAAGCCTGACGAATTGCCACAAATGAATAACAATCAAACAAATCAAAACGTGGAAGCTTCCAATTTTGAATATGGCCACACCCACTATTTACAAAAATAACACACTGAGTGCAGAGCCGATTGAAGGCATTCACCTGTGCACCGTGATACTAAACTCAGTAACACACAATATACTTCATCCTGTATTGTTATTATCAGCACATCAAGTGGCTGAGGAGGTGTCTAACAGCGACATCCTCCCAGTCCCACACTGTAGCCCAGTCACTATAACACAATCGGACAGTGTCAAAGAGCGGATTACCAGCTAGAGCGAAAGACAGGGCGAGTTTCACCCGACTCGCCTAAAAAAATCTGACCCGACTCGCCAAAAAAATATATATAATATTTTGGTATGCGTTTGGCAAATATAACTTAGGTTAGGCCTAATGATCACAATTACTAGGGTAGTATATTCATACACAAGTATGGAAATAATATTAAAAAAACAACGTATCATCCAAAGAATTTGTCTTCTGTCATATTTACATCTGAACTTCATGTTGAGTCAGTGAGTCAGAGCCCAGTCGGTTACACTATTGGGACCGAGACTACAACACTAACATTTAGGTATATTATGTGTATAAAATGCATTACTGTGTATTTCTAATAGTTACATACTTATTCTAAAATACGAAAACTGACCGTAGTTTGCTCAAAAATAATTAAGGCGAGTCAAGTCAAAATCTTTTTAGGCGAGTTGGGTGTATACCGACAGGGCTCATCACCCGCGTACCTAAAAGGGGTTGGCACCCTTATATTCTCATATGTGCGGTCTTTGTGCTTAATTTTAATAGTGCCAGGACAATTTTGAGTTCATATTTTCTTGCTCAGTGGTAATTAAAATATCTAGATGTAGCTTGTAAAATAAAGAAAACAATGTGAAATGATTTTTGTTTGAGAAACAATAATCACTTGAAATAAAGTTGAACAAAAATAGAAACAGAAGATCCAGGTTCACATATTTAACACAAATACAGCTTCTTAATTCTTGATATATTTTTGTAAATTTAGACTGGGCTAACTACATTGACACTCAGACCTATATGATAATATACAGGTCCGTTGTTGATATAAGACCAAAAATGAATTACATCTGTAATTTGAATCGGGATCTCCAAGCCTGTCTCTCAAACTACGCTGTGAATGATTACAGGTTTTTTCCTAATTGATTTTGTAAGGTTAAAGATGTTATTGTGATAGAATCTATGTATCTGTTCAACAGGTAATCATCAAATCTGGTGATGACATCACAGACTTCTCTGTATGTAGCCGACACGCATCATCTGTGTGGCGGGTTCTGGTACTGACTCAAACTCACAAGGTCTATCTCATAGATGTACCTGACACTGACACACCCTCAGAGGACATAAGGTCAGTACCACGTGTGAATGCAGTGTTCCCGCTGGCTTTTAAAACTGCAAGTCCTGGTGGACTGGCAACTCGAAAAACTACCTGTCCTGCCAGTTTTTGTCAGTTCCAACATTCAACAAATAAAAACACATTTGAAAATTACCTGGTTTTTATCACGTGAGGCACTCTTTTCATCAGCTGATGAATGTCAACAAATGCAACTTCAATCCTTAAGTGAATATTGCTGATGTTTTGTTTACCACAAAAGATTTATAAGGTTTTTTATTTGCCGGTCCACAGGGACTAGCAGTCACATGAATTACTGGTCAAAACCTAATTTAACCTGTGAAAACTGGTAATTACTGGTAAACGGGAACACTGGAATGAGATGCTACATGTAGTGGCGGACCCAAGGGAGGGATGCCACACCCCTTTTGAAATGACATGACCCCTCCAACAAAACCAAAATACCTTTGTATTATTGAAATGATTGTAAAACTTGTATACATCATTGTTTCCTGTTTTCCACAAATTTGAGATGTTACCCTTTATTGAAAAATATTCATATGTAATAAAAAGCCCAGAAGACTGTATGTTTTCGAACACCTTTTAACAACATTTTTCATCAAAGCAGAGAGAGAGAGACACACACACACACTACCATTCACTTTACAATGAAAATGCAGTGCTAGAAATTGACACTAGTTCTGTAGTCCTTGTCAAACTGCCCAATAGTTAAGGTATCATGAGGACTAGTAGAAAATAAGGGTTTTGCTATATCTTATCATTATAAGGACGAGTGAACTAAAAATGTTAGTTTCTAGCACTGAAATGCCTGGTAGACAGAGGGGAAATAACTCTTCTCAGCTGTCATGTTGCAGATTGTGTGTCCCTTGATAACGTGAAGTGAAACGTCGCATCCAAAATTATTGCACTCATATAGTGACATGGTAGTGGGTGGCTGCTTGTACTTGTCCAGACTAATGCCAGGTTTATAGTGCTAGCCCACTGAGATACCATGCCATTGTTTAACATGACTGCCCTACTCAGACACAGTGTCCCATTGTAAATCAACATGGAAGGTTTCTCACACCCTCCACTGTGCAACGGGGTAGCTTGGTGGTTAATGTGTTTTCTCGTCACATTGAAGGCCCCGGTTCAATTCCTCACATGGGTACAATGTGTGAAGGCCATTTCTGGAGGAATATCACTAAAAGTGGGGTAAAACCATCCCTGCCCTCCATTTTCAGGAATTACAACAGGGTGCCATGAGTTTTTGTGATACTGCCAACGATGGAAGCCAAGGGTTGCTCTCAGTCACTCTCCATAAATAACTGACCGCCTCCATGGTCTAGTGGTAGACCGTCCGCCCGGAGAGAGGAAGGTCCAGGGTTCGATCCCCGGCCACGTCATACCAAAAGACGTTAAAAGATGGTACTTGTTGTTACTCTGTCTGGCACTCAGCATTAAGGGGCTAAAACAAAGACTGGTCGACTCTGAGTCAGTATACTGTGTCTGAGTAGGGTATTCATGTGAAACTGCAGCATATGGTATCTCAGTGGGCTAGCACTATTATAAATCAACATTATTACGGACTAGAACAAGTACCCACACACACACACGTGTATGCACATCGCTATATAAGTACATAATCTTGGACGCGACGTAAAACCCCATTTCACCTCACCTCACCCATAAATAACTTTTATATTTCAGTGATGAGGAAAAGCCCAAAGAAGGAAACCAAACCATATTTTCAGAACTTCTCGACAAGGAAGAAGATGAAGAAATTACCATTGTCCCCATCTGTGACAGTGTGATCCACCTCGACTCGGAACACCTAATTCTGCAAAGTGACTCTCCAATCAAATGTATTGAAGTTGTGCGGAGTCTCCTATTGACATTATCAACAGAGCCGGTAAGAAAAGTCAAGGTTTATGAGCTGGATAGCTTTCAAAACCATGACCAAAGCAACAACAATCCAACGCTTGAAATAAAGTGTCCAACATTACAATTTGATTCACAAGCAGACAAGCTGGGACTCCATGTGCTTGTATGCAGTGGTGAAGATCAGGATAAATGGATGTCTACAGATGTCATACAGTTGCATCAGATATTATTCACAGCCTTGTTCAAAACAGAAGCGGCTCTACTTCATTCACCAATAATCCTGTTCACATTAAATGGCTGTGTCTTTTGCCATCAGATGAAGACGCTTTTGTCAGGAGAGTTATGGGAAATTCTGTGTGATATTGAAGGATCAGTTGAAAGCATTACAAAATTGCAAGTTAAACCAAAAGATGATGGGAGTGATCTCCCCTTTACGGCTCTTCAGCCTCAGGGTTCAAAATGTTTCGAAGGACTTTTGGTCTGTTCCTCGACTGGGAAGACAGTTTTGGTACACATTAAACAACCTGATGGTGGTGTTTTGTATGATATTATTTCCCTTCCTGGCCCTGTTGTGTGTTGCGATGCATTTGAGTCTATGGTCTATCACAGTACTGGGAAACAGATCTACAAGCATGTTTTCACCAGGTGCAACAATCCACCAAAGGGAGGTAACTCAGTGGACCTTGAGTCTGAGTTACTTCATCAGACGTTTGTGAATGGACTTGTAGTTGATGGAGAGAGTCTGGATGCATCAGGTAAATGTACCTTTGAAAAATACATTAATACTTTAGAAAAATTTTTAATATATTTTGCACAACCTTTATAGAATTGAATTTACAGTCAAGTCTTGTTAATCCGACACTCGTTAATCTGACAATCGGCTTTATGCAACACTAATGATGGGAACCGATTAAATCAGTGCTATGTAGACCCGTTAATCCGACAGTCTTGCACTCCAACTCTGACACACCTAATTTGCAACGAATTACTGAAATCATCAGTCTCGTTAATCCGACACAATGATCAGCTTACTCTGTGGTCATCTCTCCGCGAGTACACAGCCAGTGTTTGATGCGAGACGAGTCGGCTGGTAGCTGCATATTTCAAAGCTTAACAATAGACAATTAATGCTTTAAATAAAGAAAACAGGTTTAATCACAAGCTAAGATTACCTCAATCCCGTTAAAATCAGATTCAAGTTCTCACTATCGCCGAGGACATCCCATTACAGGTCACGTCAGAAGAGCCTTTCGCGAGCTATGACCTATGAATGTTGGTACTACTTATTTTCGTTTATCCGACATACTTGTTAATCCGACATAATCATGTGCAACCAGCCATGTCGGATTAACGGGACTTGACTGTAATTGGTACCAGTCATTTTTTTTAGTGTTATGCTACTGGTCACAAAATATTGTGATGATTAATTAAAGAAGATAGCTGCATGTATACCTAAAAAGTGAAAATAAGACATTCTGCTCATCAGGAATATTACTTACAGTAATTGATAACATGTCAGTCCTAACTACATTGTGTGATGTTTACTTTCGAGTGTACTGGAAGTGACCTCTGAACTTGACTACGAGTGCACATGCAAGAGTGGAAGCTCAGGGGTTTGATGGGTAAAACAGGAGGCAGTAGCGTGGTTACAAATGGCGGGGATTTGACATGAACTGTCACTGGTGTGAACTGTATCAAGTTGTGTGAGAGAAGGACCAGCAGTGGAAAGGGCCATAAAGGTAACTAGCAGTAATGACAAAACTTGCAAAGTGCCCCCTTCCAAGCAATATCCTTTTGCTAGCAATAAATAGTATGATTGAGTTTTGAACACGTTACAATCCTTGTAGCATGAGTGAGTATGGTTTTTACGCCGCTTTTAGCAATATTCCAGCAATATACCAGCGGGGGACTCCAGAAATGGGCTTTACTCATTGTACCCATGAGGGGAATTGAACCCGGATCTTCGGTGTGGCGAGCGAACTACAATCCTGGTAAGAATTGGCAGTCATGTGACTGTGAGCTGATATATTGGCAGTGAACTTGGTAAATAGTGCCATATATACTACATCTGCACGTTTTTATCCCCCAAGTTTGAAAAACGGTCAAGTGGTGCCTTTTGATGATTTGAGATTTTTATTATTTTTTTATTTCCTTTAGTTTTATGCTTTTTCATGATGAAAACTATTTCTTCCATTTCCAGAGCAGAACTCCAAAACTGTTCAATATTTCCAGATGAAACTTGTTATACAGGTCAGCCCATTGGTGAATTGGTGTCTTTTGATGATTTGGGATTTTGAAAAAAGTACTGAACAGCATTATTTTTTCCTTCACTGAACTGAAGGTATCCAACGGCAATGAACCAAAAGTGGGTTATAAAGTGGGGGCATATGTCATCTCCTGATGACTCTTGTTTCTTTCAGTTCACGCAGGTAATGTATGTACACTGCACATGCTGATAAATACTGTAATTCTGGAAAGTTTTGCGCCATGAAATTACTGAGAGTGGCAAACAAGGGGCCTCAACTGCGTCTGTAAAGTTTGGTGACACCCTGTTAAGATTACCAAAGATCAAAGCTACTTTTGCAGGTGTTATATTTTTTAAATTATTCCCCCACATCAGTATGCAATATTCCTTCTCGCTTCGAATACATAACAGTGTAGAACATTGTGAACACTCTGTTTTGGTTTCCATTTTTCGCGTGTTTCTACCTCCCTTGTTTTTACGCGAACAGCTGTGTTGACGATGACCTTCGCCCTCTTTTCAAAAGTGTGTGGACTGCCATGTGAAGAAATTGGCTTTCCACAGCCTTTGCCCTGACTTCCAGGTCAAGGTCCACTGCTGCTTGGACAAGCGATGCTCTGCTTGCGCCCACTTATCCTCCGACCTTTTCAACGTTTACCTAGCTAAACTCCGCAAAAGGGCTAACCAATAACTACAGCGCCAGACTTCAAGCCCCTCTCATAAATCTGCGACTGTCACCACCACCGCCTCAACAACAGATTGGGCTTGTCATTGGGTGGATCGTCCTTGTCCCCTGTAACACGGTCACACTTGCACACACGCGTGCACTCACGTTTCGCTCCTTCAGCCATTCCAGGTGCGCACGCACCCACGCACACACACACACACACGCACGCATGCACGCACGCATGCACGCACGCACGCACACGCACACACACACCTATCTGTTTGCTCCGGAACTTGTCTGACGGGTACTATGATGGCGTCTGCCACAACTACGTGCGCCTCTTCAGCAGCGACATCTCCTCACATAATGTCATCTGCCACTGATGGTTATTGCCCTCCCTGGCATCTCATCGTGACAGTCCTCCAGGAGCCATCAGATGTATTCCATGCGCCTAGCGATACATGCCATCCTTTCTGGCTCCTACCCCGTCGTCTCCTCACATAGCGCGGTCGCCACCTCAAGCATTTCTCCATGCACCTCAACAAGCTTCCATTGTCGTCCCCCTCCATTACAGGGTTATCAGCCTTGGATGTTAGGTTCTCCTCCTGCACCACAGTTAGTCCAGATGCCCTCCACTTGGCCTCTTCGTTTTACTCACAGCAAGTGCACGCTCTTCCACCACCATTGCCTCAGGTGCTGCTTTTGCCATCTTAGGTGCCACCTTTGCCTCCTTAGTTGGTGCCTGTTCCCTCTTCTCGGGTGCAGCTATCGCAGACTCTGCCTTTGTTATCCTCACCTCGGGTCGGCTCGCCACTGGTGACCTCTCCTCAGATGTAGGGCAGGGACGATACACCAACTGTGCGATCTGATACGTATCATGATATGTTGCTCACGACCCGATACGTATCACGATACTTGCATGTGCACTTTTCTGTGGTGCGTTAGCCATGTTTTCCATAGACATGATGGCCAAATACCTGGCACACTAACGATTTACAGTGGCAGTGTCAAGTATGGCGCAATGGATGAAATTATTTACGCATTCACTACTCATTTTCACTAGTAATTAGTGTTTGGTGTACCATTTATTGAAGAATACATTTGAGATAAGAATCGATACTTTTTAATTATTTTTGTGTGATTGTGATCAATACTTGCATCGAGAAGTTAGAAATCGGGATTTACATTGGTGTATCGTCCGACTACTACTGAGGTGTCATTTCGGTACTACAGTAGCCCAACACGCCTGATCAGGCATCTCTGGTTGATTATGCCTGTGGCTCTCCTGCTCAGGGTTCAAAATCCCATTCATTCATGACAGGGTTTCCAAGTGTGTATGTTCTTCATTGAGAGCCTCCTCTTGTGTTTTGGCGCCTAGTGTTGCTACCTCTAAGGCTGAGGAGAAACCACTCTACTCCCCTAGAATTGGATCCTGTGGATCTTGGATGTCCCAAAGACGTATATAGAATACGTCCGTGGATGTCCTTAAACTCGCAAAGCTTGTCCCACTGCTTTCTGTGAAATCCTCCTTCGATCCCACCTTACCCGGTCCCCGTTCATCAGGGCTGTTATAAGGAAATTATAACTTGATAAGGAATACCAGTGGAATACACACACTTTATTCAGTACTTGTAGGCCATGGGCCTTTTTGTACAAACTACAATATAGGTGCAAACAGGACAAAATACAACATAATTCTTTGATTTTGATTAACAGAAGCAGTTTTCACATAATTGCATATTATCAAAGTTGGAGTATTTGTGTTCTTACAGAATTGGCATAAAACAAGTACATTGCTTTATTCATATAAACATATATATATATGTATTAAACTTCAGAATATTTGGAAAGATGTAAAATTTAGACTTTATGTAGCTTTGCCTGAGATATCTATAAACTGGACAAATTAACAAAAAGTGATATTCATTTTCAATCTGATATAAGTTATAAACTTTACATATTCTAAATTCACAAGGAATATTAAAATGTTGTCCACATTCAATTGTGGTCCTTAATTAATTTGCAGTAATACTACTCAAATAGTTCTCACATGAAATGGATGTTTTAAACTGTGCATAATAAGCCATTTTGTTAAATATTGATAAATTACTATGCCAGAAAATAGCTGACATAACATATTAAAAAGTATGGTTTTATTACCACATGTTTGAAAGTGCAAGATATAAAAAAATCTGAATCTAAAATTAACATTTTTAAGTTTTGTTACCCAATTTATGTGGCCTTGTTCATGGTACAACTGCAACATATTTTAAATTTTTGGGGGTAAAAGAGATTCCTGCATATTGACATGAGACAATATGTGACACATTTCTAAACAGCAAGCAGCTGTATAGAATATCGACCACACTCGCCTAACACCCCATTATTTGAAGTTGATAACTTTACATTTAAGAGACGCTTACGTGGTTCTATGTCACTGAGCCCAAACTGTCTGCCCTGGATAAAAGCATAGATGTAACTGTTTTCTCTGCATCAAATTATTTGAAGTAAAAGTGAGGCGAGTATGGTTTCAACATCTTCCCGAGGCAAGGGAGTTAACTGACTTTAAAAGTCCAGTTTCCACCCTTGCCAAACTATGATGGAATTCTTAGGCTCGATCGTAGCACCACCAATGGCTACTGCAAGTTGTGTCCCTTCTATGCCTCTCCTATGGACCAATCAGATTCAACCTCTCGTAGCACTTGCATTTGCTTCAAACAAAATGGTGGTGCCCAGTCAAGACGATCTGATCGATAATGAAGATCTATATTATGATAAAATGGGTCTTACATCGCGAAGAGCATCAAATCATGTGAGCACCTTGATTAAAAACATGAAAAGATTTGGAAAGTATCTGTTGACAATTGTGTTGCGTGATTGTGGTTAGACTATGCATAGACTCGTTAGTCCCGCCAAAATGTAACTCCTGAATACCAGCCCAGATCGACAAGGGTGGAAACTGGACTTTTATTGTCAGTTAACTCACTTGCCTCGCGAAGATGGGTTTCAAGGAATGTATACTGCTCAACAGGACCATGAACACCTTTCTTGCCTGAATTGCCATCTTATTAAATACTATTGCTAAAATACAAGACAAGATAACTGTATCCAGTAACTACATACATTAATTATGCCTTTCTATTATATTGTGACATGCTATTTGTATTTTTTATTCATGTATTAAGACTGCCAATGTATATATATATATATATGTACTCATCGGGAGAGGTATTGATATAAGCATTGTTGCTTGTTTACCAATCCACATTTCATTCTACAGTGAATGTGATGAAACAAAAATATGTGTAAACCATAAGCTGCATATACATGTATGTGTAAAATACATATTAGATAATCAGAACTACGCAGACAAATGAAATCCCAAGGACATGAAATACTCAACAAAAACTTCAATTAACGCTATTGAAATTAAGCTAATACACATATTACAACTGGTAGATAAAACCATTGCATATCAGCCGATGGCGAAATTCATTTACCAACAGTTACATATTTGTATGGGGCGGTCGGGTAGCCTAGTGGTTAAAGCGTTCGCTCGTCACGCTGAAGACCCGGGTTCGATTCCCAACATGGGTACAATGTGTGAAGCCCATTTCTGGTGTCCCCCCCGCCGTGATATTGCTGGAATATTGCTAAAAGCGGCGTAAAACCATACTCACTCACTCACATATTTGTAACACATATGTTTACTTCTTTTCATTTTGTTTTAAACAATTTACAGGGATTGTTACAAAACAGGTTTTCAAGTTAAAAGACCAAAGATAAAGAGATGTGGGTTAAAAAGAAATTGAATACCCACTAAAAATTGTGGATAACCAATAAAAATCAAACTCATGGGTAAAATACCCAAGTAAGTAAAAGCTTATCTAGTGCTCTGTAGTTAACACTGAATTCAGGATTCTCAGGACACAGAGTGAAAGTAGCTGTGGTGTAAGAGAACTAGCAGGAAATACATTGAAGGTTTTTAATATAGTACTCAAACTGATATATTCAAAATGAATGTGGTGTTTTACCAAGTTATGAAGTAACAAGATAGATTAAGATTTAGTGCAATACTACCATCTTTCATAATGTGCACTGATAAGAGACTCTACACTGTTGGCTCCAGGTCGGCACTGCGATGCCAGTGCCAGCATGGACATCAGTAGGTTGGCTTTCTCTACGTTAGTCACATGTGTAGTGACTGCGCAATTGATTTCTTCCTGGGGAGCATCTTTAAATAGCCTTGTAAGTAGGGTGACTGGAAACAGAAAAGTTTTACTGCCATCCTTGCCAGTTTGCAAAGAATGTATGGCGTAGAAGACCATCCCAAGAGAGAAAATATCACATGCTTTGGTATAGTGACCAGAGTCAACCTCAGGAGCCATAAAAAGGGGGGTGCCACAACCTGTATTCAAATAGTAGGTGGAGGACTTTGTTGCCGTGACACCAGATGTAGAAAAGGTGAATCGAGCAAATCCAAAATCAGCTATCTTGCAGATGGGGACATTACCAGGTCGTGCTGCCAGCAGAATGTTGTCGGGTTTGATGTCTCTGTGGACGATGTTGTTTCTGTGGAGGTGGTGAATACCCCGAGCCATGTCAAGCATGAAACTGTTCACAGTTCCCTTGTCTGGTCTGTTAACTATCATGTAGTCATTCAGAGTCCCTAGGTCACAGTACTCCATTTGAATATTGATTTCATCATCTTGAGTCTTCCACGCATTGATCAACTCCACAATATTAGGGTGGTTAGGGCACGTTTTTAGTACCTTTATTTCCTTTTGAAGAGCTTCTTCATCTAGGTTGAGCCCTCTCTTCAGTTTCTTCACAGCATATGGTTTACCATCAATCATCTCCAAGGACACAACACCAAATGTACCTTCTCCAAGTATTTGAGGCACTGGATTACATGCAGCCATCATTTTGAGTTGCTCCTCGATGAACACGGATGTTGCTCTGACGTGTTGTGAGGTGTGTGTTCACCAGGTTGTATCTAATTTGGTACAGGGAGTGCAATGTAGAACGAAACCTGGTTGCTATTGTCTAGCTTTGAACAGCACATGTTCACGGCCTAGTGGATGTCACTGAGAATATTGCAAACTCATAGTGAAAGTAGCTACTGGCAAGGAAAATGTTTTCTAGGAAAATGACAATGGGCGATCTTTTTTAATTTATCCTCCCTTCACTAACCCGCCAGGTGTGCTGACCCGGACCTTAATCTAAGAGTGCATGTGGTATGCGCGATACGAGCAGTACATGTTACTATCACACCTATAGACAGTTGACTAGTATAGTCTTCACCTCTATCGGCAATGGTCACACTGGTGCATGGACAGTATATCTTTTTGCGTAAACATTGATCTATCTATTGTCATGTCCGGAAATAGATGTCCCGTGACTCAATGATACATCAGGGATGACCACAACTGGTTACATTGTATAGTTAACCACTAGATAGACATTTAAAGCTAGGCGGTGAGATGAGCTGATCGTTCATTCCAGGTCGCTTGTTTGACGTTTTGCAATTGGTACTGAAAGTGTTGCCCTAGATGTTTAAATATCACACTTTTAAAAATCAAGTAGATTTTTTATACGTTCCTATATCTATGTTGTAGCCGAGCAGGCTACATCATATGCATGCATTTCAGTATGTACAGCAGTTAGGCGATGCGGTGCATGAAATGAGGGGCGGTTGGGTAGCCTAGTGGTTAAAGCGTTTGCTTGTCACGCCAAAGACCCGGGTTCGATTCCCCACATGGGTACATTGTGTGAAGCCCATTTCTGGCGTCCCCCGCCATGATATTGCTGGAATATTGTTAAAAGCGGCCTAAAACCATACTCACTCACTGTACATGAAATGTGAAGGTCTTATGCAACATAAAGTTGCCAGTAGCCTCAATGTTGTGAATACCGGTATTTACAGCAACACATGTAAGTATTTATCAGATATATAACTGAGAGAAGTGAGAAATGTTTTCAAGAAATTGTAAGATAGACACAATTTCTATGGATAACAACTTCTTTAATACTGTAAAAAGCGACGTTTCGGTATAGATCCTTATACCGTTGTCAAGCAAGACTGAATGAGGGACATAGTGCAGAATATATATATAGCAAGTGGAGGATTCACAGTAGAGGATTAACAGTAACAACAAGGGCATACATGAGTGGGATAACATAGGTAGGTGTGACAACAAAGGGATGATGTCCCGCCCAATCAACACCAGAATCAAAGAGCATAAAACCTCCACCATCAAATCCGACAGCAAATCAGCCATCTCGGACCATATCATCAACTGTCCCAATCACATCATCAACTGGGACAACGTCCAAATCCTCGCCAACAACCTCCATGATTTCACCAAAAGAAAACTAACAGAAGCAGTCCACATTCGCCGCCACAAGCCATCAATCAACAGAGATCAAGGCTATTTCATCCCATCCGCCTACTATGAACTCATCAAACAATAATCACCTGTTTATTGGCTTCATGCCCCATTGGCTTCTAACTATGTGTTTTGTGTTTTCTGTCCATCGTGTTGTGATAGCATCATCCCTTTGTTGTCACACCTACCTATGTTATCCCACTCATGTATGCCCTTGTTGTTACTGTTAATCCTCTACTGTTAATCCTCCACTTGCTATGTATATATTCTGCACTATGTCCCTCATTCAGTCCCCGACTAGAACAAGATATTAAGACAGGACAACTAAATAAACAATATACCACAGGCATCTTCTTAGACTTCTCTAAAGCTTTCGACATCGTATGGCACGATGGGCTAATACAAAAACTTAAAAAAATAGGACTCAAAGGTCAGATAATAAACTACATCCAGGACTTCCTAAACAATCGTAAAATAACCGTGGGTATAGACCAAACTCTATCGGACCAATGTCCCCTAGAAAATGGTACTCCACAGGGCAGTATCCTCAGCCCCACCCTCTTCAATATAATGATAAACGATCTATTCGAGGGCCTATCCCCTAAAGTAAACACATCAAAATTCGCGGATGATGGAGCCATCTGGATCCGCACTAAAAGCATGAACATGGTCCAAAATTTACTCCAAAAATCTCTTAATAAAATACAACAATGGGCTGACAAATGGGGCTTCTCCCTTAACTCAGAAAAAACAACAGGAATAGTATTCAAACATAAAAACATGAAACCCGCCTCCCCAATCCTCCAGCTAAACAATCAAACAATCAAATTTAAAAAACAAACCAAATTCTTAGGACTTATTTTCGATGAACATCTCACCTGGGATGCTCACATCCAAAACCTAACAACTAAATGCAGTAAAGACGTAAACACCCTAAGATGCCTAACTGGCTCTAACTGGGGAGCATCCAAAGATACCATCCTCTCTCTCTACATATCACTAATTAGATCAAAACTAGACTACGGCTGCGCCATATACAACACCCTTAACAACTCTCTATCTAAAAAACTTGACTCAATACAATATCAGGCTCTCAAACTAATTACACGCACCCAACATGGCACCTCTTGCACCTCACTTCAGGCCTTAACAGGAGAAATGCCACTAAGTCTACGCAGGGAACAGCTAAGCTTAAATTTCTGGGCCGCGTCCCAATCAACCCCTCTCATCCAAAACTTAATAAACCAAAACATCAGCCCCAAAAACCAAGCTCTAGCTCGTAAACACCCCTTACTTACCCCAATATCCCAAAGAATAACAAACTACCTAAATGAACACCAAATTAAAAATCTTAAACAAAACTGCAAACAATCAAATATCTTCACCCCTAAACTTAAAATACCCAAAATAGACACAACACTAGCTAGCCAAATAAATAAACAAACCGACCCAAACATAGCTCAAACTACCACACCAGCATACATACACGGAAATTGGCCAAATTGGTGTCACATTTACACGGACGGATCTTCAGACCCGATCTCCAAACACACAGGTTTCGGAGTCCATACCACACAACCTGTTATATCCACACAATCTTACCGACTCCCAAACAACCAATCTATATTCACGGCCGAACTTATGGGCATGGCCTCAGCCCTGCATAACCAACAATCAAAAAACAACAAAAAAATCCTAATTCTCACTGACTCGCTTAGTGGACTACAAGCCCTCCAAAACAAAAATACCAAAAAACGACCTAAATTAATAAACCAAATACTTAAAAGCTCCAACGACCTAACAAAAGCAGGCAAACAAATAACCTTCTTGTGGATCCCCGCCCACGTAGGAATTTACGGCAACGAAAGCGCCGATAAAGCAGCTAAATTATCTCTCAAAATACCAGAAATAAGCCTAAACCTACCCATCTCAAAATCAGAAATTAAAAGTGTAAACAAACAAAAAATAACCAAAAAATGGCATAATCAATATCAAAACTCAAATAGCCAAGTCAAAAAAGTGCTCAGAAAACCACTAGCCAAACCTAAAATCCTTCACCCCTCTAAAAAAATTGACAGATTAATTACAAAACTCCAAACAGGACACACGAACCTAAATAACCACCTAAAACAACTTAAAAGACACACCACAGGCAACTGCCCCCACTGCAAACAACCCGAAACCACAGAACACGCACTCATCCACTGCACCCACTACCAAACACACAGAACCACACTACAAACCAACCTCAATCTAAATAAGGTTCTTACTCTAGATGAAATACTAAACCCTCAAAATAAACTAGAAAACTTCAAGGCCCTAGGGGTATTCCTAATCAAAACAGGCCTAATTAAGCGCATCTAAAAACTAATCTACCAACCCAAAATCCAATAAACATACAAATAGCCACCTCACCCAGCTCCCTTAGTTCCCTCCTCCATCCACCTAGGCATTTATTCCAAATTTTAAAATTTCAAAAATCGATATAAGCAACCCCTAAAAGCCCCCTCTTGGGTTGCACACACCACTTTCACCCTTCTCGGAATACACTAAATGGTCTGGCCAGGCCCGTGTGCGAAATACGCTGCAGTCGGAAAGCGCACGTTAAATCTTCTATATCAGTCAGTCAGTCACTTGTGATGTGTGCGAAATATGCATCAGTCGGAAAGCGCACGTTAAATCTCCAAAGTAACTAACTAACTAACTTGTGATGTCCGTGTGTGAAACACGCTACAGTCGGCAAGCGCACGTTAAATCTTCTACCGGTATATCAATCAGACTTGTGATGTGTTTCATTCCAGGTCGCCTTACACACGGAGTATAGGATTTGGGGTTGATTTTTAAGGCGTGTACAGGGGGGTCGTCTTATACGTGGGGTCGCCTTATACACAGCGATATACGGTACCCAAGTAAATTGATCAACATATTAAGGTCATATATCAACTGTGATAAACGTGATAGCTTCAGTAGTTCACACTGAATTCAGAACTCAAAGTGAAAGTAGCTGGGGTGTTATAAAAGCCCAAGTAAGTTTGGTGACTATGAGTACCAGAGTAGGAAATACATGGACACTTTTTAAACATATTATTTTAACTGACACATTCAAAGGGATGTGGTGATTTACCAAGTTATGAAGTAACAAAACAAATTAAGTGTAGCTGCATAAGTAGTTTTACATGAACTGTCTAATTAACATTATGAAGTGGCAAAACTACTGGTTTAGTCTCAAGACCCTCATGCCACTGACAATCTAGTTCCAAACTTTGTTTACCAGTAAGTGGTTATGAAGTAACAAAACAAATTAAGCCAGGCTGCATGAGTCACGTGTAGCTTTGTATGAACTGATAGTAGACTCTACGTCGTCGGCTCCAGGTCGGACATGTGGATTCAGTGCCAGCATAGACTTCAGCAGGCCGGCGTTCTGTCTGGTGGACACATGCGTCGTGACTGCCCTCTTGATCTGTTCTTGACTTGCTTGATGAAACACTTCACTTGAATATGGGATGACTGGACACAGCAGAGTATGAGTGCTGAAGTTGAAGGTTTGTAGAGAATGCATGGCGTAGAAGACCATCCCAAGAGAGAAAATATCACATGCTTTGGTATAGTGACCAGAGTAAACCTCAGGAGCCATAAAGAGGGGGATGCCACCACCTGTATTCAAATAGTAGGTGGAGGACATTGTTGCCATGTCACCAGATGTAGGAAAGGTGAATCGAGCAAGTCCCAAATCCGCAATCTTGCAGATGGGATCTCTAAGAAATCGTGCTACTAGCAGAATGTTGTCGGGTTTGATATCTCTGTGGACGATTTCTTTGTCATGGAGACCCTGAATACCCCGAGCCATGTCAAGCATGAAATTACATATAGTTTCCTCCCCTAGTCTGTTTTCAATCATATAGTCATTCAGCGTTCCAAGGTCACAGTACTCCATTAGAATATTGACCTCATCATGAGACATCTGCACATCGAACAATTTCACAATATTGTCATGATCAGAGCACATTTGTAGTGTTCTTATTTCCCTCATAATATCTGTTTGATATAGGTTGGGCGTCTTCTTCAGTTTCTTCAGGGCATATAGTTGACCATCAATCGTCACCTGGTACACAACACCGAACTGACCTTCTCCAAGTTTTCCATGTTCTATGTAACTTTGTTCGGCCCCCATCTTGAGTTGTTCCCTGGTGAACACGGGTGTTGTGAATTCATATGACAGATAGTGATAGATAGTGGGTGTCACTGAGAATACTCTGAACTCATAGCGTAAGTAGCTTTCGAGGAAAATTAAAACTTGATAGCTATGTGTTGTAGGCGAAACATAATCTTATTAGGGCATACACTAAACTTTGAAAAGTTTAAATATGAACTTACTCATAAAGTGGCGAATGTTTAGCTTAAGCGTCATTAGATAGCTTTGTGTGGTTCAGCGAAATGTAATTTTATCAGGCAATGGACATTGAAATGTGGTATTAGATTACCTGATAAATCCAAAGGTATGTGGCACATATTTAGCTTATGACTAGAAGTCCTGGATTTTTTAAGTACTTGCCGATCAATTCCTTGCAAATGCAATACACTTTAATGTAGGATTCTTTTCACAATATTAAACATTGATGTCTGTATTTGCGTATATGTGTATCCCATAGATTTGATAAGTATCTTAAATGAATCTATGTTAAGAGTTATGTTAAATCCAAAATTTTAGAAGGCCCCCTTAACTGACACCAAGATGGAGGCTAGGAACAACACTGCCTTACATCAAGTATCAATGAGATATATTCCCCTGTAATTAGCTGGCTCATCCTTATTACCTCCCTTGAATATGGGACAGATTATGCTCTTTCCCCTCTCCTCTGGAAAAACTGCATTGTGAGGGATTCTGTTGCATCTATTTTTGTGAAATAGGTGCAACATAATGTCCTGTTGATTTCATAAACTCACTTACAATACCGTTTATTATGTCTTATTTATTATTTTTAAATTGTGCAAACTCATAAGGACTTCTTCATCAGTGAAAGTTGTGTAAAGATCATCACACATGTCTGTGTGAGACAAAGCTGAATCCTCATTATGTATATCTGTTATCAGAGAGTTATAATCACTGTCAGTGTGTTTCTCAATACTGAGAAGAATTTGAAAATGCCCAAGCCACTGGTAACAACATTTTATATTCCCGAGGCACATCTACATTTTTTTCAAGTGTTCCAAAATAACTTGGAGTTGTTCCTAGCAAATAACCATCCTATTCCTTTGTTTCTCATAATAATCTTCACTTTTGGTACCAAAAAAATGTCTTCAGCAAACTACTTTGAACTCGTCCATATCCTTGTCTTTCGGTGAGCTATTAAAACTGCTTATTTCCTCTGTTTAATAGTCTCTAACTCTTCATCCATTCTTGGAGGTTGCTTCTGTCAGAGACCATATACCGGTATATATTGGTATATGATCTCTGCTTCTGTGTTGTTTTACGAGACTGCTAGCCTTATTGTCGTTGGTTTGTTGTTTAACACAACATTATTCAATATTCAATATTCAAGCAATATGACGGAGGTCTGTAAATAATCGAGTCTGGACCAGACAATCCAGTGATTAATATCATGAGCATCGATCCACGCTATTGGAATCGATGACATGCATCAACCAAGTCAGCGAGCCTGACCACCCGATCCCGTTGGTCGCCTCTTACGACAAGCATTGTCGCCTTTTACGGCAAGCACGGGTTGCTGAAGACCTATTCTATCCCAGCCTTCGGAAATTTAAACCAAATATGGCGTGGATCACTCCAATACTCTGTCAATTATAAGTTATAAATCGTTTTGTAGTCTAACCGAAGATAAAATCTCCAGGAAAATCTTTGACTGGAGTAATAACTGGGCTACCAGAAGAAAACGAAATTAACAGTTTAGGATATGTAATAAGCTCAGAGATCTTGGTTTAGAGCATTTCATCCCCTGAAAACAATTTTAACAGCTGAAGTACAACGTGTGATATTTGATAGATTGAAAACTGACTGGAATCATGCTATTTTACAACCACAGAGTGTTTCGGGTAAGGGAGGTAATAAGTTAAGATTATATTATACTATTAAACATGAATACTCTACAGAGGCATATGCTACTCGCCCTGTGCCCTGATCACACAGGAGTGCACTTTCTAAATTTAGAAGTGGAACAGCCCCAATACACATCGAGCTAGGTCGCTACAGAAGAGAGAGTCTGTTTTAACTGTGATAATGCTGTTGAAGATGAATGTCATGTACTCTTAAATTGTCCTATCTGTACTGATGAGTGTTTTATACTTTTAGAAGAATGTCGTCATGTAAACCAAGGTTTTAATGGACTTTGTGTTATGCAAAAAACAGCCTTCATATTATTGTGCAATGTTTTATGTTCTTTTTACAGTCTCTCGTATCTCTCATGACTCCAGTCTCTCGTAAATCCATATAGAGTGGCCCTACCTGTTGTATGTTGTCTAGGTTTATCGCTGTATTTTATTGGGGGGATATTATAATAAATTGTCTGTCTGTCAGTCTGTATATAGGTTTTGCATGTCAGTGTGATTTAACAAAACGTTAGAGTTGTACAATTTGCCTTCAGAAAACATTCTACTTTGGCCCAAAACTCTTTAACATGCTTGAAATCCCAATATACATGAAGAAGGGATTCAGTATTAATTTCACAGAATGAGCATTCGTAACAGTTCTTTCTTTGTATAGATGATGCGATGAATAAATTTATATCGGAAATCAAGTAATTTTACATTTTTTGTACATTTTCTGTATCATAAACACATCCTTCCATGATATATCTAAGTCACATACTTTTTTGTACACACTTACTCTATTCCTTCCCATCTTCTCGAGGCAAGAGAGTTAACTGACTTTAAAAGGCAAGTTCCCAACCTTGCCGAACTAGGCTGGATTTCCTGGGCTCGATTGTAGCGCTACTAGTGGCTGTTACAAGTTATTGACGCTATTGACACCTTTAAAAGAACCTGGGTGACAGAGAATGGATACATATTTGTTGTCATTTGACTACAATGTATTTGGGTCAGTATAATGTTTTCGCGTTCAAAATGGCTAGGTGTAAAATATATCTTCCCGAGGCAAGAGAGTTAACTGACTTTAAAAGTACAGTTTCTACCCTTGCCGAACTAGGCTGGAATTACTGGGCTTGATCCCTTCTATGACTCTCCTATGGACCAATCAGATTCAACCTCTCATATCACTTGCACTTGCTTTAAACAAAATGGCGGCGCAGTCAAGACGATCTGATAGATAATCAAGATTTATATTGTGATAAAACCGGTCTTGCATCTCAAAGTGCATCAAAACACGTAAGCACCTTGATTAAGAACGTGAAATGAGTCGTTGGAGTGATCTCCCTTGCCTTCTTCCGGGTCCAAACAGTGGGTTCGCGATGAGGCACATCTGTGCAAGTGGGTTCTCTTCGTTGTGTAGCCATTGTCATAGTAGATTGATTGTTACTATCTGACACACAGATTACAGTATGGTTCCTTCGATTGTGTTGATATATTTTTCCACCAAAGATAAATCTGTTGTGCTGAATCTTTTGGTTTCGCTCTGCCTCTCTTGCCTGTGTAAACAGTTGGGATAATGCTTGGCGATCTTCCCTGACCTGTTATTTGAGATCCTCCATGACTCGCACTTGTCCTTCCTCTGATCATAGGACTTCTTTAGCTTTTGCTGTTATGAAGTTCACAATCACAATCCTTCGTTATCTAGAGGCGACTAACGGGATCGATTGTCAGGCTCGCTGACTTGGTTGAAGCATGATATCAATCACTAGATTGTCTGGTTCAGACTCAATAATTTACAGACCGCTGTCATACAGCTAGAATATTGCTGAGTTGGCGTAAAACAACAAATCAGCCAACCAACCAACTAAATTGTGCGCCATGTGTTAACATGCTCCTGCAAATTGTGAATCACGAGGAGATGTCTTCATGAATATGTATTGAAAGATGCATTATTCAATTTGAGAATAACTTTATTTTTCAGGAAATTTATATGAAGCAGTTACTTTTTTCGATAGTATTGTTACTTTTGCAAAATTGTGATAAGATAAGAAATTTTATTTCAGGCATCAAGTTGGTGTGTCAGAGTGCCCTTGGTGATATTCTGGTGCTTCAAGGTCAGTCAGACTCTGAGAGTAAATCTCTGGCCCACTCGACTCATTCCTTCGAAGAACTCCTGATGGGGCTGGACACAACCAACAAGAGACACGCAGAGATATTCCAACAGCAGAAACAGCTGAACGACTTGATACACCAACTCAGCATTGCCGGACACCTGATAACTAACTATTCTCTCCAAGCAGAAACTTCAACCAAAGGTGATGACGACCATCCAGTTTCCTGCTCTTGCAGTGTTACAGCAACTAGACATGGTTACAAGGTGGACTATGCCCTCATCTGTAGGCTGACCAATCACAGCCCCATTTCACTGTCATGTGACTGGAGTTTGATGGTCGTCATGGTTACAAAGGACCAATCACATACAGAGAGTAGGTCACATGGCATGGCTTTGTCACATGGGTTAAAGTCAGGGTCATGTTTGGAAATGAGAGTTCCAATGGATTTAAAATGTGTGTCATCTTTATACTGCGATGTTAAAGTGTATCTTGTGTTATATTCCGAGTTGCTAGGAGACCAGATGTCATTCAAGCTGAATGCCCCAGTTCCAAAGACATCAAGTTTAGGTCTCCCTGCCCTTTTGAAAACTCAGAGACTTGATGTTTTGTATTACCTACGAGAACCAATCACAGAAGTTGTTAACTCCACACAGTCCTTGGGCAAGAAACCTCTTTCTTCATTGGTCAGGCAGCAGCCAATGAGAAAACAAAGGCATGAAGAAGAAGTTTCAAGTGCAAGACTGATGCTAACGACAGAAATTAGCATTGGAAGGGTCAAGTTGCCCCCTGACTTTGAGGCAAGTTGCAAGGAAGGTATGTGACAGTTCCATTCTTTGCTTCAAGACCTGTGATGTTCCAGGGTAGAATAGCTCTTCAGCAACACATGCTTGCCATAAAAGGCAACTATGCTTGTCGTAAGAGGCGACTAACGGAATGTGGTGATCAGGTTCGCTGACTTGGTTGTTGCATGTCATCGTATCCAAATTGCGTAGATCGATGTTCATGATGTCAATCGCTGGATTGTCTGGTCCAGATTCGATTATTTACAGACCGCCGTCATATAGCTGAAATATTGATGAGTGCGGCGTTAATTAAACAACAAACAAACAAACCACAATCAACCATTTTAGCCGGAAATTTAAAATTAGATTGTATTCTTTGTAACCCTGCTTGGCGTTGAGCATGAAAGTGATAAAACTAAGGCTGGTCGGTTTGGAATCAGTATACTCTGTGTGGGGTATTCATGTGGAACTGCCACATGGTATCTCAGTGTGCAAGCTGGGGGCACCGGTGGCCCTGTCGTCTAAGGCGCCGCGATTCGCTGTGCAGAGTTGCGTCCCTTGGGCACACCAGAAACCTATGATTGTGGGTTCGAATCCCGGTTCACCCCGATTATGTTTCTAGGTTTATCAGCACCATACCCATGCTCGTGGGTTTCACCGAAGTGGTAAACGTCTGAGACCTGCATCACTTCGGGTTTTCCTCCCACATTAAGCTGACACGCCGAGATATGACTGGAATAATGTTAAAAGCGGCATTAAACCCAACTCACTCACTCACTCACTCACTCACTCACTCACTCATTGCTAGAATCAATCACTGGCTCTTCTGGTCTAGAGATTATATAATAATTTACACAACTGAACTTCAGCTACTTCAGATCGTTCAAAATTCAGATCGTTTGGTATAAAGAGTTAAAAACATCAAATTTTCGAGAATTTTTTTTTTACCTCTCACAATTTGTCATAATTCATTGTGTTTTGGAGTTTTTCAACAGCCTTTACTACAAGTAGTTTTATATAATTTATTCATATTCATAACGAGAGTAAATGAGTCGGGGTGATGTGTAACCAAGTTTAAGCAGAGGTCTGACCTAATAGGATTCTCTCTGTTACAGGCGACAATACATGTGTCAGACTGTTGAAGTATTTGCTGATGGACTCGCAAATAAATATTGAAGCTCTCAAAAAATCGCAGCTGCAGTTAGTTGATCCATGTGGGCATGTGATCAGTGTATCCATGGCAATTGATCCTCAGAAGAGTGAGAGACTGTCTGTACAGCTCAGCTGTAACCGGGTGGAGGTCTTGGCCCGATGTCGAGCCGCCATTGTTCACAGGATTCAGGTAAGACAGGACGACATACCAGTAACTAGTCATGAACATCCGGGGTAGAATAGGTCTTCAGCAACCCATGCTTGCCGTAAAAGGCGACTATATGCTTGTCGTAAGAGGCGACTAACGGAATCAGGTGGTCAGGCTCACTGACTTGGTTGATGCATGTCATCGTATCCCAGTTGCGTGGATTGGGATGGTTGATATACCATTTGTGATTCAAGGATGGCCCAGTCGTCCAAGGCGCTGTGAACCGCTGTGCAGAGTTGCGTCCCTTGGGCACGCCAGAAACCTATGATTCAGGATTTGAATGTGAGTTCGCTCCGGTTTGTCAGCACCATACCCGTGCTAGTGGGTTTCACTAAAGTAGTAAACGTCTGAGACCTGCATCTGAGACCTGCATCTGAGACCTGCATCACTTCCGGCTTTCCTCAAACATTAAGCTGACACAGCTTGATATAACTGGAATAATGTTAAAAGCAGCGTTTAAACTCAACTCACTCACTCACATGTGATTCAAGACTAATATTGTATGAACTATCTTCATTTGTATATTGTGTAACTATCTTTTGTCAGCTTGTTATTGTAAAATATCATTGAACACAAACTTGAGAATATTGGAGTATGTTTCTATTTGTCAACATTTGCATTGGTCTTGTGATACATTATTCCAGACAGTCCGCTGTCCGGATGACACGGATCTGCGTGTGCAGGATCTCCGACAGTACCTCACCAAGCTGGAGGTAGGAGTTATAAGCAGCCATGCTACAACACCTAGGCAATAATATACTCATAATAGATTTTGTCCTGCCCACATATCTATCCAACACCCCATTAAATTGGACGAATGAAGATCCGGGGTAGAATAAGTCTTCAGCAACCTATGCTTGCCATAACAGGCAACAATGCTTGTCGTAACAGGCGACTTGCGGGATCGGGTGGTCAAACTCACTGACTTGGTTTATGCATGTCATTGTATCCCAATTACATAGATTGATGCTCATGATATCAATCACTGGATTGCCTGGTCAAGATTTGATTATTTTCAGACCACCATCATATAGCTGGAATATCGCTGAGTGCTGTGTTAAACAAACAAAACAAAATCATTTTATTGTCCTCCAATTCCTGCAGTTCTTTTACTTGGGGGGCACGGGTGGCCCAGTCATCTAAGGCGCCCCGATTCGCTGTGCAGAGTTGCGTCCCTTGGGCACGCCAGAAACCTATGATTGTGTCCTGGTTCGCCCCGATTATGTTTCTAGGTTTGTCAGCACCATACCAGTGCTCGTGGGTTTCACCGTGGTGGTAAACGTCTGAGACCTGCATCACTTCTGGCTTTCCTCCCACATTAAACTGACATGTCATGATATAACTGGAATAAAGCGGGGTTAAACCCAACTCACTCACTCACTCCTTTACCTGATGAAAAACACTTTTAACTTAGTCTTTCCAAGCATTGATGGTTCTCCTTCATGTAAATAACATTTGTGAACAGTCAGTATAAACAAACTGTAGTCTATAAAGTCATTTTCAAAATAATCTTTCTTATATATATAACATAATGGCAACTTTGAAATGAGCTTTTCTAGATGATATCTTATCTTCACATCACGACTAGTACACTGTACGAGTAACACAAGCCTGGTTATACTATCATCTGTTATACCATTTAGACTTCTGTTGTAGATGTCATTGTCTTATTATATTTGTTTCAGAGCATGAAAGAAGAGATCAGTGGCTTGGAAGAACACGTGGGTCGTGACCTTGAGTCTCCCAACACCATCAGGAACTCCTTGTCTTCTGTATATGAAAAACTGAGGAAGATACAATTATAAACAGACTGGGGTCAAGCGTCATTCATATCCATCAGGATCTTTTTGTCTTCTGTATATGAAAAACTGAGGAAGATTCAATTATAAACAGACTGGGGTCAAGCGTCATTCACATCCATCAGGATCTTTTTGTCTTCTGTGGATGAAAAAAAGATGGACCAATAGATTCTTATTCTTGTTTCTTATTTTTTATAAGGCATTTAAGTGTTGAATATTTCGAACATCTTTTCTTAAATCCTTGATTGCTCAAATTAGGATTGTTGATTCATTCAACACAACACATAAGTTTGGGTTTTGACCAAGTGATAAGACCCGTGAAGATCCGGGGTAGAATAGGTCTTCAGCAACCCATGCTTGTCATAAAAGGCGACTATGCTTGTCATAAGAGGCAACTAACAGGATCAGGTGGTCAGGCTCGCTGCCTTGGTTGATGCATGTCATTGATCCCAATTGCGTGGATCGATGTTCATAATGTCAGTCACTGGATTGTCTGGTCCAGACTCCATTATTTACAGACTGTCGTCATAGATCCAAAACTGCAGAGTGCGGAGTTAAACAACAAACAAACAAACAAACCAAGTGGTAAATGTCAAATTAGTGATAGGCAGGAAGCTTGATCCATCATGATATCACAGTAATACTTTTCAAAGCCACATACGCTTAACTCCCTCACTACCTACTCATTTGATTGTCTGGTGGAAACTCATCTATTTGTGGCTTTAAACAAGAGTGAGTATGGTTTGAAGCCGCTTTTAGCAATATTCCAGCAACATCACGGCGGGGGACAACAGAAATGGGCTTCACACATTGTACCCATGTTGAGAATCAAACCCAGGTCTTCAGTGTGACGAGCGAACGCTTTAACAACTAGGCTACCCGAGTCCCCTGTTAAACACAAAGCAAAATTACCTACCTGTGATAACTGATAGATTTATCTGACTAGTACTTGGGGTATAATCTTGTTTCTTTCCATTTGTTTGTTTGTTGTTTATCGCCGCACTCAGCAGTATTCCAGCTATATGACAGCGGTCTGTAAAATAATCAAGTCTGGCCCAGACAATCCAGTGATTGACTTCATTGAGCATCAACCACTCAATTGGGATCGATGACATGTGTTTCTTTCCATGTTGGGTGGAGCAAGATAATTCAGAAAACATGTATTTGATACTAAAGGCCATATGTTCAATATGTCAATAAAATTGTTGTATCATAACTCACTAGCCAGAGTTTTTGTTACATCCTCAGCCGTTTTGCTGCTAGTAGGGATTCCAGGTTAGAATAAGTCCCTTAGCAGCCGACCCATAAAGATTCCGAGGTAGAATAGGTCTTCAGCAACCCATGCTTGCCGTAAAAGGTGACTATGCTTGTCTGGTTCTGACTCGATTATTCACAGACCGCCGTCATATAGCTGAAATATTGCTGAGTGCGGCATTAAACAACAAACCAACCAACCTTGGCAGCCAATGCTTGTCATAAGAGACAACAAAATGGATCTGGTGGCCAGGCACAGTTACTTTGTTGACAGCATGTCATTGTACCAGGATTGTCTGTTCTGGATTTCATTATTTACAAGGTGACGTCATACAGCAGGAATATTGTTACCATCCGAGACTCCCAGTTTCGTCACCAGAGACAGGTAAATTGGCACCAATGGTTGCCACCAGGGATAGCCAGGACAAGAACTTTTGCACCAGTGGCTGCATCCGGAGACCAGGGAGTTTGGCACCAGCGACAAGAACCTTGGCACCAGTCATTTATATTCCTGCTCAATGTATCAATATAAAATGTTCTTCCATGATTTGGTTGTAAGCAATCCATACACTATAATGACAGCCTTCACATCAAAAAAGGATACAATCATGTATGTGAGGAAAATAATAGCCTTAGGCTATACATGACATTACACGCGAGTTGACAATGAATAAATTTAAGTGTTGGGCATTTGATGTGAGGAATATGTTCTGAGCAAAGAAATGACAATCAAGGATTCAATCAGTCAGTACTTTATTCAGTATGAAGGCCATAGGCCCCTGAACAAACTGGAGTAGTGACACTGTACATAAATGTAAACATTGTTTAACAAGTATTTTCTTCTTTCATAATCATCATAAATAAATAAACATAATGAAAGGATTTGTTCTAGATAGTTTTTAATGTGTGCATATTTACATCAGTTATACATGTCTCAGGAAATTATTTCACTCTAATATCAAGAGAGATCACATATAAGCCAAAAATTATACTTTTCCTTGATCACATGAAGGTATCTATTTTGCCACCTACCTTCAAAATCTCTATACTGTAATAGTCCCCATCTAAACTTCACTCAATTGTTTCCAGCTTTAATTCACTAATTGCATGAAGGAACTTTTCTGATTCTAACAAACTTTTATATTCTCTATGAAG
Source organism: Haliotis rufescens (assembly GCF_023055435.1). NCBI lineage: Eukaryota > Metazoa > Mollusca > Gastropoda > Lepetellida > Haliotidae > Haliotis > Haliotis rufescens. The sequence continues at coordinate 13,940,666 of NW_025964223.1, forward strand.
GTTAGATGTAGAACTATTAATACATGTAGATGAAAAATTAATAACACAATCCTTCAATATACTTGTTAAACATTTTATATCTCCAACTCTTTGTGACCTCCAAACAAAATGAAAACCATGAGAAAAAAGTAGGTGGTCTTCAAGCATTGATGATATTTAACAACGATATACAACACTACAAACAAGCAAAATGATGTAAATTGATTTTCCACCACATTCACTGTAAACAAGAGAATAGGTGTTTGTGGTCCAGTAAGAAGTTTATACAAGTATCTGGATTTTCCCAATACTCTCAGATCTATTGAACCCCTAAATTACAGATGCATGCTAAGAATCGGACTGATATGACAAAGAAAATACTAAGGGGCAGTAATACCGGTATATATTTTCCAGGTGTAGAAAGTAAATATTCTTATGTAATTAAGGATATTAGGAGACTAAACCTACCAGTGAAGACTCATTCCAGATCTGTATAAGTATTAAAAACCTCTGACTAAACAACCTGACTAAAGCTTGTCCTCCATAATGCTATACATCTTTAGTTTCCTTCTCTTCTGACGGCAACGTTAGACTGTTCCATGGTAACAGGAATTCTACACTTATAACTGCACAAAAATCTAGAATATTAATTGGATGCTGTAAACTGTGTACGTATCAGAAACCAGGATGACACCATCAGCAAACAACATTAATATTCCAGTGACCAGTGGACCCATCGTATATGTGGTACTGGACTTTCTGTAGCCTGTTTTCGAGAAATTAGCCAGGCTGAAGAAGACTAAGATGGTGAAGAACTGTATATATGTCAATATCTGTAGTTATCTGTGAATAACTGTATATATGTCAATATCTGTAGTTATCTGTGAAGAACTGTATATATGTCAATATCTGTAGTTATCTGTGAAGAACTGTATATATGTCAATATCTGTAGTTATCTGTGAAGAACTGTATATATGTCAATATCTGGTTATCTGTGAAGAACTGTATATATGTCAATATCTGTAGTTATCTGTGAAGAACTGTATATATGTCAATATCTAGTTATCTGTGAAGAACTGTATATATGTCAATATCTGTAGTTATCTGTGAAGAATTGTACATATGTCAATATCTGTAGTTATCTGTGAAGAACTGTATATATGTCAATATCTGTAGTTATCTGTGAAGAACTGGAAAACAGGAAATGACAATACATCAAATACCATGTAAATACATCAAATCCATAAAAAGAACATGCAAATAAAGCATATATACTACTACATACCTCTAATTTTAGAGAATGAGTTGACGTTTTGCTGAGGGGCCGTTTTAGCCTGCACCAATATTCCTACTATATCTGCTAGTGATTACTCGATATACCACTGTAATCGGGGTCCAAGATCCCGACCCCCATTCTATGAAAGAGCGTCATACAGATATTCATTGCTGATGTTCAACACATAACGTAATGATGGTAGTATATAGAACTTAAATATTTCACAGTGGCATGGGGCATGAATGTAGATCTATGTAACACTGATCTCAGACAATGATTCAAAATACATGCATTACAAAATAAGATATTTATTAGTGTAAATGAACCAAGTACAGTGTATTATTTTACAACTGGATGTTATAAATGTAGATTCTATTTATGGAAAAAAATGTTGTTATATTCTAGTCAAGAAAAAAACGTGGTCTGATTGCCAACCTACTCACATTATCGATCAATGACATCAAAATTTACAAAGCCGAACAAGCCTTGTAACAAAACCCATGTGAGACCAAGGCTGTAATTGGTTAATATATGATGATGATGATGATGATGATGATGATGAAAAACCCGGCCACCGCCGGCTCCCTGTATGCACCTTATGTACATTATGTTTGTTTATTTGTTGTTAAACGCCGCACTCAGCAATATTCCAGCCATATGACGGCAGTCTGTAAATAATCGAGTCTGGACCAGACAATCAGGTTATTGACATCATGAGCATCATGTGTACAACTATAGAGGTAATATATGTATATATGAGTTGAATCTCATTGCCATTTGTTTGTTTGTTTATTTGTTGTTAAATGCCGCACTCAGCAATATTCCAGCTATATGACGGCGGACTGTAAATAATCGAGTCTGGGCCAGACAATCCAGTTATTGACATCATGAGGTAATATATGTATATATCCACGCAAACGATCCACGCAATTGGGATACAATGACATGCATCAACCAAGTCAGCGCGTCTGACCACCCTATCCCGTTAGTCGCCTTTTACAACAAGCATAGTCGCCTTTTACGGCAAACATGGGTTGCTGAAGAAATATTCTACCCCGGAATCGTCACGGGTCGCCATAACATCTGTAACTAACTTATTCACAAATTGTAAGAATAGGACTCAGTCTTGTCTTGAACCACATGAAACAATTCCAGATGAAAAAGAAACATATATCTATTATCTACGTCCACAAAACAAGAGCCAAAATAATATTTATCACAACCATAACCAATCCAATAACAAGAGCGGTGTAGATGCAACATACAGAATTTTTCGCCAGGACTCGGGCTTCAGAATGGAGTCCGAGCTCTTTGTACCGTCTTGCTTCCCAAGCATATTTGTTGGCAAACATGCCAGGTACACATAAACATATCATGCTGAAGTAAGATGCAATGATGATGTGTTTTATTTTACGCCATGGTTTGGGCACAATTGTCGCTTTGGGTGGAATTTTAAGATGCACACCTCTTTCCGCTGTGACAACATACGGGTTAGATTCGTATGTTTGTCTTGATGTGTCATCTGCTTTTGGAGGCGTATCGCCTGCTGTCCTGGCTTCATCGTCTGTCATTTTTATCTGTACATCGTCATAGCTTGCAGTCATGTTGTATACACTCTCTTGAGATGGCTGAATTGAATGCTCTGGAGAGAAAAAATACTGAAATTTAATATACAAATATAAAAACCGCAGGATTATCTTTCACAACACTTGTGTTACAGAGATAAAAAGGAGAATTGTTTCATATATAACTTTCATTGAGAAAATATCCTAAAGTGAAAAATTATTTTCGTTAGCGTTTTTTCCCTTTTTACAATGTTTGTACGGTTCCACGTGCAGTCATCTGACATAAATGTATCGCTAGTAATACCTTCACTTTGATGTGTGAAGATATAGTGTCATACTCCTCGCTGTCGCAGTTTAGAAGCATATCATTACAAGTAAAACAAAACAATCAGTAAATAGCACTGAAAGGTTTTCTACTGCCATCAGAATTAGCGTTTATTATGTACAAACATGGGGAAAGTCCGGTCATGTGATATGCAAATTTGACTGGCATTTATGACTGACTAAACGGATCGTTATTGGTCAGTAAAGAAAAATATAGTATACTCCTATATGTAAGTAGAGAACACGAGCGTCATTCGCCATCTTGCCGGTTTGTTTACATTCGATATCAACAGCTGATCAAGGGGGATTTCTTTAAGATACGCTCATTGACATTTCTGGCCGTAGATTGATAAATAACACATTTCTACTCATTGTACAAGTCATCTAAATTCGATGAATGCCCCTTACTAATACTTAACGAAATATCGACAGTTTATTACGTGAGCTGGATAAAATTTACGAACGCCGAGCGGAAGTAGATTTTAGCGGGCAGAATCAAGCAAATCACCTGATTGGCTAAATATACGCAGTGCTCTAATTAAACGCAATTGGCGCGAAATTTGAGGAGTTGCTTCTGACAAAAAAAAATTGACAGCCTCATCTACAAAATGCAAACAGATAATTTCTTCAAGTGGTAAATATTTAATATAAATATATTTTTCCTATATTTTTGGTGTTCATGCCGTTGGCTCTTAGTAGGGTATTGAAGGAGGTGAAACTGGTGAAGTTGGTGCCAGTATTGGCTTGCCGTTTGAGGAGGCGGCTGATGACGTTAGGGTTTATCCTATGAATGGGAGGGCGTAGCGGAAGGGCACTGATTCGGGTTTAAGGGTCGCAGATCTCGGTGTGAGATGGAGTACAGAGGAGATGACTTTGTCGACGAGATCGGGTGGATAATTGAGGTGGGTGAAGACTTGGCGGAGGTGTTCGATCTCAGGTTCGAGGTCTGCAGAAGAAAGGTTGATGGCTCGTTTAGTGAGGGTGGAGATGATGCCAGTCTTAGTTCTAAGGGGATGGTTGGAGTTGAGGTGGATGAACTGGTCTGTGTGGATGGGCTTCCGGTCGACACTGGTTTGGATTCTGTTTGGTGGGCTTCTGGAGACAAGGGTAGTTGGTTGTTCTTTTCTATTTCGATGTAAACTGTACTCGGGGGGTGTTGTTGGTTAAGATGTTGTAGTAGCAGGTTCGGGTTTTGGTCTTTTTTAGGATGACAAAGGTGTTGTCAACTTCCCCGTACCAGCAAATAGGTTGGATCAGTGATGTGGTGAGGGCTTGCTGTTCGAAGTGGGTCATGTAGATTTCCTTTAGGATAGGAGGGAGTGGGGATACCATGGGTAGGCCGTGTATCTGTTGGTAGTACTTGTCCCCCCAGGTGAGAATAATTCCTACATACTAACATGTTATGGTATGTTGATGATTACATTCAAGTTTTAAACTATTCAAACTGTATTAATATTGTGTCTTTGATCACTCAAAACTATCATTTTGAACCCATGTGGGTTGCAGGTGTTGTTTTGACTCGCTTGATTCCCCCCACGACTGAAATCTACTTCCACACTGGATTCGTAACTTTTTTCCAGCTTACGAAATAATTTTGGTAAGGAAGAGACATGAATCAAATTGAGATGACTTGTAGGTACCCATGCATTATACCAGACACCAATCCGCCATGTTTGTTTGATGAAACTTTGTTTGACCAACCAGACCTCAAGAACCTGGTAATCCCCCCCAAAAGCTGGATCATCCCTTGCGAAGACATCCTCGAAATGTTTGAGTAGGTGAACTAATCGTGACTAGTTGTCCTGTGGCAAATGCTTGCATGAACGTGAATAGGTCCTTGAAATGCTCTGGTAGGTTAACATGTGTGTCATGACCTATTTGACCTGGTTGTTCTGTCTTGTTTGTTCCTGTCATCTCCTTCATCCAGAGGGACTTCCCTGATATTTACCTCTGATGCTTCACTACAATTCGACCCTTCTTTACCGTAATGTGGTGGTCTGTAGTGTTACGGAAGCAAATGACTGGCTTATTTCCCGGCGAATGAAGAATTCATGGTGATATAATGTCGGCCATTTCTAGAGTTGGTTCGGAGATATAGGTTTGTAAACTTTGCACCATGTAACCTGGTTACTGAATGGGGTGGTAGTAACGTACGCCGGGGTATCATGATGTGACATACATTAACTGGTTTACCTGAATCCCTTGAAACCATGTTCACTGTTGTTCCATTTATGGTTAGGATAGCATTTTTCATGTCAATTTCTGCACTTTTTTTCAGCAAGAAGTCAAAGCCCAGGATGATCTCATCTCCTATTGGAGACACATATACTGGCATTTGGAAATGCTTGTCTTGGCCCTGCAATGTGACTGGGTTGGTGAGAAAACCCTGCATCTTCAATTCTCGTCCAGCAGGATGTAAGGCGACATCATGGAATATTGGTCCTTCAACCAAGGAGCTGACTTTATGAATTTGTAGGATAAAAAATTCTTTCCTGGTGATTTCCCCATTATTCTCCATCTGTGCCATTATTAATTTTGCTGTGGAATGCCCGGTGCCAGGCACTGTGGTCAAATCTTGAATTTCACAAGAGTTCATGTTAATTTCATCTTCTGCCATGGTTTGATACAATTTTGATGTCCTAATTTGTTTATTAACAAAAGGAAAAAGCAATCTATAGCAAAACACGGCAAGTGAGTGATCCAAATTTAAAATTGTTGAGCAAATCTTGTGTTGTTTATATAATAATGACAAGATGAAAATTATGTTTTGCAAAATGTATCGCAAGTAGATCTATGATCCAAGCTTGAAATTGTTGAGCAAATCTTGTATATTGCAAATTTGCAATCCCAATCTTGACATAATGAATAACTCCTGTGTTGTTTTGTCACCACAGAATAATCAACATACTTCAATTATATTATACGATTAATTCACGTTGAATATACATCACCCGTTGAACCAAAAGTTGTAATATATTGATCTCACACAACTTCCACATACAACCAATCGATCGTATGCAAAGTATTAGTAAGGGTCACGAGGTCAACGGTTTTGTTGACGATTTCAACAGACTGTCAAAATTTGCCAAACACGTTAATTCGCGTGGCACATGAATTAAAAATGTTTAAGACATACGTTTAGTAACATATTTTATCAATAATTAAAATACCTGTCGTACAATAAATGGAAAATGTCTTCCAATCGTACGCCAAAATTTACACTTCGCCAACGGTCAAAACAATCAAAATGGCGGTCCGTTCAAAAGCAGACAACGTATTTTTATGGGGGTTTCGTCTAATGATTGTGTGATTGTAAGGCCCAATCCGTGTAGTCTATACGGGACTGCTTAGCTCGGATCTAGATCTAGAGATTTTACACAGGAACTCGTTATTGGTCAGTAAATAATAATACATATCCCCTATATATGTAAGTCTCTACGTATATATTAGGGGGTATATATTGTTATTTACTGACCAATAAAGAGTTCCTGTGGGATTTTACCTGTCAAAAGCTTCGATTGCAGAAACAGCGCTTCTCGGTTGCCGATACACATGCATCGGACACCAATCCGCCATGGATAACGAATGTAAACAAACGGGCAGGATAGGCCTACGTACATAGGGTTTGTATTTGTGTTTACTGACCATGAACGAATTCCTATGGGTCAAGATCGGTAAGTTAGTTGAATACACCGAAGCACTTGTTTGAGCATTTACAGACCATCGATATAAACCTGGGATACGACTGAACCTGAAACAGACGGCAGTAAGACTAGTAAGCACATACACCGTGACAAAAATGGCGGGACGTTCCAGGAACCATTACAAATAATGTTCAACAATATAATATATCAACTTACAGTTATGAAATGTACCGAGCTGTTATATATGTTCGTCGTCGGGACAACGTTTCCTTTATCTTATCGACATTCAAAAATACGTTTATATACAGACAGACACGGTATGACGCATCGTCTTTCGCAAGGGTTCAACTCCTTGCATGGATGTTCGCCCCCTATAATGTTCCGCTAGCCGCTGATGCATGCCCAAACAATGTACAGAGTACAGCACTAGCCTAGCTCCGCATTGACTGGCGCACCTTTCTACTATTATACGTCATCAGAATAACGTAAACAGGCTACTCACCTGTCAACTGAAAAGTGCTCTACAATATTACTCTAAAATGCTACTTTGTTAGATATTTATATGTTACCCCGAGAAGATTCCGTGTTTAACTGGTCAAGCAAGTTGTACTTGTCATAAGAGACGACTGAAACGATGGTCGCGCGATCAGGCTCGGTGACACGACTCGCTGGATTGTCTCCAGGCCTGTGTCATATTAGCCGAGAGCCGCGATGGGGTCCTTCAGGCAAGACATGACAGGACGTCACGTGATGGACCCCATCGCGGCTCTCGGCTATGTGTCTTATAGTTGAAACATTGCGTCAACAGTCTGGATGCCAGAGAGACATATAATATAGCAGTGTCCTTTTTCAAACCGGTTTAATATTTGCAGTTACACACCAGATAGGGAATTCTATATTCTACGTCTATATTAAAGCCGGATGTAGATCCAGTGCCGCACAACCTTCGTTTTTCTGATCTTAGGAAAATGTGCGTCAGTAAAAAAATCCCCGACATCCAGCGGGTTAACAGCAAACAAGCTACACGGGTTAGATCTATGTTTGCCCAAGGCATAAGAGAAATGTGAGATATTCAGTAAACACAATGGCCATGCTAGCCGTAAGAGGCGACTAACGGGATCGGGTGGTCAGGCTCGCTGACTTGGTTGATGCATGTCATCGTATCCCTATTGCGTGGATCGATGCTCATGATGCCAAGCATCGGTTGGTATACAGTCTTGTTTGTAGTCTTTGTCAATCTGAATCGTTATGCACAGGGGAGCACGGGTGGCCCAGTCGTCTAAGGCACCGCGATTCGCTGTGCAGAGTTGCGTCCCTTGGACACTCCAGAAACCTATGATTGTGTGTTCGAATCCCGGTTCGCCCTGATTATGTTTCTAGGTTTGTCAGCACCATACCCGTGCTTGTGGGTTTCACCAAAGTGGTAAACGTCTGAGACCCGCATCACTTCGGGCTTTCCTCCCACGTTAAGCTGACACGCCGCGATATAACTGGAATACTGTTAAAAGCGGCGTTAAACCCAACTCACTCACTCACTCACTTTATGCATAGAACTAAAAAGATATGAAACAGACTAGGCGGTCTCACTGGTGTCTTCTGTTTCTAGTTCACAACTACTTCAAATAGCAGTGGCCTGATTGTTAAAGGTGAAGGCTCTTGTCAATGTGATTATATTACTTCTGCACTTGTAGAATCCTGAGACTTGGCAGTTACTGCATCTTTTCATGTTCTACTGACTCGGGTCAAGGTCACATCAAGGCTTGAGTCCTAATATTTACTTGGGTCCTTTGTTATGGTATGTGATTTGGATAAATATTTATAACAACTGATAACCAATTTGTTTTGCGTGTACTCGATATACATGCAATTGATGAACAAATTCTGAAAGCAGAAAGTGATCTTCAAATCGGCCGTGCAGATTGCTTTGTTATTGTGATGGAGGTTTTAAATCACTGATCATAGTGAGTGAGTGAGTTGGGTTTTAACGCCGCTTTTAATAGTATGCCAGTTACATCACGGCGTGTCAGCTTAATGTGGGAGGAAAGCCCGAAGCGATGCAGGTCTCAGACGTTTACCACTTCGGTGAAACCCACGAGCACGGGTATGGTGCTGACAAACCTAGAAACATAATCGGGGCGAACCGGGATTCGAACCCACAATCATAGGTTTCTGGCGTGCCCACGGGACGCAACTCTGCACAGCGAATCGCGGCGCCTTAGACGACTGGGCCACCCGTGTCCCCCACTGACCATAAGTCCTCCCAAACTGAAAACTATACACAATGAGACCTGAAGTTCATATTTATCAAGTAAGCTAGAGGCAAGGTTGTGTTGTACGATTTGGGGAATCCTTGACAGTTGTTTTGTCTTCTGTCCATGCGTGATGTGCAAGGACCGTTTCATGCCATTGAAACGTGTCCTTTTTATAAACAAAACGGTTTGTACTGAGACCATAAATGAGACATAATACCCCATTCTAGCCTTATTATATACCGACACAAAGAAGGAACCCACGCCTTCCCTACCCCCGAAGGACATGTTTTATTCATCTAAGTAGGTAGGCATCGTTGTCCAGTGAAGTTCCCGTCATAGCTTCGTGATATAATGAGCCAGATACTGATGCCTCCCATCATCAGTATTCCTATGACAACCATCCAGCTTCAACTGAAGAACATGTCTGTTTTATCCAAGTAGGCCAGTTCAGTGAAGATCCGCCTCAAAGCCTCGTGACAGACAATGAACCAGAAGCAACTATAGATACCTGGCATAGCTTCTGGCTAGAATATCAGCCCCACCAAGAAATGTCCTTTTAGACTTTAGCCCCCATACATATTTGGTATCATTCAGTCGGACAATGTGAAGCAGGTGTTATACAGGTGGTGAGACATCTGAGGTTTACCATCAGAGGCAAGCAGGCTGGCACCAGTGGTTACCAACAGAGGCAAGTAGTCTGGCACCAGTGGTTACTATCAGAGGCAGGTAGTTTGGCACCAGTGGTTACCAACAGAGGCAAGTAATTTGGCACCAGTGGTTACCAACAGAGGCAAGTAGTCTGGCACCGGTGGTTACCATCAGAGGCAAGTAGTCTGGCACCAGTGGTTACCAACAGAGGCAAGTAGTTTGGCACCAGTGGTTACCAACAGAGGCAAGTAGTCTGGCCCCGGTGGTTACCATCAGAGGCAAGTAGTCTGGCACCAGTGGTTACCATCAGAGGCAAGTAGTCTGGCACCGGTGGTTACCATCAGAGGCAAGTAGTCTGGCACCTGTGGTTACCAACAGAGGCAGGTAGTTTGGCACCAGTGGTTACCAACAGAGGCAAGTAGTCTGGCACCAGTGGTTACCAACAGAGGCAAGTAGTCTGGCCCCGGTGGTTACCATCAGAGGCAAGTAGTCTGGCACCAGTGGTTACCAACAGAGGCAAGTAGTCTGGCACCAGTGGTTACCAACAGAGGCAGGTAGTTTGGCACCAGTGGTTACCAACAGAGGCAAGTAGTTTGGCACCAGTGGTTACCAACAGAGGCAAGTAGTCTGGCACCTGTGGTTACCATCAGAGGCAAGTAGTTTGGCACCAGTGGTTTACTTTAGTGACAAGGGATTTGGCACCTGTGATTCACCATTAGAGGCAATCAGTTTGGCACCAGTCAACATATTAAGCCAGCCATACACTATATAATGGCTGTGAAGCCCATTTCTGGTGTCCCCCGCCGTGATATTGCTGGAATATTGCTAAAAGCGGCGTAAAACCTCACTCACTCACTCACTCACTCACTCACTATATAATGGCAGACTTCACCTGAAAGGAAATATTGGTATATGTAAGGGAAATATAACAGTCTTATCTTTTGCCCTTTGCTGGCCTTGGACTGTGTATCACTTAGTTAATATCACTTAATAATGAAGAGATTTAACCATTCGGCATTTCATTTAAGGTATATATTCCGAACAAAGGATTCAGGATCAAGGATTCCAGATGAAAACGAAATAGCAATCAGTTGCTCCCGTAGTGTGTGTAATTATGAAAAGGTTCGGAAGAGAGAAGGAAAGATTATGACTGGTGGGTTGTCAGCGTTACTTGCGTCAATATGGAATCTTTACTACATTAAGCGAGCACGGCGTGATATTACATTTTATTACTATTTTATATAGCAGCATTAACCAATCTCAGTGTAACTGCCAACATTATACGAGTACAACCATGTGCCCTACCGTGCGTTTTGGTCACCTCGTTATATTCGGTGTGTGCGCGCGCTCATGCATACACCACACATACACACACCCTATTATTTCGATCCGACACTGAGAATGGTCATCTATACTGAACCGCAAAAGAAACGTCACCCCAAGTAACATTGCATGAAAAGTTGTCATGTACAAAATTTCTAAAATTTAACATTACCTAGTCCGGAAAAATGAAATTTGATGATAAAAAAACAAATGCACATGCGTTCCCCCAATTCTTGCCCTATAAAAATCCACCCAGATCGGAAAACATTCATTCGTTATTGAATTGCTACCACTTGCCAAGATTGACAAGAAATCCGCGACACCAAGCCCTTGGACGATTGCAAGCTGGAAAAACCGCCCGGCAAGTATAGCCAATGCATTTCAAGTCCACGTAAGGATCATATACAGGCTCCAGCAACGGTGCCAGACCACCAACACTACAGATAACCAACCGACCACGCAGTGGAAGACCAAGGGTCACCACCCGACGTCAGGATCGTCAGATTGTGCGACAGCATCTTCAAGATCGCGTTGTTAATGCTGCGGAAACTGCTCGACAGACCATGATGACACACCAGCGACACATTAGTGCGGACACCGTGCGTCGACGATTGACGAGCAGACACCCCCACTGTCACAGGCCACACCGAGGACCCATTCTGACACCACATCATCGCCGGGACCGTCTTTAGTGGGCAGGACAGCACCAGCTTTGGCGCCACCAGCAGTGAAGAAGAGTCCTCTTCTCAGACGAGAGCCATTACTGTATCTCAACAGCAGATGGCAGAGAGAGGGGGTCTGGCGACGCCGCGGGGAACGTTATTCGGATGCTTGTGTTGTTGAGAGAGACTCTTGGGGTGGTCCGATAATCATGGTATGGGGTGGAATTGGTCTTGCACAGGGAGTCGGCCCTGTGGTCTTCCAGAACATCGGTTCAGGGAGAGGTAATGGTGTCACAGCAGCTCGGTACATTGATCTAGTCTTGAGACCACGCGCCATACCTCATTTGGCACGTCGCCGCAACTACGAGTTTCAGCATGATAACGCCCGTGCCCACACTGCGAGAGCAACAAGAGACTTCCTCCAGTAGAATGGCATCAGAACCATGCAGTGGTCTGCCCTCAGTCCCGATTTAAATCCCATTGAGCACCTGTGGGACGAGATTCAAAGACAGCTGAATGACGTCCGACCAAGGCCGACAACTGCAGCTGAACTGCGTCAGGTGTTCCTCAGAGTATGGGCTCAAGTGCCTATGGCTTTCATCAACCGCCTCATCCATTCAATGTATCGACGTTGCACGGCAGTCATCAATGCACATGGCGGACACACGAGATACTGACTTGTGATGCCATTTTCTGAGAGACTAGTGTTGTGTTTCACTTTCAGAACATTTGACACTTTAATTTCAACCTTGATGATCAGTTTTGCCAAGTTTTATCTTTTTAATATGTCTCAAAGTATGTTTACAGTGTTTGGAAAAATAAGGTTTATCATATACTGATGGAAATAAATAAGGGATCGCATAGTGTGTTTGGTCAATGAGTCCGAATGGTGTTATTTGTTTGTGGCCATTTTTCGGAAGTACATGGTCAACATCTCCGAAACGCAGACTATCACCTATAGAAAGACATGCAGTGCACGTGTTTCAGTAGTTTTGCATGGCACAATGGGGTATAAAGTCTTCTACTCTAAGACCGATCTCATTGACATCAACTGCGTGAAACATGCCAAGACAGCACATGTGTTTGAAGGAGAAATGGCAGGCAATCGGGATGGTGAGGTCAGGCCAGTCACTGCGAGAAGTTGCAAGACACTTTCAGAAGTCCATCAGTGTCCTCTCACGACTGTAGAACCTCTACAGGCAGACCGGCGATGTTGTAATGAGACGTGGGCGTGAGCGACCAAAGAAAACTACAGCTCGTCAAGTTCGTCAGATTCGGCTCATTTGTTTGTGGGATCGCTTTAAACCTGTCCCAAAAGTGAATGCCGAGTTCACAGCTGTCACACATCTACGGTTAAGTGATCGCACAGTTCGTAACAGGCTGCGTTCAGCGGGTCTACAAAGTCGCCGTCCCGTGGTAGGAATCAGGGTGACTCAAGAACACAAACGGCGAAGGTTACAGCGGGCAAGGCAGCATGGAGCCAGACAGCTGCTTCGTTGGCGATACACCATGTTCAGCGATGAGTCTCTTTTCAATATGGACAATGCATATAGTCGGATACGTTTGGAGACGACGTAATGAACGATACCAAGCATGCACTGTCAAACAGCATGACAGATACGGAGGTGGATCAGTGATGGTCTGGGGTGGAATCACCTATGACTACCGAACACATTTGATTCGTGTGGATGGTCGTCTATAACTGGTGTTCGCTACCGTGACGAAGTGTTACGCCTAGTGGTGCTTCCGTTCGCTAACAGAGTTGGGCGGTTGTTCGAGTTTCAGCAGGACAATCCAAGGCCACATACTGCTCGTGTTTCAGCCGATTTTTATAGGCAGAACCAGGTCGCTGTGCTTCCGTAGCCGGCTAAAAGTCCAGACGTTAACCCGATAGAACATTTATCGGTCGTCATCTAACATCTTGGTCGTCGGGTGCGAGATCGCATTAATCAACCTCGTAATCTGGACGAGATGTTTGACTGTTTAAGACACGAGTGGCATAATGTCCCGAGGGCTACAATCCTGGCATTAATTCGGAGTATGCCAAGACGTTGTCAGGCTGTTGTGAGAGCTCGTGGTGGTCACACGTCATACTGAAGAACTGAGATTAAGTCATTATTTACCATGCAGCTTTCATTTGATCAAGTGTTGTATTAAAATCTTAGGTGTGCACCTTCTATGCGATCCTTTATTTTATTCCATCAGTGTATGTCTATCCATGGTAAACCTTTCTTTTGCGGTTCAGTATACAAAAAGACATATATATATTTGTTTGAAGGAAATTTAGTTTATTATAACGAACAAAGTATCTACACATAAAATAACAATGGCAAAAACGCAGTGAAAGGTTTTACGTCAAACAAAAATATCAAGAAAAGCTCATCATCGCATTATACAATGATGATGATCTTAATAACATGCACAAGTAAAACAAGTAAAATACATATACAAGTGAGTGAGTTTGGTTTAACGCCGCTTTAAAAACAGTATTCCAGTTATATCACGGCGTGTCAGCTCAATATGGGAGGGAAACCCGAAAGGATGCAGGTCTCAAACCTTTACCACTTTGGTGAAGCCCACGAGTACAACTATGGTACCTTGAAATGTCTCGGGGCGAAGCCGGATTCGAACCTACAATCATAGGTTCGTGGCGTGCGCAAGGGATGCAACTCTGCACAGCGAACTGCGGAGCTACCCTAACCCTAACCCCAAACCCAATCCATACCCAAAAGGAACCAGTGCAAATCTGGGACTAACAAGAATAATGCATTTATAATATATCCATACCTATTACCTTCATCGCAATAATTAGTCAGGCGGGCATATAATCCCTTAATGAACTTGAAATAACAATTGTCCAATCCAGAGTCCTTTCAAACATCGTTCGGGTGGTCAGGCTCGCTGACTTCAATTGCGTGGATCTGTGCTCATGATTTCAGTCACTGGATAGTCTGGTCAAGACTCGATTATTTTACAGACAGCCATATAGCTGGAATATAGCTGAGTGCGGCGTTAAACAACAATAAAACAATAAAACATCCGTGATAAGGAAATAACAATGATCATGTTGCGATTTATCGAGCACTTCCGGTAGATCGATTGCGCACTCGGTTTTATAGCCGTCTATAAAATGTATAATGCGGGTTTTACGCCTCATTCATACAGCAGCCATTTGTGTCTATGGCAGGTATGCGAGTTCTTATTCGTTCATTCTCGTAATCCAAACAACAAGAAACACAGTACCAAAAATCCCAATCAGGAGAGATCCAATGATAACGCTTGTGTAGATACAACATACAGCATTTTTCGCGAGGACTCTGGCCTCAGACCGGAGTCCCAGATCTTTGTACCTTTTGGCTTCCCATGCATATTTGTTGGCAAATGCGGCGGGTACACAGCAACACAACAGGCTCAAGTAAGATGCAATGATGATGTGTTTTATTTTACCCCATGGCTTGGGCACAAGAGACTCTTTGGGTAGAATTTTAAGATGCACACCTCTTTCCGCTATGACAACATACGGGTTAGGTTCGGCTGTTTGTACTGACGTGTCGTCTGCTTTTGAAGAAGTGTCGTCTGCTGTCTTGGCACCTTCGTCTTCCATTTTTATCTGTACATCGTCATTCCCCAGATTTGCAGACATGTCGTATACACTCTCTTAAGATGGGAAATGTTCTGGAAAAATAAAAGTATCGAATGAATTAAGTTCGTAGATACTCAAATTCATTTTTAGAAGACAAGCCATATCGCAGTATTATCTTTCAAATTTGTTATTATGGAGAAGAAAAATAGACAAAAAAACACAAAATATTCAAAATCTCCCTCGTACAAAGTGACTGAAATTGGTTAACGCTGCTATATAAATTTGAACACCTGGTATTATCACTCTTTGATATTATTTGTATACCTGGTGTCATCACTAGTTATTTACAATATAGTCGGAGTCGTACAAAGCTTATAGGAGATATTTCTTATGATTATGGTTGGTTGGTTTGTTGATTTACGCCGCACTCAGCAATATTCACGCTATAAGAACGCGGCCTGTAAATAATCCAATCTGGACCAGACAATCCAGTGATTAATATCATGAGCATCGATCCACGCAATTGGGATCGATGACATGCATCAACTATGATTATGGAAAGGATTCTTTCACTTTTATTTGCTTGGTTAAAATATTAAACGTGATGGATCACACAGTGTCGGATTAATTGAGTAGTAGGTTCCATTTGGACGCAAATAACGCGCGAACATACTGACGCACTGTTGAGAAACCAAGAGTCACAATAGCGAAGAATAGCTACGATTCAAACCAACGTCCAGCGGATCCTGCCACAGCAAAAGGACGCAACTCTTCAAAGCCGAATAGTGTTACCTTGGAGTACACACCCAACCACGTTCCCGTAAACATTTGAAGTGTTGATTCCGATCATGGAAGTGTGGCTCACGCTGGGGTTCCTGTTCAGCTTGAACCTCACTTCCCAAATGTCGCACAACAAACGGGCGACACAAGCAATAACAGTTGCATGCTCAGAATTGAACGTGTTGTATACAAGTAGGAGGGTATTGTTATCACGAACAACAAATATTGTTATTTATTATTACACGATGATTTAATGTGAGCCACATAGCCATAGCATCAGTTCAGTCTTTTGGAATCTAATATTGTCTTTGACGCATCAGTGAGTGAGTATGGTTTTACGCCGCCTTTGACAATATTCCAACTATATCACAGCTGGGGACACCAGAAAATGGCTTCACAAACCCACCGACCCTTGAAGCATATGTTACCAAAATGATGTCCGAAGATTTGCCTAGCTTTTAGTTTGTTCAGGTGAACATTTGACATGCCTGTGCGTGTGTTTCTTACGGTGTTCGATACACTCGCCCTTTCGCGAACACAAAGTATTATTACTTTGTATCTTCACTTGTTGTTTATAATATAGTCGGAATCGTACGATGGACTCTGCTTTTAGAAGATATTTCTTATGTTTGTGGAAAGGCTTTTGTCGCTTTTATTGGCTTGCTTAACATAGCACTTGATGTTAAAACACGTGGGTTCTTGTCATCCATTTACGATTCGATTTCAAAATACACTCTTCAAAAAAAGAAACCCACAGGTAGTATGTTGTTCATTGAGCGCAACCTTGTGGCCTTATGTGACATGACAATGAACAGTTTTCACTGCCTTTGGACCACGACGACATGTGACTATCATATTTGTATCTATGATATTAAATAAAATTAGATGTACAATAAATTTACTAAAAATCTACCTCGCGGTTTTTGGTGGGTTTTTTTAAGAGTGTAGTATTTTATACCTTTGGTCAAGGGAGCAAGCGCTGAATATGTTGTGGAAAACGGAACTACAAACTTATTTTCCTACTGAAGAAATCAACATTTTATATTTGTTGATATTGATTTAAATCTGGTTTAGACCCGAGACGATCCTGGGTAGAATAGGTCTTTTTGGTATAACGCGGTCGGGGATCGAACCCCGGACCTTCCGCTCCCCGGGCGGACGCTCTACCATTAGACCAGGGAGGCGGTACCAATCGACATAAAACCTGGGATATAGCTGAATACGGCTTAAACATGGAACAAACTTGAAATAAAACCTGGTAGGCAGATAAACTTGTGAAAGAAATAGCAGGAACTCTTACATAAAATGTTCTACAATATGTACATAATACAAAAGTGCAAAGATGAGCTGTATAATTTACTCAACCGGTTTCAAGAGTATATATCTATCTCAACTTACTGTTATGAAATGTACCAAGCTGTTATATGTGTTCGTCGTCGGTACAGGGCTTTCTGTTTATTTCATCTACACATTAACGAGAGGTTTATATACATACAATTACGGTATCCACGCCTAATGATGGCTTGCGCAAGGGTTCAACTCCTTGCATCGAGGTTCGCCCCCTTATGTTCTCCACGGCGTTGTATGCATGCACAAGCAATGTGGAGAGTATAGCACTATATCCGCGTTGACTCCGCGAAGCTTACTGTAGTTAATTCTGACGTCACTGGGCCGCTCCCGTCTGATTCCGATGTAATCAGGCCGGTCCAGTGTTTTCTGAGAAATGGTAACTCTAATTGTTCTATAGAATCAAGAATTTTTATTGTACAGAACACCCTCGTAGGGCAGGGTACAGACTATCTACACATGGAATAAATATAATTATATACATTATGTACATTATACAAAAAAGATCTTACATATTATTTTCATCCACAGTATATAAACATTAATGTATATCATAAGGTGTCTGGCAGCGTACACTTAGTGTAGATATTGTATTGATAAGTCAAAATAGTTCTATATGTATATGTTAACCCCAGGGGATTCCGGGTGAGACTTACATGTAGTATCCGTCAATCTTTACTGTGTGATCAAGTTTATTTCAGCATCGGCACGGGGGCAAGGGGGCACAGGTGGTTCAGTCGTCTAAGGCGCCGCGATTCGCTGTGCAGAGTTGCGTCCCTTGGGCACGCCAGAAACCTATGATTGTGGGTTCGAATCCCGGTTCGCCCCGTTTGTTTCTAGGTTTGTCAGCACCGTGCCCGTGCTCGTGGGTTTCACCGAAGACCTGCATCACTTCGGGCTTTCCTCCATTAAGCTGACACGCCGCGATATAACTGGAATACTGTTGAAAGCGGCGTTAACCCAACTCACTCACTCACTCACTCAGCATCGGCCCATGGTGCAGTTGTTTAAAGAAGCCTATACATTGCCAGATTTCTTATCAATAAATTAAATTCATGTTTAGTAGAATATTTCGAGTATTTGCTTGAGATGCAGAGGTCACGTAATACAAAATACATGCAAGTTTTACCAGCACGCAGAAAATGATACTCATCCTCCACAGAGCATAATTTGCATACATTAAAAAGGGTTTTTTGTCTTTAGAAACATTTGTAAATCCACTAATTTTAGTTTATGCGAGATACATCTAAACCTAGATAAAGCTAGAAATAAGTTTCATATAATGCTATTGGAATACAGTTGCAGTTCAAGTTAGCCCAGGGGTGGTCGGGTAGCCTAGTGGTTAAAGCGTTCGCTCGTCACGCCGAAGACCCGGGTTCGATTCCCGACATGGGTACAATGTGTGAAGCCCATTTCTGGTGTCCCCCGCCGTGATATTCTGGAATATTGCTAAAAGCGGCGTAAAACCATACTCACCAACTCACTCACTGAAGCTAGCCTACTGATATATCATGCCGCAGTTTAACATGAATACCCCGCTCAGACACAGTATACTGACTCCGTGCCGACCAGTCCTTGTTTTAGCCCCTAAATGCCGAGCGACAGGCAGGGAAACAACAAGTAGCATCTTTTAACGTCTTTTGATATGACGCTGCCGAGGATCGAACCCTGGACCTTCGCTTTCTGGGCAGACGGGTTCCTTTCTGGTTTCCTACTGTAAAGCGGGCAACTCTATCCTACATAAATTATATTGTTTGTTTGTTGTTTTACATCGCACTCAGCATCATTCCAGCTATATGACGGCGGTCTGTAAATAATCGAGTCAGGACCAGACAATCCAGTGATTGACATCATGAGCATCAATCCAGGCAGTTGGGATACGATGATATACATCAACCAAGTCAGCGAGCCCGACCACCCGATCCCGTTAGTCGCCTCTTACGACAAGCATAGTCGCTCATAATATATAATTTGGGATGTGTCCCAATATGCCAAATGTAATTTGTAATGCAGTACAACAGCACCCCGCCGTCAGCACCTAGGTGCTACCCCTACGCCCATGGCCATTCGCGCTCATACATGTACACCCACCGTGTTATCCTATAGGGAAAATGTTACCTTAGGAACATACTGCGGATGTGTGACAGAGATGTCAAGTCTGGCTGGTGACAAATGCACTATGCAAACCAGAACGTACACGCACAAGTTGATATTTAGCTACTACGACAACTGATACTACAACTACTACTACTACGACTACTGATATTACTAATAATAATAACAACAACAACAACAACAACAACAACGGGGACAAGCCACAACAACAACGGGGACAAGCCTGACATAAAGTTTGTTTGTTTGTTGTTTAACTCAGCAATACTCCAGCTATATGACGGCGGTCTGTAAATAATCGAGTCTGGGCCAGACAATCCAGTGATTAATATCATGAGCATCAATCCAGGCAGTTGGGATATGATGACATGTATCAACCAATCCGTTAGTCGCCTCTTACGGCAAGCATAAAGGGCATTTAGTTATCAGCACTAAATGCTGATAAGAAAGCATTTACAATGTATATTGTCAATACACTGATTCGACCAAACATCGCCAAACCCCTCTAATTAACATAATTTTCAATTTTGATGTCAAAATATTATTCCAATGGTTTATATCCAGCTTAATAGATCAGGACCGCCTCCGTGGTCTAGTGGTAGAGCGTCCGCCCGAAGAGCGGAAGGTCCGGGGTTCGATCCCCGGCCGCGTCATACCAAAAGACGTTAAAAGATGGTACTTGTTGTTACCCTGTCTGGCGCCTGGCATTAAGGGGCTAAAACAAGGACTTGGTCGGCTCGGGGTCAGTATACTGTGTCTGAGTGGGGTTTTCATGTTAAACTGTGGCATGGTTTCTCAGTGGGCTAGCACTATAAATCGGCATCAGTCCTGTCTAGTACAAGCAGCCACACAAACACACACACGTGCATGCACGTCGCTATGTAAGTGCAATAATCTTGGACACGACGTTAAATCCCATTAAATCGGGTGGTTAGGCTGGGTCGCTCACTATACATTGTCTGTTCCAGACTCGATTATTTACAGGCCGCCATCACACCGCAGCTCCACTATCTGCACCAAGGCATTGGGGAAATATGAATGCGAAAATAGGTCAGAACAGGAGTAGACAGGATCACATTCCTCCACAAGTCAACCATTAAACATTACGAAAGCTTTACTGCGGCCTTTCATGCAGGACCCATGATGCAATATCCCTATTATGCAGTACCCGTGATTAAAAGATATCTGTGACGTCATTCTATTGTTTGAAAACTCCATTATTTTTCGGGAATGGAGAGTTGTGTGTCAACTCTACATTATCTTAAACCAACATTTGAATTAATTTCCACTTGGAATAGACGGAACGTATGGAATAATTTCAATTTCTTTCCGAAAACGTGTCGCCAGCATTCGAACCCAGGTCGTCAGATTTGAGCACGTGTACATGTAATTGTCAACTTCAGCTACGTCGGCCCATGAAGGAATGGTGTGAAATTAACTATTAAATATTTTCATAATTTTGCATGATGCTTAAAAGCTCAAAATAATATGTATACATTTTGTGTTAGAGTGAGTGAGTGAGTATGGTTTTACGCCGCTTTTTGCAATTTTCCAGCAATATCACGGCGGGGGACACCAGAAATAGGCTTCACACATTGTACCCATGTCGGGAATCGAACCCGGGTCTTCGGCGTGACGAGCGAACGCTTTAACCACTAGGCTACCCGACCGCCCCTTTTGTGTTAGAGCAGGTTAATGTTCATATTCATAGCAATTAGATAAACCTTTGACGAGAAAAAAACTAATAAGGTAATATATAAATCATTGTTCGGGGCTCTATATTTCCTATTATTCCCGTCAGCATGTATTCACAATGTGAATACCAGTTTTGGACTCCATGAAATCATAAAGTGCCGTGCAACGTGCAAGGTAAATGTTAGCTCGCGACTGAGTTTGGTGCACGTTCAACAGCGACAGAGAACGCATTCCTCGTGCATCACGCAAGGGCGACTCACGCAGTATTAATACAGACAACAAAGGGTTCATGTTTTTTTTTCAAATATTTTCCTCAACTGACTAATTTTGTCAAAGTGTAAAAGTAGGGGTGAGTTTTAAGTCGAGGAATATCCTCATTACCCCCCCCCCCCCCCCCGTGATGGAATACCCCTGTAACGCTGTACCCCTGATGCAATACCCCTGTCATGGTGTAACCCTGTAACGCCGTACATGTGATGGAATACCCGTCATGGTGTAGCCCTGTAACGCAGTACATGTGATGGAATACCCCTGTCATGGTGTAACCCTGTAACGCCGTACATGTGATGGAATACCCGTCATGGTGTAACCCTGTAACGCCGTACATGTGATGGAATACCCCTGTCATGGTGTAACCCTGTAACGCAGTACATGTGATGGAATACCCGTCATGGTGTACCCCTGTAACGCAGTACCCGTGATGCAATACCCCTGTAACGCAGTACCCGTGATGCAATACCCCTGTCATGGTAAACCCCTGTAAAGCAGTACCCCTGATGCAATACCCCTGTTATGGTGTAACCCTGTAACGCAGTACATGTGATGGAATACCCGTCATGGTGTACCCCTGTAAAGCAGTACTCGTGATGGAATACCCGTCATGGTGTACCCCTGTAGTGCAGTACCCGTGATGCAATACCCCTGTCATGGTGTACCCCTGTAACTCAGTACCCGTGATGCAGTACCCCTGTAACTCAGTACCCGTGATGGAATACCCCTGTCATGGTGTAACCCTGTAGTGCAGTACCCGTGATGCAATACCCCTGTCATGGTGTACCCCTGTAAAGCAGTACATGTGATGGAATACCCCTGTCATGGTGTACCCCTGTAAAGCAGTACATGTGATGGAATACCCGTGTCTTGGTGTAACCCTGTAGTGCAGTACCCGTGATGCAATACCCCTGTCATGGTGTACCCCTGTAAAGCAGTACATGTGATGGAATACCCCTGTCATGGTGTACCCCTGTAAAGCAGTACATGTGATGGAATACCCCTGTCATGGTGTACCCCTGTAAAGCAGTACATGTGATGGAATACCCCTGTCATGGTGTACCCCTGTAAAGCAGTACATGTGATGCAATACCCCTGTCATGGTGTACCCCTGTAAAGCAGTACATGTGATGGAATACCCCGGTCATGGTGTACCCCTGTAAAGCAGTACATGTGATGGAATACCCCTGTCATGGTGTACCCCTGTAAAGCAGTACATGTGATGGAATACCCCTGTCATGGTGTACCCCTGTAAAGCAGTACATGTGATGGAATACCCGTGTCATGGTGTACCCCTGTAGTGCAGTACCCGTGATGCAATACCCCTGTCATGGTGTACCCCTGTAACTCAGTACCCATGATGCAATACCCGTCATGGTGTACCCCTGTAACGCAGTACCCATGATGCAATACCCCTGTCATGGTGTACCCTTGTAATGCAGTACCCGTGATGCAATACCCCTGTCATGGTGTACCCCTGTAAAGCAGTACATGTGATGGAATACCCGTGTCATGGTGTAACCCTGTAGTGCAGTACCCGTGATGCAATACCCCTGTCATGGTGTACCCCTGTAACGCAGTACCCGTGATGCAATACCCCTGTCATGGTGTACCCTTGTAATGCAGTACCTATGATGCAATACCCCTGTCATGGTGTAACCCTGTAACGCATTACATGTGATGGAATACCCCTGTCATGGTGTACCCCTGTAAAGCAGTACATGTGATGGAATACCCGTGTCATGGTGTAACCCTGTAGTGCAGTACCCGTGATGCAATACCCCTGTCATGGTGTACCCTTGTAACTCAGTACCCATGATGCAATACCCGTCATGGTGTACCCCTGTAACGCAGTACCCGTGATGCAATACCCCTGTCATGGTGTACCCTTGTAATGCAGTACCTATGATGCAATACCCCTGTCATGGTGTACCCCTGTAAAGCAGTACATGTGATGGAATACCCCTGTCATGGTGTACCCCTGTAAAGCAGTACATGTGATGGAATACCCCTGTCATGGTGTACCCCTGTAGTGCAGTACATGTGATGCAATACCCCTGTCATGGTGTACCCCTGTAGTGCAGTACCCATGATGCAATACCCCTGTCATGGTGTACCCCTGTAACTCAGTACCCATGATGCAATACCCCTGTCATGGTGTACCCTTGTAACTCAGTACCCATGATGCAATACCCGTCATGGTGTACCCCTGTAACGCAGTACCCGTGATGCAATACCCCTGTCATGGTGTACCCTTGTAATGCAGTACCTATGATGCAATACCCCTGTCATGGTGTACCCCTGTAAAGCAGTACATGTGATGGAATACCCCTGTCATGGTGTACCCCTGTAAAGCAGTACATGTGATGGAATACCCCTGTCATGGTGTACCCCTGTAAAGCAGTACATGTGATGGAATACCCCTGTCATGGTGTACCCCTGTAAAGCAGTACATGTGATGGAATACCCCTGTCATGGTGTACCCCTGTAAAGCAGTACATGTGATGGAATACCCCTGTCATGGTGTACCCCTGTAAAGCAGTACATGTGATGGAATACCCCGGTCATGGTGTACCCCTGTAGTGCAGTACCCGTGATGCAATACCCCCGTCATGGTGTACCCCTGTAACTCAGTACCCGTGATGCAATACCCGTGTCATGGTGTACCCCTGTAAAGCAGTACATGTGATGGAATACCCCTGTCATGGTGTACCCCTGTAACGCAGTACATGTGATGGAATACCCCTGTCATGGTGTACCCCTGTAACGCAGTACATGTGATGGAATACCCCTGTCATGGTGTACCCCTGTAACTCAGTACTCGTGATGCAATACCCCTGTCATGGTGTACCCCTGTAATGCAGTACCCGTGATGCAATACCCCTGTCATGGTAAACCCCTGTAATGCAGTACCCGTGATGGAATACCCCTGTCATGGTGTGCCCCTGTAACGCAGTACATGTGATCCACTATGTTGCTGTAGACCTGTGATCCACCCTGTTGCAGTAGCCATGCATGTGACCCACCCTGTTGCAGTAGCCCTGTGATCCACCCTGCTGCAGTAGCCCCATGATCCACCCTGTTGCTGTAGCCCTGTGATCCACCCTGCTGCTGTAGCCCGATGATCCACCCTCTTGCCGTAGCCCCGTGATCCACCCTGTTGCCGTAGCCCTGTGATCCACCCTGTTGCCGTAGCTCCGTGATCCACCCTGTTGCTGTAGCCCTGTGATCCACCCTGTTGCCATAGCCCTGTGATCCACCCTGCTGCAGTAGCCCCATGATCCACCCTGTTGCCGTAGCCCTGTGATCCACCCTGTTGCTGTAGCCCTGTGATCCACCCTGTTGCTGTAGCCCCGTGATCCATCCTGCTGCAGTAGCCCCATGATCCACCCTGTTGCCGTAGCCCTGTGATCCACCCTGTTGCAGTAGCCCTGTGATCCCACCCTGTTGCCATAGCCCTGTGATCCACCCTGCTGCAGTAGCCCCATGATCCACCCTGTTGCCGTAGCCCTGTGATCCACCCTGTTGCTGTAGCCCTGTGATCCACCCTGTTGCTGTAGCCCTGTGATCCATCCTGCTGCAGTAGCCCCATGATCCACCCTGTTGCCGTAGCCCTGTGATCCACCCTGTTGCAGTAGCCCTGTGATCCCACCCTGTTGCTGTAGCCCTGTGATCCACCCTGTTGTAGTAGCCCTGTGATCCACCCTGTTGCAGTAGCCCTGTGATCCACCCTGTTGCAGTAGCCCTGTGATCCACCCTGCTGCTGTAGCCCTGTGATCCACCCTGCTGCAGTAGCCCCATGATCCACCCTGTTGCCGTAGCCCTGTGATCCACCCTGTTGCTGTAGCCCTGTGATCCACCCTGTTGCAGTAGCCCTGTGATCCCACCTTGTTGCCGTAGCCCTGTGATCCACCCTGTTGCCGTAGCCCTGTGATCCACCCTGTTGCAGTAGCCCTGTGATCCACCCTGTTGCAGTAGCCCCATGATCCACCCTGTTGCCGTAGCCCTGTGATCCACCCTGTTGCTGTAGCCCTGTGATCCACCCTGTTGCTGTAGCCCTGTGATCCATCCTGCTGCAGTAGCCCCATGATCCACCCTGTTGCCGTAGCCCTGTGATCCACCCTGTTGCAGTAGCCCTGTGATCCCACCCTGTTGCTGTAGCCCTGTGATCCACCCTGTTGTAGTAGCCCTGTGATCCACCCTGTTGCAGTAGCCCTGTGATCCACCCTGTTGCAGTAGCCCTGTGATCCACCCTGCTGCTGTAGCCCTGTGATCCACCCTGCTGCAGTAGCCCCATGATCCACCCTGTTGCCGTAGCCCTGTGATCCACCCTGTTGCTGTAGCCCTGTGATCCACCCTGTTGCAGTAGCCCTGTGATCCCACCCTGTTGCCGTAGCCCCGTGATCCACCCTGTTGCAGTAGCCCTGTAATCCACCCTGTTGCCATAGCCCTGTGATCCACCCTGTTGCCGTAGCCCTGTGATCCACCCTGCTGCAGTAGCCCCATGATCCCATCCACCCTGTTGCCGTAGCCCCGTGATCCACCCTGTTGCAGTAGCCCTGTGATCCCACCCTGTTGCAGTAGCCCTGTGATCCACCCTGTTGCAGTAGCCCCATGATCCACCCTGTTGCAGTAGCCCCATGATCCACCCTGTTGCAGTAGCCCCATGATCCACCCTGTTGCCGTAGCCCCATGATCCATCCTGTTGCACAAAGGAAGCATAAATAATAATCTAAGAGTGGAAGGTCAGTGGTTCAATCATCTTAAAGATGCAAAAAGAATGTACTTGTTGTTACCCTGCCTGGAGCTTGGCGTTAAGGGGGAAAACAAGGACTGGTTGCCTTGCAGTCAGTATACTGTGTCCGGGTAGGGTTTCTGTAATGTTGATATGGAATAAAGACATCTGTGTTGCTTGTAACACTCAATTTATTCTGGGTTCTTTTGGTACATTGCATTGGCCTTACAACATGGCGGGGGCGGTCGGGTAGCCTAGTGGTTAAAGCGTTGGCTCGTCACACCGAAGACCCGGGTTTGATTCCCGACATGGTTACAATGTGTGAAGCCCATTTCTGGTGTCCCCCCCCCCGTGATATTGCCAGAATATTGCTAAAAGCGGCGTAAAATCATATTCACTCACTACAACATGGAGGCCACATGTCTCATGAATTAAGTCATATTATGACATCATATTCCTACAGCAATAATGATGATGTATTAGGGGATCGCATATTGACCTATGACCTGCGACCTATGACATGACATCAATACTATTGTAAACACTACATCTCTCCTTATCTGTAGATAATCACTTTCTATATGCTGGTAAACATGTGACCTGTGACCTGTGGCCTGCAACCTATGACATGACTAGTGACATCAATACTATTGTAAACACTGTAGTATCCATGCGGTATGACACAACCCCATCAATACCCAATATATTCACTGGAACAAAGACTGGCAGAAAAGGTAGAAATCAGCTATTCGTGCATATGATACCTAGTACAATGTACAGTAAACTACGTTTATAACGAACACACTTATAACAAACTGACTGGTATGACGATTTTTATTTTTTTTGTTCCGGCAACTGCTGTATCTATGCTGTACATATGCTTATAATGAACTACGGTTATAACGAACTTAAAATGTGGCCCCTTTGAGTTCGTTATAACCGTAATTCGTTATAAACATAATTCGTTATAACCGTAGTTTACTGTAGTACTAAAAGTTTAGCACTGATAGTCAGCAAAGTGTGACAAAAAAGGTGAACAATCTGTCACTAAAAAGGCAACAGATGACTCAAATATGAATCAAAATGGTGTCTGTAAACAAGCAGCCTTGAGACTTGGGCCACGAAGGTCATAACAATTGACTTGCCCACCTCGTACAAGTGGACATGTTTCAGATTCCCAAAAAACTGTGACTTGTAACTTCCAAATTCAACACAGCTCCATACCTCCACAAACTACAATAAGAGGTATCGATATGATTAAAATCATACCGAGAACAAAACTAATATAAATACACATGGCAGCATTTCTAGCTAACTTCTTGGTTTCACTGAGCAGCCCCAGGTCTCTGTATCTCAGTGCTTCCCAAGCTAAGTGATTTGCAACAGCTCCTGTCAGGAAACAGCACAAGTAGCTGCAGTATGAGACAATGATCAACTGCTTGAGGCTAGTCCAAGGATGGGGCACGAGCTCTTTTGGGTGAGCCTTCCTGACAAGGAATGGCACAGTGATTGTCGATTCTTTGCTGTGATTCTTAGATGTATTTTTACAGGCATCATCGATAACAAAGGTGGAGTATTCTGGTCGTTGTTCCTCCTGTCCAGGGGAGGCCTCTATGTACGAGGAGACTACAGTATCCTTGTCCATTGGATCAGTAGTTCGTGGACATGGAACACATTTATCTGAAAGTAAACAGGTGAAAGTGGTGATATTTGGTTATTTTGTTAAATACCATGTTTATCTCACTGGTGAGAGAGTTTGATTTTACGCGGCTTTTAACAGTATTCCAGTTATATTGTGGCGTGTCAGTTTTATGTGGGAGGAAAGCCCGAAGTGATGCAGGTCTCAGACGTTTACCACTTTGGTAAAACCAACGAGCACGAGTATGGTGCTGACAAACCTAGAAACATGGTCGGGGCGAACCGGGATTCGAACCCACAATCACAGCTTTCTGGCATGCCCAAGGGATGCAACTCTGCACAGCGAATGGCGGCGCCTTAGACGACTGGGCCACTCATGCCCCCTTGTCTTACTGGTTATTTAAAAATCATGAGCAGGGCATTAATTATAATGTATTTTCTACCTAGGGCCTCTTCCACAAAGCTATCTTCCTGCTACAACTGTTGTTTGGCAAGGGTCTTGTCACTTTTATTTAATTTGACTGAAAACTTATTTTTGGTATTGTAGTGGTATTACCTCTGCCAACAATGGTACAATTAAACATGCTCTAATGACAGTTTACTGTAAGTAAATTAGTGAGTGGGTATGGTTTTACGCCGCTTTTAGCAATATTCCAGCAATATCACGGCGGGGGACACCAGAAATGGGCTTCACACATTGTACCCATGTCGGGAATCAAACCGGGGTCTTCGGCGTGACGAGCGAACACTTTAACCACTAGGCTACCCGACCGCCCCGTGAGTAAATGATCAAAATGCGATTAGCAATAAATAATAAATTGTTCATTTCCTCAAGCTAAAATTTTAGGTTTTGCTTGTGTGATTCTTAGGGCTGCAATGAATACACTATGTGGCGAATATGATTCGTATCATGAATATGGGATATTAAAAAACGAATATTAATTTATGAATACAATAACAAGTCAGCAGTTTATGTATTATTTGTCATATTCAGTGAAACAATAACATAAATTATTTGACATCGTTTGTTCATTATTAATATATTTATATACTGATCTTATCTAGGTACTAGTATCTGCTCAAATGCAACAATGACCAGTGACCACAATACTGTTAAATTAAATATCATAAGAGTGTTGTTTTGGAAGAAATCTATGTATATAATAGGGTGCAGGCTAAAACAGCACCTCAGCAAAACGTCACTGATTTCTCTGGCGAAAACAGCACCGCATTTGGCGAAAAACTGCTATGTGACGGGCGAAAACAACCTCTATTTTTAATAATGATAAGATTTTTGTAGTAATATATATGGTTTATTTAAATGGTATTTGATGTATTTACATGTTATTGGATGAATATGATATGTGATGTATTTAAACGGACAGGTAAGAAGTCTGAAGGTAAGAAGGTATGAATAAAAGTTAAAATACAATATTCGTTATGTTACAACATTGCGGTTATTCTGAGAATTTATACAATAGCATTATGTAGTTTATTTTATTATAATTTGTACCTCGAAGTCCAATGTCCTCGGCTCTTTGGGGCGCAACAGTTCCCGGGTTCAGTTCGCCATGCGAATGAGGTTTGAGTGGTTTTGGCGTCCACCAGCCTGGTCAGGGTCGACGATAGAGTCTCTGTTGAGCATTTTCAACGATACTGGCGCCCGATTTGTATATGTTTTAAACAGCTTGTTCCTTTACCTAAAACATAATAGTTCAATTACTCTGCTGTAACAATAAACTATTCAACATGTAATTGACAGCTAATTGTAAATTACCAAGAACAACAAGAGTTTGCCACCAAAGTGGCTATATCCCCCGCCCCTGTTGCAGAATTTATGACATAATTAAATCTAAACAAACCCTAACCTTTTTTAACCGAGGTGGAACTTGTCATGGAAATTGTAAAAAAAAGATGAGTTTGGAACCTAAGTCTATCTTGTTGCCATGGAAACATAAAAAATAAATATTTCTAAAATTTCTCAATAGCAAAAGGCGCCAGTTCAGCATGTACCTGGCATACCTGCAAAGTTTGATGGAAAAATATTGAACGGTTTATGAGTTATGCTCTGGAAACGAACCCTACCCTCACAGAACCTAAGTCCATCTTGTTGCCATGGAAACGTAAAAAATAAAAATTTCCAAAAATTCTCAATAGCAAAAGGCACCAGTTCAGCATGTACCTGACAGACCTGCAAAGTTTGATGAAAAAATATTGAACGGTTTATGAGTTATGCTCTGGAAACGAAACGTGACGGACGGACGGAGCCCGTTTCTATATCCCCCGCCAACTTCGTTGGGCGGGGGATAATTACACCAATCAGTTATAACAACAATATTAATACCTCAACTTGGACTTGAATTGCTGTCAACACTGTGCTGGTACCTGGATTGGTACTCTCATTTCTTTTGCATCTTCTGATTGGAAACTGACATCAAAGTTACCGATCACCTCTTTAATGATGTGATCTACGCATCTAAAACAGCGGAAAGGGAAGTCTTCTGTTCGGCAATTTCTCTGTAACGGGCCATAGAAAGTCTGGTTCCA
The DNA here is from genome assembly GCF_023055435.1 of Haliotis rufescens. NCBI lineage: Eukaryota > Metazoa > Mollusca > Gastropoda > Lepetellida > Haliotidae > Haliotis > Haliotis rufescens. The sequence goes on from NW_025964223.1 coordinate 13,971,047, forward strand.
CATACACGATGGGTCCAATGGTCACAGTTATCACAGGATACAGCATGTTGATTTTTTGTGACATTCTTCTCGCATGCAACACATCAAAAGGACATTATGAATAATTGTGATCTGACAGGACCATGTTTGGTCACTTAAAAAACAGTTTCAGCTTAAATTGAGTAAAAGTACTTAAAACTTCAAAGCGTATAGTGTTTTCACAATAAGTTAACTGAGCCTACCAATCAGAGTCGGCCAGTAAATTGGAGAAGGGGACTAATTTCTTACTTGTTTTATGTGAGTTTATTATCATTTATTTGACCAAGGTGTAAAAAAATAAGGTGCCGTTTTCGCCAGGCATTGGTAGCCGTTTTCGCTTGAGTCGAGGTTCCGTTTTCGCCAATCGGTGCCGTTTTCGCCCAGCGCCGTTTTGCTGAAGTGCTGTTTTAGCTATAACCCATATCATATGTTCTTGAGGATATTTTTAGGTACAGGGTATGTAAATGCCCTTGATTGCATATTCATTAATATTCAATTCTTGTGGCCACGAATAACGAATTCAATTCATGAATGGATACGGTTCGATTCACTAAATACGCAAGTGAATCGTATCAGTCCAAGTGAAGAATCGTGCAGATGACCCATTCTGGCATTGGTTAGCCTTATCTGCCTCTGGTTATGCTGCACAAGCTTTTCAACGGAACCCAAATATAAATTGTATAATAATAAATAAGTAAAGTTTCAGTTTGACATTGAATTAATTTGAGTAAAGGTACTTACAACTTCGAAGCATCTTAATTCACAATAAGTTGAGTCGGAGTCCGCGAGTAAATTGGAGTAGAGGCTTATTTCTAATGAAAACTTGTTTTAAGATTTCACAATTATTTGTGTTTGCAATTGACCATGTGAGTTTAATTTCATTTATTTCAGTACCATGGTGAAAAAGAATAAGGTGCCGTTTTCCCTTTAGGCGAGGTGTCGTTTTGCTGAGGTACCGTTTTAGCTACAACTCAAACGTCTCCGATTGGAGGTGGTTCGTCTCAACACTTTCATGTCATTCATAAATACGGGCGTCCACAATATATACAGGGTCTGTGGGTTCAATGAAAAACAGTTGTTAAATTATTGTTATGAAATATCATAAAAAGGAACCAGAAGACTTTCATCCTGTTCCTGCAGTAATCTAGGGCAAGAATGCAGTAAACTAGCTTAGAGCCGCGATGGGGTCCTACATTCAAGACACGACCTAGGCTAGCAGCAGACCGGACACCTGCCGCCATTTTTTGGTTGTCTCTGTGGTTGTTTTTCTTCTTAAAAATGTTCATTACAGAGACTAGATGTCAGTCTAGCAGAGACCACATATGGTCTCTGGTGCGTGTGTTTCGGGGATGGGGTGAAGTACTTGTACAGGGATATGTTTCACAAAATGATTGTAACTCCTATACTCGCTACGATCACGTTGTGGGACGGGCCCTAGTTCGGAATTTACCGTTCCCGTGGTGCCAAAGTGGTCGTGTCTACTGAAAAATGTTCTCTTGTCTTATGCATACCTACCTACCATCCGTGAATCCCTGAATCTGTGTGTACTGTATATGCACGCAACTCTCCTAATGACGATAGTTACATCAACTGAAGTATAGTGACAGATCAGAAGACGCTACCATTAGAATCTAGGCTAGCTGCCATTTATGTAAAAAAGACTGGTTCCACTGATTCTACGCGACGCAACATAGCGCTTTCAGTGAGGCAGTTTAGGTAGAAGGGAGCGCGGTCAAGGGGAGGTAACTACCACACACGGTTTAGAGATCTATATTATGCGGAATATATTAAATGTTTGTCCATCGATCGTGGCCTCACATGTCTCGCCTGTATGTATTTCGAGCAGCAAGACAATAGATGAGACAGGCCTAACAAACACATCTGAAAATCAAGCAACACAATCTGAAAGTGAAATGTCAACTTTGTTGGGTTTTTTTATTCACGACTAGATCTACTGTACAGGCTAAGAATCGTTCACTAAAGTTTCAGAAATAAATCTGTAAATCAGGACATAAAAAAAGGTCTTGCCTTAAGGTGAAAACCAGATTTACATTTTTGTTCTATTGTCCATAGTTTTCTGATCAAGAAATTCAGTTTGCAAAATCAAACTGTCGTGCACAAAGAATTTTTTAAAACTATAATCCTGCAGACAACGTGACAAATAAAGTGAAAAATATTATGTTGATTTTATTTTGCGAACATTAATTGTCCGAGATATGTATGCACTCTCTGTGAACAACCCTGTGTAGAAAGTGAGTGAGTGAGTATGTTTTTACGCCGCTTTTAGCAATAACCCAGCAATATCACGGCAGGGGACACCAGAAATGGGCTTCACACATTGTACCCATGTCGGGAATCGAACCCGGGTCTTCGGCGTGACGAGCGAACCCTTTAACCACTAGGCTACCCTAAAATGTATTTCATGTTGTCCTTGTAAGGATTTTACAAATGTCAAATATTTTACATTATCAAACATTTATTGAATATATGTAATCGAGTAAAAAAACCGTTAAAAAATATGTAAAATCTTATCATTCTGATCAAATGTCAATTACATGTTTTAAGTATTTTACATTGTGAGATCTGTCAAATATTTATTATCAATTTTTTTATGATGTAAATATATATATATACCGGCGCAACGGTGCAGCGATGCATGAAATGATTTCATTGTTTATCCCACAAAAATAGTATTGCATACATTGCTGGGTGAGTGAAACGACCTTTCTTGACATTGTGTTTGTTTGTTGTTTAATGCCGCGCTCAGCATATTCCAGCTATATGACGGCGGTCTGTAAATAATCGAGTCTGGACCAGATAATCCAGTGATCGATATCATGAGCATCGATCCACGCAATTGGGATACGACGACATGCATCAACCAAGTCAGCGCGCCTGACCACCCGATCCCCTTAGTCTCCTCTTACGACAAGCACAGTCGCCTTTTACCGCAAGCTTGGGTTGCTGAATACCTATTCTACCCCGGATCTTCGCGGGTCTACCTCTCAAGGGCATGGTCTAGGTTTCGATACTTTGTTTTCTCCTTTGATGGCATCATCAAACTACCTCCTTTGATGGCATCATCAAACTACCTAGGTTATTATCCCTACCTGTCAATGAATGTGTTCAGATTTGGATGCCACCCTCGAGAAGATTTGTGGCGTCATCCCACTACTCAGAGATACATAATTGTGCTTCGTGACAAAATCATCTTTGGTAATTATAATGGTTGGGTATCCTCTTTGGAAACATTTTCAGTGAATGGAATTTTGACGTCTGATGTTGATCATGAACTTGTATCCGGTAACAATCAAATGCCGACCCCTCTTAGATTTGGGAATAAACTGTAAATCACCCTGCACAGCGGAATACTGTTTCTTGTCTGTTATAATTTATAGTGAGTGAGTGAGTTTAAAGCCGCTTTTAACAGTATTCCAATTATATCACGGCGTGTCAGCTTAATGTGGGACGAAAGCCCAAGTGATGCAGGTCTCAGATGTTTACCACTTCGGTGAAACCCACGAGCACGGGTATGGTGCTGACAAACCTAGAAACATAATCAGGGAGACCCGGGATTCGAGCCCACAATCATAGGTTACTGGCGTGCCCAAGGAACGCAACTCTGCACAGCGAATCGCGGCGCCTTAGACGACTGGGCCACCCGTGCCCCCTGTTATGATTTATAGCCCAAATTATACAAAAAGATAATGTTCGTTGACTCTTTGATATATATTTTAAAATATTTCACCAAGTACAGTGAGTGTGAATATAGTTCACCAATTAGTAATGTCATATGTGAGATCCTCCCTTACACCCCTAATCCCCTATTATAGGGGGAATTCCCTCAGTGGTGGAATTTTCCGTTTTACGGTATTTCCCTTTTTCAAATTTAATTTTGGTCAACCATTTGTGACTAAGTATCCCCTAAAGTATTAAATATGGGAAAGACATTCTCAAAATCACTGTGATTTATCAGCGCCTAGTGGTACGCTCACTGGGCTTCAAATTTGAAGGTTGTGTGTTCGATCCTCTGGAAAATAAAGAAAACATTTGTCATTGATTTTACATTCCAGTACACTGTGTTCGAATGCAAAATAAATGTATCGCGAGAAACATAAATACGTTACAATCTAAAAGGAAGTTGTATTAATAGTGAGCTAGTGAGTATGGTCTTACGCCGCTTTTAGCAATAGCACGACGGGGGACACCAGAAATGGGCTTAGCACATTGTACCTATGTCGGGAATAGAACCCGGGTCTTCCACGCGACGAGCGAATGCTTTAACCACTAGGCTCCCCGACCGCCCCATGTATTAATAAAATCCCGGAGATTTTATAACATATTGTATAGCAAATAACTCCGGGATATTATATAGAATCACGGGAATATTATAAAATCCCTGTTTATGAGATTTAATCCCACTGGAGAACAATAGTATGACGTCACTGGGGGTTTATATTGAGTTCTATCATACCTCCATGTCGGAATGATATCTGATTGGTCCACGTGATCTTGATAAAATACCGTGGAGGGTGATACATTTCTCAGCAGGGGATTAAATCTCTTATACCCCGCCACGAGCAATACAGGCTCCACGGGAATTTCTCACAGGCAGAATAAAGCCCTTATACCCTGCTTCAAGTCACGTGACATAGCACAAGTGAACCTCAGCTTTTCAAATGTCACATGAACACATGTCAGTAAGATAAATTCGTTGTAGTAAGATCACTTGGGGTACATGGAGTTTTATGCGTGGTTAGGTTTTATACCACTCCTGATACAGCTACAACTTATAATGTAGCATAATCCACCACACCGGGCAGAGTAATAAACTACCGTATTCGGTGTATTAAGCGCCCAGGGCGCTCTCAAAATTAGGAATAGGGGGCTCTTATTAGAATATTATTTTAGTGAAAAAAGAGTTGAAAGATAAATTTCGTGGTTTATGCTGACAGCCTGAAATGTTTATATACGACATATATATTTTTCCAGAATGTAATTGCCCCTGATTAAGTGTGCATATAACACGAAAAATCAAGTCTTGTGTACGTTGATCAATGGGAAGGGGTGCCAATTGGGATTATTCAGTAGCCAATATATTAACAAATGATGACGTGGGCGCTTATTAGAGCAGGACGCTTATTACGTCGAATACGGTATCTGATTCACGTGAAGGAGTGACTTCGGTTTTCGTTTTCTTTGACATTTCTTGCTATATATGCCATGGAGCATGGGGAAAAACAATAATGTTATCTGATGTTAATTGCGTAAAACAATTCTTGAATTTCTTTACAAAAATATATTTGTTTGTTTTAAATCTCAGCTTTCTGGAAAGTAAACAATCCAAGCTGCCTGTGAGGTACAACATTGTGAACAGTCACATTATTATCTCATCCTACCGGGTACCCATTCACTGCGACTAACAGGATCGGGTGGTCAGGCTCGCTGACTTGATCGATGCTCATGATGTCAATCACTGGATTGTCTGGTCCAGACTTGATTATTTAGAGACCACTGTCATATAGCTGGAATAGTGCTGAGTGTGCATCAAACAACAAACAAACAAACAAAAAGCAAACAAACAAAAAAAACTGCTGGGTGAACAGAACCCCATTTTGGAAAAAGTAACTTGCCCAAGGAGACACCACATGTGCTACATGTGCTTCAGTGTGGGGCAGGAGAAAGCTGTCATAGCGACTGATTTACGACACCCATTGTCTGAAGAACATTTAATTGCAAAAGCTTATTACCCTGGAGCCATGACATCTATATGCCTTGAAACACTTACTTGCTGTTATTTATAAGATGCTAATCCTATTTGTTAATCCCCATTTTTGTGTAAATCGACCGTCTGCCATCCTGAACGAGATGTGCAAGTATGTCACTGATGATTTACTGTTTACATTTATATTTATTACTTTCTAAATGTCAGGTGACCTTGGCTATATAAGCCTTGGTCCAGAGAGATTGAAAAAGAGAGAAAAGAAAGGTCTTAAGCTTAGCCTAGCTAGGGTTAGTCTGGGTGCTCCGGGGCACCTAGACAACAACCACTACCACTATGTGCTGACCTGGCACATAGTGTCTTTTGTATGTATATATCTACATGTATAAAGTAAAACTGTATATACCGCAAGCCATAGTCTCCAAGTTGTCACTTCCTACTGAGATCCATACGTCGGCCCCTTGCATATATGAGTATGCAAATTATTCATTAATCAACGTCAGACCGCCACGCGTTGTTAAAGCCATGGAAACGCTCAAAAGTCCAGCTGCTGAAGACTGTCACCCATCACCCATCCACCAACTCCTGCTGAACTTCATCTGATCTGTGACCTATGCTGTGTGCACAGGACCACCTGCCATCACACTGCCTCCACAGTTCATGGTAGAGTCCACCATATTCCATCCTCCCGAGGCAAGGGAGTTAACTGACTATAAAATTCCGGTTTCCACCCTTGCTGAACTAGGCTGGAATTTCCAAGCTTGATCTAGGGCCACCAGTGGCTATTATGAGTTATGTCCCTTCTATGTTCCGCCTATTGACCAATCAGATTCCATCTCTCATACATCACTTGTATTTGCTTCAAACAAAATGGCGTCACCCAGTGAAGATGATCTGATCCGTAATCAAGATCTATGCTGTAACAAAATGGGTCTTTCCCCGCGAAATGCATCACGTCACGTGAGCACCTTAATTAAAAACATGAAGTAATTTGCAAAATATCTGTCGACGCCAAGCTGGCGGTACACATGCTTTGCGAATCCTGCAGTCGACCAAAATCTCCAGCTCCATTATTGCAGGGTGGAAACTGGACTTTTATACTCAGTTGACCCCCTTGCCTCGAGAAGATGACCATATTCATAAAACAAAACAATGAACTGATCTGTTCCGAAAAGAATATTGAAAATATCAACAAAACAACAAATATATTTACAGAATGCTTTATTTCTTAATATTCACAAATATTTAAAAGGAAATGTTTATCCCACCAACATATACATGGAAAGATCAACAGTCTATTGAAGGTCAACAAGAACGATACAAATCTGTCCTGCATATATAAAGAGAAATCTGAGCAATTCTTCTAGCTATCATCCTCGACAGTCAAGGGCACTGGCTATCTAATAGATTAACAACCACTGGAGTCTTCTAGCTTTACACTGTTATCCTTGAAACCAAGGACCTGCTGAACACAGTTTCACATGAACAAACATTAACATCTCGTGGCAACATCTGGAATGACTGATCTTCAGTCCCACGTACCTAACCCAAGAAACAAAATGGAATGTAGGGGACATGGAGATTGGATGCCTTACTTGCCTGACCTCCTGCCAGAACGATGTTTTTAGTTGTCCTTCGACAAGGAAGCCCATTTTTCCAAACACTTCTTTTTGGACCCACTACATCCTTGCCAATCTCATTAAAATCAGATCTTAGTTCTAGCTATCGCTAAACAAAGATCTGAGGACATCCCATGATGGGTCACGTCAGAACAACCTTTTACCAGATCATGAAAGTGACAGTTGGAATGTGTTTCTTAATCATGCAACCTCGAAAACGTTAACACAGGGTATTCCAAACGACAGTTACTAACTATCGTCTATCTCTCGCTTCCGTGGGATAAAGATTTGAATGGAGGAGGCGTTGCACAGAACGTGGGAAGCACTGCCATACAATCTCAACCATATGTTAGACATTCTGAAGATGAATAAACAAAAAATAAAAAAAATAAAAAAATATATATATTAGACCATCCCGAATGTTCGTTTGTTCAGTTTTCAAAATTTAAAACGAGAACTGTGTCAACATATTTTTCAAGTGTAGTCTGAAATGGAAGTCACCAGGTTAAAACCAGTGCCGTAAAGCTCGAGAAAGTTGCTTTCTAATTGGCTGATATTGACTTCTTGTAAGTCATTTCAGTGGTTGGTCAAAGTTCGCAAAAGGTCGTTCTGACGTGACCTATAATGGGGTGTCCTCAGATCTTTGTTTAGCGGCAGCGAGAACCTAGATCTGATTTTGATAGATTGTACCCTTGCAGAATTCAGTCAATATGGGCCTGTGCTTAAAAGATTATCATTGACGCTGAGCAGTAGACATAAGGCAATCATGACTAGCTGAATATACTGGCTGCATTTTGGTCATTAATGAGTTCTGCATATCAATTGGTCAAAAAGTTTTTCTTAGAATCCCACTGCCATTAAAACAATTGCTTGATTATCATATTAGTAAATGGTAATGATATATAGTTTTGATAAAAAACAGGGCTTCTAAATGCGACCTAAATTCAATGACCTGTAGGATCTATCCATTCCTGGAAATCATTTAAACAACTGACATAAAATGAACGACATTAATCATAGATTTGTTTGTTACTTAATAAGACATTTCACTGAAAAAACTCCACTTTAATAGCTTTTCTTGGGTAAGACACCATGTTGCATTGAGCCTGTTTTTCTTATAATTCCCATCCATCACAAATGAAATTAAAAGAAATCTAAACCATTTAAAAAAAAGCATATTACATTTAAATACAATCACATGATTAACAAATCTTTGATAATAGATAAATACCTCCAAAAGATGATGACACATACAAAGCTATGTTGCTGAAGTGTCGAGAATCAAACTTAGTAGCATTAAAAGCATACATGTACATACACCACCAAGTATGTCTACCACAAAAACAAAAAAAACGGCTAAATTAAAAAATAAATTGCCAAATCAAAAGCAAAGCTAAAATAACATAAAATTCCTTTGAGATTCTTTGAACTTATTTTCGTACATAGGTATATAATAAATTCAATTTTTAATATTTTATTGTGATAGCAAAGAAAATGTGTATTAAAAAAATAAGCCTCTACATCTATCACCAAATCCACACACTGTAATGCTACACAAAGTTAGTACTACAACCAGTGCCACCAAATCACCTGACATTAAAAAATGTACAAAGATGGATGGGAAAAAAACCTTGATCAAATTATATACAAATCTTGTGCAGTTTCTGGATTCTCGAATCCATGACTACTTTCATCCTAGTAAACAACAGACAACATGAACAACAACAAATAAAGAGCCAAATAAACAAGCTGTGGAATAATTGCGTATTAAAATTGTATTGCACAAAATATATTGTTATAAATTCCATTTGACAGACCAGTCCACCATTGTAGAAAGATATTTTCAGATACTTTATTCTAAATTTAATTCAAACATTTTGTACTGTACTTATAACACACCTACCTCATTTGTCTTTTTTCTTTTAATAAATAGAACTTGATAATTCTTTAGGCACACACTGTCAATACCTCATGGCTTGAATACATTAAATTCCTCTATGGATGAACATAGTAAACACACAAGCATGTGAATATGTTGCCATGGACATTTACTGTAGGAAAAACATAAATTAATTTTCATTGCATCAACATCAGTGTTATTTAACTGAAATCAGCAACATGCTGAACAGAGAATAATTAGCAGTGATACAAATACCAAAAGTGTTAAAATATGCATAACAGTAAAACACTATAATTGTTGACAACAAATAAATAGCTAAAAACAGTATACCGAATGAGATTGCAGTAAGTGAAGTATTTATCAATTAAGATAGTGGAAATAAAAATGGTCAATGCCTTTAACCACTTGGTTCATTATTTTTAGTGCACCAAAACCCTGACACCTCATTGACCTGTCCTTTAGAACCTAAGAACTAAACACGGTTGATTTTACAGATTCTTTTGTTTACTAGCAGAGATGGCAAATACAAGCACAATAGTCATTTTTAAGGGCTTTTTTTTATAAGTCTCAATCCTTTAAACAAAAAAAATTAATTTGCTATCGATGACCTCTAAAAAAATAATAATTAAAAAATAATTATTTATCGATCTGACCTTTAAAAAATAAATAATAAAAAATAAATTTAAAGCTGCTCTTGGCTCCATCGAGAGTTTAATTCTCTTACATAACTTATTGATAATTTGTGTTGAAAAAAAGTACCTGTTGAAAGCCATTTCACACAGATTGTGGAACTGTCTCGATAAAAATATCATCTACATGTATATTACTTGAGAAATAATGAACATGCAATAAAAGGTATGACCCTTTTACGACAATGTATGCAACTGCTGCTATGTGTATATCACAGTACCATCTGGGTAAGTGTACAAGGTTACAAAACCGATCCCATTGGACAAGGTGAACTTGGCATGACATCCATCCGCGTCTGTAGTTTACTTAGGACCCGTGGGTGTTACTACCTCTACGACGAAGCCCAAGAGACTGCTGAAACAGGAATTCATCTTGACAAGCTCAGAAGCCGATATTCAGCCCCAAGTTTGCAACAATGTTTAATAAAATTCCCCAAGAGAAATTAAACATTTTCTATTTCATGGCTTGGTCGAGGTGATGTATTCCACTGATAGCAAGACCACCCTGCTTCCTTATTGTATTGAATGCAATGCTAAAATGCGATATTAAAATACCTCTGAAAATAAAAACTTGTAAAAATCCCAATTTTAAACAAATTAAAAAATATTCCGAATTGGTCTGCTAAAGGTATTTAGTTTGAAATCCTAGCTGAATCTGTTAAGGCTTTACCAGTTGAAGTGCTATTTAGCTCAGGAATATGATAAAATGAAATTGAACCGGTTATCAAGGCATGTATATAACATAGAATACAGAATATCAAAATAAATAACAACATGCAATAAATACATATGACTAATTACTCACTGGAAGAAGACAACAATAAATGTAACATTTGTTTTAAGTTTTGAATAATTATTTGTATTTAGAGATGTTCTTGGTCAATCAAATGAGACCTAGTGTCAGATGCTTGTATGAGATCAAGCAGATCTATATGATATAAGTGAATTCTTATGAAATTATGTTTTGAAAATGGAAATAATTAAGCATTTTGTTTTGTAATGCTGTTAAAAGTTTGGACCATGTCAATATTGTTTTCAGAATAAAGCCAGAAAATATAATTACAAAATATAAATTGAACACAATGTTAAAAAAAAACATGAAAGAAAGTAAAGTTATTTTATCTTTCTTTTCTTATTTCAATTGATAAAATATGCTGACCATCACAATTCCATTATTCATTTATCGAGAAGGAATAATTGCAGAGAATATATCAATATTTCACCCTCCACCGTTCCGGGAATGGGAATCATTGTAAACCAAGACCAATTTATTCCCTGACTTTAACAATTCCACCTTAAATGTTTGCCATGTGTGATACACATATATACAATATGACCCCTTGTAACATCATTTTGTTTGAATTTGATCAAAACCTCAACTTACAGAGGTTTTAATTTAAAGAATTACAAGTAACACCACATACCCTGACAAAGTTTTGTTTTATTTAGCATCGTGCCTCTTGACATTTTGATAAAGTAACTATGTGAACCAAGAAATCAAATTGGTCTTGGCTAGTCAATAAATCCTGAAAGTTAATTTTGATATATGATGAGTTTGGTGCGATAGAAATTGACAATAACCTGGAAGTCTGTGACAAGTGAAATTTTCAAACGACAAGTGGCTTCATGTTAATTTCTAGTGCAGCGTCATTATGTAATGTGAATACATGTAGTAACATAAATCATTTCTCCATATTGCAAATTCATGATAAACTGCCTGTTCATCATTTACCAATCAGAACAAAAGCATATATATTCTTTTGTCTAATCAAAATCTGCCATTTAAAAAGTAGTAGAAATATGTGTCAACGGGGAACAAATATCAGATGGACACAAACACAAATTGCACCTGAGGATGAGTTGAACAGTAACTCATCTTCCTCCGTGGCCAGGATAAAATAAGAATAAAATGCTGCTGCTGCTGCTAACATATAATCATATAATTTAACTGTCACATCAACAATCTGGATTTTAATAAATGCATACAAAGTATTTTTACTGTAATATGAATATGGCACATTTTTAAAAACTGTTTTTTAGGATTGTTGATTTTTAACAAGTGTTTGAAAAGAATACTGAAAATAGACACCTTTAATTGGCTATGAAAACAAGTGCTTTCTCTAGTAACCGTAACAACACTGACAAAAATAACTAGAACACCTGTGACACCGACAGTCACCTGGCTACATAGCGGTATTCAACATTGCATCAACATGGAACAACCTACATCAAGTGACACTTAAAATAAGCTCGATTCTGGCATATCTTTTTTCAAATAATCTTCCATAATCGAAAAGACGAAAGTCTCATTTGATAAAAGCACCAATATCCAAAGCTTACAATTACATCTCTGCATGTTCACATTACATTTCAAAAATTGCATCCAATGAATAAAATGGGGCTATTCTATGACCACTGTCGGAATATACTGATGGATGTAGGAACAGAAGAATGTTGTTTGTAGGAATTTGGAAGAGCTGCACAGAAAACCAGAATTTTCATTCAGCTATGTAGTGAAGACATCAGCAACCTAACATTTCACTCTGTGACTTAATTTCTTGAAGGATGCTGTTTCACTGAACAGAGTAGTAAATAATAACCTTCAGTATTGTAGGATGGATGGATGACCAGGTTCTGCATCTGGACTCCAGGTAGTTTATAGGGCTTCAGTCCTCCCTACAGTGAGACCCGTGAAGATCCGGAGAAGAATAGGTCTTCAGCAACCCAATGCTTGCTGTAAAAGGCGACTATGATGGTCGAAAAAGGCGACTAACGGGATCTGGTGGTCAGGCTCGCTGACTTGGTTGATACATGTCATCGATTCCAATTCAGGGATCGATGCTCATGATATCAATCACTGGATTGTCTGGTCCAGACTCGATTATTTACAGACCGCCGTCATATAGCTGGAATATTGCTGAGTGCAGCGTTAAACAACAAACCAACCAACCAACCCTACAGTGAAACGTGTTATATGATGTGGTGACTTTGTTCGAAATATGGGTACCCAGTAGGAGTATCTCGGGTACTCGGGTGGGTCCTGAGTAGGACCCGGGTACCCACAGTACTACCCGGACCCGTGGTTAGTCACGTGATATACTATTTAATGAAAAAACCTCACTATAGCTCAGCGGTTACACTACAAGTCGCTAATGTTCGCATTTCTTTCGAACGATGAACACATTCCTTTTGACTTGTATATGTTTGAGAAAAGATAAAGCTTCAGTCAACTTCAGTGTAAGCATGATCGATCGATTGATAAATAGTTTTTGCCAGGGCTGCGGTTAAACAATTCCCAATCACATGTTTTGTTCCCATTCTTGAGACCAACAGTGGGTACCCGGGTAGGGTCGGGTAATAGTGGGTCAGGTACCCGGGTAGTAAATCTAGACTCGTCCCAGCCCTGGTACCCCGTGACTGTTAATGTTCAAACGCCTCATAATGCAGTTAATGTTATTATCTGTTCCCTTATTTTATTCCATCAGTATATTTCAGGTCAATGGCTGCATCAAAATCAATAAGAAAATCATAAAAAATGCTCTGATTCAAAAGGCTACTCATAACCATATCAGTTATAGATCTCTTCAGCTAAAAAAGTCATTTGTTTCCGACATTCTTCCAGATTTTCAAGCATAAAATTTCACATAGTCTGCAAAAGAAAGTAACTCTAAACACAAACATCAATGACATTTTCAAGACACTGGAATACGACCAACCACATTAAGATCTCACTTATTCTAATTTCAAAGAAGAAACAAAAGACTTTCTTTGCCAGTCACTGAATCCAAGTGTAGCTATATGATACACATTAGAAAAAAATGATAATAATGACAATGATATTAAATAAACATAGATCTTAAAAACTGAAGGTTGCATCTCCTTCAGGTGCTCTTTGAATGGTTCCTAAATACCACTCCGAAGCAAGACATTCTGTGCTATGTACCATCTGAATCTAAGACACTTTACACATAAACAGGATATATAAATCAATTGTCAACACTATAGATACTAATTCTTTGGTTATGTAGATTTTAGAGTGAGTGAGTGAGTTGGGGTAAACACCACTTTTAACAGTATTACAGTTATATCACGGCGTGTCAGCTTAATGTGGGAGGAAAGCCTGAAGTGATGCAGGTCTCAGACGTTTACCACTTCGGTGAAACCCACGAGCACGGGTATGGTGCTGACAAACCTAGAAACATAATCGGGGCAAACCAGGATTTGAACCCACAATCGTAGGTTTCTGGCGTGTCCATGGGACGCAACTCTGCACAGCGAATCGCGGCGCCTCCGACGACTGAGCCACCCATGCCCCTTGTAGATTTTGGAAGAGATTACGAAAAGGGGAACAAGTGACAATAACATTCTGACAATTAATTGTTTTACAAACATATTTTTAACAGTATTTCATGTTTTAGACTTATCCCCATGTGTCAATTTCTGGTGGCAACAAAGTTAATCTTATCTCAGTCAAGAAACCAAAGGATTGAACCAACTATCAGCAGATCCTTGAAGCTAAGGGAGGGAACTCTTGGAAGCTTGTTAGCATAATTGAGTTACAGGTATATATCACCTTCACCCCACCCTCTTAAAAAATTACTAAAATTTGTGGCGACCATCACCAGCTGCTTGTACAGTATTTGTCTATTCCCAAAAGTAAACCTGTCAAAGTAGTTTGTTATCATGAAATAACACCAAAGTTATCATGGTAATCAGCACTTAAATGTTAAACTGAGTGAGTGAGTTGGGTTTAACGCCGCTTTTAACAATATTACAGTTATATCGCGGCGTGTCAACTTAATGTGGGAGGAAAGCCTGAAGTGATGCAGGTCACAGACGTTTACCACTTCGGTGAAACCCACGAGCATGGGTATGGTGCTGACAAACTTAGAAACATAATCGGGGTGAACCGGGATTCGAACCCACAATCATAGGTTTCTGGCGTGCCCAAGGGATGCAACTCTGCACAGCGAATCTCAGGGCCTTAGACGACTGGGCCACCTGTGCTCCCAAATTTTAAACTGTCCATATTTTATGTGACCATATTTCCTTCTCTTGCACAAAGTGATGTCTTGGTTACAAATGCAAGACGACCTGTGTGTTATGGGTACTAAACGATATGGGCAAAGATAAAAATCATGTGATTAATTCACATTAAAAAATTAACATAACCCATATTTGGTCCTCAAATTGACCTCAACCATTAAAATCCGATGAACATGTTTCTTTCTAAGTAAGGACTGTCTAACTTGGGAAATGTGAGGGCAAGGAAACGTTTCAAAAGTTGGTTATTAAATCAGCTGTTGTCATGACCTTCCTATCACACTTATCATTCTGAATGCAGTCCGTCTGCCTTGTTGCCAACGGAAACATGTAATAAAAGAAGAACCCAACATTCATTTACCAAGATAACATTTGACATGCTGAATCCATGGGAAAGTTCTCTGGATTAACATTCAATAAATATGGAAAGTAGAACTTTCACCGGCTGCAACCAATTGTGAAAATGTCAAACTTAACCATCTCTAAATTCATCAACAATGATTAACTTTTAAGTGATGTCAAATATAGTTCCATTCCGGTACACATTTTTTTTTTATACAAGTGATGATCAGATGTAACAAAGGGTTATGCCTCCATATTATAATAATTATAATTATTATAAGCCATAACTTTAATTTACCATGTTCATGATATTCAGTGATTCATGAATAAAATAATATCAACTGTTTTAGTATGAACAACAACTGAGTTTGTCTGAATTTCTAAATGTTTGGACTCAAATTTGAAATATCATTGTTGTCAGGAATCACTGAAACATACAACACAGGGATACAGTGGAAGAAAACTGTTGATGATGAGGCAGGCATTTCAGATGAATAAAAAACTTGCAGTGACTAGACACTGACTTCACAATTCATAACTACAGACAGATGATAGAATCATTGTTTCTAAGAATGCTAAGATAAGAAAAGGGTATGACTAAAAAAGGGTATGATCAAATATTTTTGACATCCCCCAAATTGTGCTTTTGTCCCCTGGGAGATTTGAAGCTATTGGACCCTTTGTATTAATTTGTAACATGCACAAACTTAAATTTAAATTTCCCAATGAAACAAAATCAACCAAGAAAAAACAGTAAGACAAAGTTCAGTTTCAAATGATTCAAAATATATTCAACAACATGATGTCCACGCGGAACAGCAGTTGGACAAGGCCATATTAACCAATGGAAGAATCTGCAGGACACTATCAGAGAATCAAATATCTGTTTCTATTCATCATGTTCAAGCCAGTGCTTGAGACATATGATCTCATTCAGGTATATTATCTCCCCTTATCTTGGCTAATCATGCTGAACACCATTAACCTGCGTTTAACACCTGACAACATCGACAACATCTGAAAATAAACATGGGAGAATGGGACCTATGTTGAAATCTAAAACATACAAAAATACAGCGATCAGAGCTAAAATATACAAAAATACAGCGATCAGAGCTAAAACATACAAAAATACAGCGGTCAGAGACTTGATAGTCGTTAATGGGGTTGGGTTTGTTTCATTGTCAGCACTCGCAGGTTCTATATACAATGGAATTTTGTTCCTCAATGTTACCATGGTAACCTGAGCACTCCATGGGGTGAGATTTCTGGAGTAACAAGATCCAGATTAGCAAGGTTACACTGTCTTAGAAATCACAAACAGGATACTCTTGGAGCGATCTTAGCGATACGACTGTCGTAAGTCTATGTTAAAGTATGGGAGTTACGATCATCTCAGCGCTAAGATCACTTTGATGAACGTGATCCAGAACTCTAAAGGAAAAACACCAACAAGCAGAACACCATAGAAGAACATTTCAGGAGATACACCCTGAAGCAGAACGCTAAGGGGGACACACCCTAAAAACACCTAATAGGAGGCAAATTCCAAAAACAGCACATTCATCGGAGAATGTCCAAAGTAGAACACTTCATGAGACGCATCCCTACTGGAACACTTTTGGAGACACATCCCTTACAGAACACTGTAGGAGACACATCCCTTACATAACACTGTAGGAGACACATACCTTACAGAACACTGTAGGAGACACATACCTTACAGAACAGTTATTGGGACATATCTACTTCAGAACCCTAAATGAGACACATCTGCTACGAAACTCTGTAGGAGACACATCCCTTAAAGAACCCTTAACGAGATACATATCCTACAGAACACTGTAGGAGACACATCTCTTACAAAACCCTTAATGAGACACATCTCCCACAGAACACTTTAGGAGACACATTTCCTTCAGAACACTTTAGGAGACCCATCTCCCACAGAACATTTTAGGAGACACATCTCCTTCAGAACACTTTAGGAGACACATCTCCCACAGAACACTTTAGGAGACACATCTCCCACAGAACACTTTAGGAGACACATCTCCTTTAGAACACTTTAGGAGACACATCTTCCACAGAACACTTAAGGAGACATCCCCAACAGAACACGTTAGGGGACACATCTAATACAGGTTTTTAAGAAAGCTTATTGTATAATGGATGATCCTGGTGCTTCTTCTAGTCAATATGGCATTCATCGAGGGCAGTAGCAAGTCTCACAATCTGTCAAGCTAGGGCATATCCATGTCATGCCATGTTTGATATTTTCTTCTCTGTATATCTTGAAGTGCATCTCCTGCATATGATCATAGATTAAAAAAACTCATGCATTTATTTTCATAAAACTGATTGTTCACTGCATTTTTAGGTCACAAGTTTGTTGTTCTGTCTAACATCAGCTGTTCGGAAGTGCCAGCTCCGTGGACTGAAATCAGCATCCATTATTACAAACGACTGCTATCGGAATAATGATGAAGAACAAAAGGATGCCGATTAGCACGCTGGCGTAAACGAACATGATCGCTCGCTTAATGTCTTTCTGGGCCATTCCGAGAAGTCCCTTTGACTGATGCATCCGTGCACGCTGCGCATATCGAACTGCCAGGAACCCGGTGATGATGCACAACACACAACTGACGACGGATGCAATAAGCACCTGCTTGAAGCTCTGCCAGGGACGAGGAAGCAAGTCTGATGACGCGACTCGGCGGAGGTTGGGGTCTGACTCTGTGGTGTCCTTGTAAGGGTTTTCCAGATTGTCCTGGAAGATTGGCTCGGTTGTGTACGAAGACATGCCATTTCTGTCAGTGTTGCGGCCATGTTGGATGAGAGAGACGGACACGTGGTCACTGTCTGTTGGATCGTGATGGTTGTTTGTGTCGTGGTTTGCATCCGAATCAAAACCATCCTTGTGGAGAGGTTGTCGCTCGTGGTTGTTTGCGTCATCCCTTCGAGACATCTTGAATTCTTGTTGGACTGATGTACTGCAATCTGAAACAAAAAGAGAGATTTAAAAAAAGAACATTTATTGTTCCCAGAGTCTTGAGGAATACAGTATTCCATCAAAAACATACTTTGGATTGCATGACACAATACACTCTTTAAAACTGTAAAGGTTTGGAAACAAACATTGTCCCTTTTCTAAACTAAAAAGGTTGCAATACACAATCAGACTCAAACATAGCATGTATCAACAGAGAGCTAAGAATCAAATGCTGAGAATAAAAGTGACCATTTTTCGTTAAAGTTATTTTTGTCATCCTTTTTTATTGCAATGAATTTCTTGATTAGATATGTTTTTAAGTAGTTTTAAAAGTATATCTATTTTTGGTCTGATTCCTTTGATTTCACACACATGAATAAAGAGATCATGTAGAAGAGCATTGGTACTAGAATGTTTTAACTACTATTTGATAACGAACAGTTCTGTAGAATAAGTGAATGTTAAACTTGATCACCCTTTTGTTAAGGATAGATAGGGTTCAATTTAGCTATACATAACAAAAACGTTAGAAAATGGCACTTATCTCATAGTCCTTACCAAATTGCCCAATAGTTAACATATCATAAGGACAAGTAGAATTTTGCCATTAAGGGTCTGCTATATCAATATGTTATCATTATAAGGACTAGAGGACCAAAACAGTGGTTTCTATCGCTGAAGATAATTGCACAAGTGCAAACCATTATTGAAAAATGCAACTAGTATTTATGTCTACATGTACGAAGAGCATGTAAAACATTCAAATTTGTGTTGGACTAACTCTCCTATGGACCAATCAAGATTTCACCTCTCGTATCACTTGCATTTGCTTCAAACAAAATGGCGGCGCCCAGTCAAGAGGATCTGATTGATAATCAAGATCTATATATTGTGATAAAACGGGTTTTACATCGTGAAAATGCATCAAATCATGTGAGCACCTAGATTAAAACATGAAAAGATTTGGAAAATATCTGTTGACATCGAGTTGGTGATGCCCATGCTGTGCAAATCCTGCAATCAACTGAAATCTGCACGGCAGTTTACAAACCAGATTTTGATTTCGGTGCGCGATTTTGATTCGACTATGCATAGACTCATTAGTCAAGCCAAAATGTAACTCCATAATACCAGCCTAGTTCGGCAAGGGTGGAAACTGGACTTTTATAGTCAGTTAACTCTCTTGCCTTGGGAAGATGTGTAATAAACGTTCAACTAAACATGCTAAATATCATGTGCGTGTTACGACCAACTGGGCCCTTTAAATTAAAAGATGTATTTTGTCTCTGGCATCCATGTCTATATTAAAAACATACAATTTTGTTCCTACAGAAAAGCTCCTCTTCAATAAACATTCAAAATAACACAATTTTAATACCAGATACATGTGGTTTCTGTCAATGATACATGTTTGTGATGTGAAAAAAATGTTTTCATAATTATTTCAAAGTTATCTATGTGTCTCTTAAATGATAAAGTCATGTATCATTAAAAAGAAATGTTTAACATTAATCACTGCTTGTAGGCATGGTAGGAGAAACGATTACAATATTGACTATGAGAGTTTGGGTGGTATTCTGGACTGATGATGGATAATAGGAGTCAGCTTGATATTAAAATGATAAAACATGATAAAATGTTTTTTTAATTGCATACTCCTATAAAATGCATCCATTTTATTAACAGCTGAATTATGTAATTAACAAAATTCAAGTTGTACAGTCCCTGGTACAACTGCGAGTATAATGGTTTATTATTGGGAGTTATCATTATGTTTAAACTAAAACTGATGGTCTTAGGTATAAAGGGACCACTTCCACCATTACGCATGTGAGCTTTGTTTGAGCAATGTTATACTTTTTTCGATTTAGCAAGGTTATACTTTTTGCTAAAAACAAGATATATGCAGATGAGCACACAATAACTTCCTCATGTTTTATGGTAAAAAGAAAAGACACAATAATGTCAGCACACGTTTTCTCACTTAAACAGATTTCTCAAATTCTAATCATACCATTCTTTGACAAGGCACTACACCTTCAGTGTTGAAGCTATTTAGTCCCTTTTTTTATTTTGGAGGGATGACATTGTAGATTATGAATCCACTCTGAACTCAATACTGACAATGTGGTCCCTTTACCGGTAGCCTTCCCCATTTCCATATTTTCATGTGATCGTGTAATGTAAGTCAAATGATATCTCAGCATTTGTCACTACGATTATTAGGCATGGACCTGATGTTTAATGTCAAAATATATGCAAGAGAAATCTTTGTCATAGCTTGTAACCTAGCAAGATATGTCCATACTTTAAGCATAGGTTGCGATGTGCAGGCCCTAACAGCTCTCAGTTTAATCTGCTGGATTTCAGACACTGCTAATAAGCATTGTCTAGTCATAGCTTAAGGCAATGGGAACCATGCCAATTTACTCTTATGAGAGGGGTACACAAAGTATGTGATCTAGACTACCGGTTGTCAGACTTCTTTTTTTGTGGAAGCCTTAGTGGTTGAGAGGGAAAGGTCGCTGACTTTGTGTGCTGGCAATTTGGTGCCTAACCCCGAGAATGTGGGTTCGAATCCCAAATGGGACTCTACCCAAAAGAGTACTAACTAGAATTTGTACATGCCTAAAAAAAGAGGGGTTATAGCTAAAACGGCACCTCAGCAAAACGTCACCTGGCGAAAACGGCACTGATTGGCGAAAACGTCACCTCGCCTCAGGCGAAAACGGCTACTAATGCCTGGCGAAAACGGCACCTTATGTTTTTTTAACCTTGATAAAATAAATGATATAAAACTAACATGGTCGCTTGCAAACACCAATAATTGTGAAATGTTACAACTAGTTTACATTAGAATTTAGCCTCTACTCCAACTATTTTCCAACTTAGCCAATACGCAACTCAACTTATTGTGAAAACATAACATGCCTTGAAGTAAAATAATGAAATTAAACTCACATCGCCTCTTACAAACACTAATAATAGTGAAATGTTTAAACAAGTGACGTTTTGCTGAGGTGCCGTTTTAGCCTGCACCCAAAAAAGAGTGATCCTAAATAGAACATGTTACATAAAATATTGTACACTACTACAGAATACAAACACAAACAAAAGTCTTTGTAATAATAGGTTAGATTATTTGAAGATTTGCTCAACATGTCCAAAAACAATGTATGCAATCTTTACTAGAATCAATTGATGTTTCAGTTTATGACATACACATATACATGACATGCAATAAATTTGAATTCAGAAAAAGTATTTCGAAAAAGGAGATTTTGTCCATTGCCATGATCATGCTATCTATATTGTATAGAGGAAAAGAGGAATATTGTAACAGTTGACAACAGTATTTCCAAACCACCAGTACAAGCATTTTTCTTGTTTGTTTTCAGTTGTGTGATTAACTGCACTTTACCAGGTGAACTTTTTCAGATAACAGACCCGAAGGATCAAAGAGGAGCGTTGGATCAGTGAAGTGAGCAGCACTGCCTGCAGCTGGACCCAATTAGCGCTATAAGCTGCCATAATTTGCTATATGTTGTCATCATAAAGACAAGTGGGCCAAAATTTGCTTGTTCTTCCACTGAATACCTTCAAGCTAAACCTTACAGCACTCTGACAATTGTGTTCCATGTTTAATACAGATATATCATATATATAGCGGTATGTAAGTGCTTTTGATTTACCATACCACAGTCGGATATAAATTAAATTTAGGCCGAGCGGTGATCAAGAACATGGAACGCTGAAGAAAAGCACAACGGCGCATAACTCTACAAATATGTTATGATTGTGACAAAAAACGCTTTATTCATATCATATGTACATGTAGGGATCGATAACTTATTGTTGTCATAATGCATACCGTGCGATCCGGCGATCAATAATTGGAATGAATCACTAGATCACGAAATCGGATGAAGCCAGTTTTGACGCAGTTGATTTGAAAAGCTTTTTCTCATCATCAATTTAGTTAACAAATGTACATGAACAACTTGCGAAATGCAGTTACTACAAAGCGATAGAGTCATAAATACCTTATGGAAAACTGAAATCTTCCAGTCGCTGTTTAGTTGACCAGCATTTGGAGAAATTCTTTTGTAAACATGGGCTGGGAGTTGTTTCTTGGTTAAATCCGGAACCGGAAATAGCCAATGTAATATAACCTTCACCTTTCCAATGACCTTCCGGGGTTATGTTATTGCCGCGGGGTGATGTCAAACGTCACAAATGCATATATTATATCCGTAGATTTCATCATTCGGAAATATTACAAGTGTTTAGTTGACATGTGTAATGTGTCGTATATATTCATGACGCGAAATAGGAGAAACCAATGGACTTGAACGTTCATTTGTAGACTAGACTTGCAAGTCTGGGGTGTGTTTAGAGAGTAAATGGGGTCAGGAAAAAAATTGACAAACCGAAAGAGTGGGGTGGCCATAATGTATCAAACCTGTAATAAATTAGCACTCCCGAAGGGACGGATAATTTTATATTCCGGACGATGAAAACTGAGGAGGTTTTGTCCTATACTCATATACTGGATCACGTGTACTGTTATTTTACATATTTATAGACTATTTATATACTACTTATACATTATAGTGTCATACCAGGTCATACACAGAGATATACAGAAATATTCTTTAAATAAACCATTCCAAATATCACTGTCTTTTAAAATTATTGAATTAAAAAAAAACAAGACTTATACAGTTTCAGGGATATTTGTCGGCAAAAGGAATGGAACACGCAGTGAGATGTTTGTGAGATGACCGGCTATCCCATTGAAGGTATAATCGCATACCCGTGAAGATCCGGGGTAGAATAGTTCAGCAGCCCATGCTTTCCGTAAAAGGCGACTATGCTTGTCGTAAGAGGCGACTAACGGGTTCGGGTGGTCAGGCTCGCTTACTAGGTTAATGTATGTGTCCCAAATGCGTGGATCGATGCTCATGATGTCAATCACTGGATTGTCAGGTCCAGACAAGCTTATTTTCAGACCGCCGTCATATTGCTGGAATATTGCCGAGTGCGGCGTTAAACAAACACCAATTCCGAGCCTCATCAAGTGACGTTGATGACGTCACCACTTTGTATATAAACGGATTTCTCCGAGATATCCTTCCCGAGTAAGTGAATTTTGTTGAACGCCTATCAGCAATATTCCAACTATATTATGTCGGCCTGGAAATAAACAAGCTCGGACAATCAAACCGGTGATTGATAGAATGAACGATTCGTGTCACAGAGCCTGAAAGCCGGATCCTCCTCAGCGGCAGACCTCCAGATACCTTTTTGAGCAATTGAGGGTTTCTATTTTAATTGTGTTATTACATTTTTCATAGGGTAACCAATATTTTTTCACTCATCTGTTCATCACTCTATTGGGTTTTCCCCAAAATTAGTGAATATTTTAAAATTTAAAAAAATGAAATAATGTTTTTGATGTATATAACTGTTTTAAATATATAGGCATGACTCGGAAAGTAAATTAGCTTCTTAATTTTGTTTCGGAAATTAGCTCCTTTGTACGCATGCTGAAAAAGCTTCATTGGGTATCTACGCGTGCTGTTTGTAAACATTTGAGTTTTTCATCTAATAAATGCGTTTCTGTACTCAAGTTAATTGAAAGTCATTGAGTTTTCAATATTTTTGGGAGGTATTTTACACACTTACGCTGCTTATCTGTAGCTCTGTAGTGGGCTCTTACGACAAGATTGCGAATGTACACAATACACGGAAGTGTTGCATTTAATACAGTTGATTTACGATACATTAAATCTGTCATTGACTATAATGTCATGTTATAATATCATACCCATAGCCTATGAACAATCTATTTCTTAATTATAATTATACGCATCTCGAACGCACCATACGATTCACTTCCAGCTTCCAACAACAAAAAACAAAAGTGTGTTACAGCCACATTTTCAGCATTAGCATTAGTGAGTGAGTATGGTTTTACGCCGCTTTTAGCAATATTCCAGCAATATCACGGCGGGGGACACCAGAAATGAGCTTTACTCATTGTACCCATGTGGGGAATCGAACCCGGGTCTTCAGCGTGACGAGCGAACGCTTTAAACATCAAAATGTTTGGAATTCGTTATCATAATAATACAGATGGAAATGTTTTTCAGTCACTTTGTAAAATAACTGAATATTTAGGCGTTTAATAAATTTGCAAATGTTACACATTTTGACAGTAAAAAGATATACACACTATAAAAAAAAGCAATGCTCAGGTGAAATGTTTACTTTGTGTTGCAAGTCAAAATAGTGTAAACGAGAATCGCAAAATTACCAAGCAAGTGACATATCAAAACTTCGTCATCATTACCGATGCTACCCACAAAGATACCTACATTTCCTTATTATCTCGAAAACTGTAATTCATTTTGTTGATCAATGTGACCATACGCCCTTATTACTACCCATACAAGTGACTAATGCGCTTACGAATGACGCAGCAGAGGTCGCGAACTAGTCTAGATTTCTGCTCTTCATCCGGGTACTCACTGGGAAAAAAACAATAACAAAGGCAACAACCAGTCCCGGGGAATTGCTTTAGATCAGTGCCCCTTTAACAACTAGGCTACCCAACCGAGCCCTGGGCATTAAATATTGAATATGTACTGTATTCGACATAGGATGTAATTTTTATGGTTTAAATGTCCATGAGACAAACGCGGGGAGAAGGAGTTCCGCACCACAACGCGATCTCTGTCCCCAATCAGCTTATGCGACTCACCCTGAATGGCGATATGCACAACAAGCCTCGTTTTCGATCCAAGTTGGAGAATGTGAAAACATTAAATGGGTTCCATTTTGAAATCACGAGGAAGGATTCACGCGCTGCAATTTCTGCTTCGTGTATGACAATAATCTAGTTCAAACAATATCCTTTTTCACATCTCACAGACGCAATGTCTATTTGAAAACATCAGAGGTAGATTGGAAAAACAAATTTGTATGTAGCCAGCAGTGCTTGCTCCTTTTAAAAGTTACTGGCCCTTCTCCAAACTGGCCGACAATTAAATGGTGGAGGCCGCGAAGTGGCTGAACCTGAGGTCGCGTAGCCACCTAGCAGCGCTCCTCCCCCCTAGAACGTTTTCCCTTCCCATGAGATTAATCTTGGCTTCCATTTGCCTCAGTTCATGGCAATTTATGGGCAAATAAAGAAGTTTTACACAATATCACAAAATGGCGGCCGGTTGTCATTCTACCGAGATGATCCAATTAAAACATGAAACATACATGGGGTAGGGGTGCAATTTTGACTTTTAACTGTCCCTGTTAACAACCCTTTGTAATTTTAACTGGCCACAGGCCACCGGGCCAGCAGTTAAATCGATCCCTGAGACATCTCTCGTTGTCCAGACTTGTGAAATTATCTTCAGCCATAGTTTGCTTTTCTCTCTATTCCTCGCATGGGAGAGAGAAGATAGAAATAACATTGTGGTATTTGGTTTCTTTTATTAAATATCACACTACAAAGAAAAAGAAGTAAATATTTGCAAATATTACCTCGTTTTTCATTATACTAATAAATGTAGGAGTGTCTTAGGCCTATAATACTGATGTTTGGTGTGATTTGTACGTTTCAGGAAA
This sequence comes from Haliotis rufescens, assembly GCF_023055435.1. Taxonomy (NCBI): domain Eukaryota; kingdom Metazoa; phylum Mollusca; class Gastropoda; order Lepetellida; family Haliotidae; genus Haliotis; species Haliotis rufescens. The sequence goes on from NW_025964223.1 coordinate 13,997,001, forward strand.
AAAAACAGGTAACAAACGACAGTTAAGATAATTTGGAACCTTGATAAACAGTAATTCGGAACGAAGAAAATGATCTACTTAGCTTTGATAGGATCCCTTTCTTCGAAATGTGATATGCAACAATCATTGAAGATATTCACATCACGGACGTCAAAAAGCAAGAAATATTTTCATCATGACGAAAGTCTTCGATGTGAGTTTGAAGTCCATGTGATATTGTTTATATACAAACCCTCGTGACTATATCTATTTATAGAATGCCTATGTGACGTAGTAACTATTTTTAACAAGGTACGATTTCACGGAGTGACGAAATCATGGCTTGCGTTCAACAGGGAAAGATGGTGAGGTGAAATTGGGTTTTACGTCGCGTCCAAGATTATTGCACTTATATAGCGACGTGCATGCACGTGTATGTGTGTGTGTGGCTGCTTGTACTAGTCCGGACTGATGCCGATTTATAGTGCTAGCTCACTGAGATACCATGCCGCAGTTTAACATGAATACCCCACTCAGACACAGTATACTGACTCCGAGCCGACCAGTCCTTGTTTTAGCCCCTTAATGTCGAGCGCCAGACAGGGTAACAACAAGTACCATCTTTTAACGTCTTTTGGTATGACGCGGCCGGGGATCGAACCCCGGACCTTCCGCTCTCCGGGCGGACGCTCTACCACAAGACCACGGAGGCGGCCCAACAGGGAAAGAACTATATATTCTACGAGAAACGATCACTATAAACGAACACTATGTTTCATGTCGCTTCTTTCCTTCATGGCTAAATCTGCTTATTGCGTCATATGTAAAAATATATTCTTATGTGAAACACGCTGAGATCAATACTTGCCATCTGCGCAAAACGAGTGAGCGAGAATGTCGTTTTATGCGACGGCTATGCATATTCCAGATATATATCACGGCGCCATGTAAATAATCTCGTCTGGACCAAGCAAGCGAGTGGTTGATATCACGAGCAACAGTCCAGGCCGACGGAGAATCAGCCAAAAATACATTGATGGAAAACTGCATTCTCAGTCGAGTCGTGTTTTATCCTATGCCGCCATATATATACCCATAAGATACTATCATGTAAGGGAGTGTAACTTTATTTTCGCGCGCGCGGGCGTGCGGGGTTTTTTTTTAAAAAAGAAAGAAAAAAAGTATTCAAGCCCCTGTTATGCTGATTTTGTACACGTCATTATTTTGTGGGGAAATTTCTTTATTGCAGACAGGCGCCCAAACAATACAGTTCGTTAAAAACATATTTGAACACCTTTATCGTCAACGTTGTTGTCTTTGTCCTTTGAATTTATTATTAAAATGAAATCTTTGGGTACAGAGATGAGTTGGTTTCTTGTTTAACAGGTGTAGACTTATAGCCTGTCTACTGAGGTACATGTAAAATAGGGTAGTAAGTTTTGTTTGTTTTTAATATTAATGTTGTTGTAAATATGTGTTTGTTTTGTTGCTACATTCAGCTTTATGGCTGTATAAATAATCAAACCTGGACATGACAATCAAGTGATCGATATTGTGAGCAACGATCCTTCCCGTCAGGGTAAACAATGACACACAATCAACCAAATCACGGAGCCTGCAGACCATCCAATCCACCCCTGAGTGCCGCCTTCAACAACAAACAAAGCATCTTCCCGAGGCAAGGGAGTTAGCTGACTTAAGACTCAGTCAACTCCCTTGCCTCAGAACGATGCCGATCTACCTGTCGTCAAGTTCGCATACACCTGGCTGTTCACTAACAAACCCTTCAGGTGTGAGTTTGGTTTAATGGCCTGTGAGGACGGCGGGGTAGCCTAGTGGTTAAAGGCCTGGATTCGATTCCCCACATATGTACAATGTGTGAAGCTCTCCAGGTAGATGCTCTATCCACTAGACCACAGAGGCGGTGTAGTCTAGATGATCCGCTCTCCAGGTAGATGCTCTATCCACTGGACCACAGTGGCGGTGTAAACTAGATGGTCCGCTCTCCAGGGAGATGCTCCATCCACTGGACCAAAGAGGCGGTGTAAACTAGATGGTCCGCTCTATCCACTAGGCCACAGAGGCGGTGTAAACTAGATGGTCCGCTCTATCTTCTAGGCCACAGAGGCGGTGTAAACTAGATGGTCCGCTCTATCCACTAGGCCATAGAGGCGGTGTAAACCAGATGGTCCGCTCTATCTTCTAGGCCACAGAGGCGGTGTAAACTAGATGGTCCGCTCTATCCACTAGGCCACAGAGTCGGTGTAAACTAGATGGTCCGCTCTATCCACTAGGCCACAGAGGCGGTGTAAACTAGATGGTCAGCTCTATCCACTAGGCCACAGAGGCGGTGTAAACTAAAGGATATATTACATATGTCAGTATATCAGTTCCGGTGCATTTCCCATAATCTCCGCAAAGAATAATTGCCCGTACTGTAATGCCTTCGTTTTTACTGTTCGTTGTTGGACCAATCGTTAGCTGTGACTTTTGGACAATGGCATACCACCAGTACATTTTTACGATACGACATAAATGACACATTATAGGTAGGAGTGTTACGATATATCGAATTATCGAAATTGTTTGCCCTATGACAGTACTATATCGATAGGATTTTACAAATGCCAATACTATCGTCGACAGAATGCATAACAAACGATAGTATGCATAACAATAGACCCGTGAAGATCCGGGTTGAAATAGGTCTTCAGCAACCCATGCTTGCCGTAAAAGTTGACTATATGCTTGTCGTAAGGGGCGACTAACGGGATCGGGTGGTCAGGCTCGATGACTTGGTTGATGTATGTGATCGTATTCGATTTGCATGGATTGATGCCAGTGATGTCAATCACTGGATTGTCAGGTCCAGACTCGATTATTTACAGCCCGCCATATCGCTGGAATATTGCTGAGCACGGCGTTAAACAACAAACAAAGCATAACAATCGATAGTTTCAATAATTGCAATTACAGTAAACTACGGTTATAACGAACACGCTTATAACGATCTGACGGATATAACGAACTCACTTTTTAGTCCCGACTATTTGCTGTAGTTATGCTGTATATATGCTTATAACGAATTACAGTTATAACGAACTAAAATTAGTAGTCCCTTTGAGTTCGTTTTAACCGTAGTTTACTGTAGTTAAAATAATACCTATTGTATGCGAATTAAAAACTTATCTATGGGGTTCGTTAGCAAGGATTACGACAGCATCAGACTTGAGTTACTTCCCCTTGGTTTAAATAGGCACTAGGGAGGAAAACGTCCGTCTTTGACATTATCAGCAATACTATCATAATTATCACGGATTAAGTACTATGGCAATACTATTACAATTGTTGACAACTATCGCAATACTATTGCAAAACAATCACAATAGTGAAAATATCCGCAATAGTCACCCTTAATTACTGGGGAATAACTAAGAAACACAAACAACTGTGTATACATAAAATGTTTATTTATGATTCCCAGCATGGCAAGCTGTTGAATACCTTGTGTTTTCATAATCAACATAATCCCATCAGCATGCATTCACAGACTGCTGAAACCAAATGTACACATCTCAACCTGATCAATCACAGCATTAATTCCATGGAGACAGTACAGATAACAAAAAGGGCTGACAAACACTAATGAAAAATATTCCAATTATTTCACAGACCCCAGACTGGGTGTGGTGCCAGATCACAATGGGGGCGTAGATCGGAACGTTGGGCTGAGGGATGACATTCACAACAAATATCGGTAGCTGCACATTAACGTTCTGGCGCACCTGTGCCCCGCTTTGAAAAGTCAAGCTATGGTTATCAGATGTGTTTAAAAAAAAGCATAAAAATGAGTTCATTCTTTTCATCACTTGCATTTTTCATACTGATAACACCACCAACAGTAAACTGTCAAATATGCTGAAATGTTTCTTAATATTGGAACATGACAAAGCTTTGACTTCAGCTAATTCTTTCGGTGGAGGTTGATGAAAAGGGAAGTACCAGCTTGGCAAAAACTCCTCTTGGGGTCATTCTTACTTATAGTAAGATTTTCTTTTCTAGTTTGAAAAATCCAAGTGGTTTGCTCATTTGGCTGAACATTCATAATTATATGAATATAATTTTCATACCTGTTTTTATATTTAATGCCGGCATTAAATTAATGCAGTTTTTTTAAATTAAGGTCTGAAGAGTTTGGTCAGGGCCTGCAGCTTCCAATACATGTGGGTCCTCACTGCAGCCAGACGATGTTTTTATCTCAAACACTGGTTCTGTGTAGGTTCTCAGTAGCTGTGTCATGAGTGAGTGGGTGAGTATGGTTTTACGCTGCTTTTAGCCATATTCCAGCAATATCAAGGCGGGGACACCAGAAATGGGCTTCACACATTGTACCCATGTCGGGAATCGAACCTGGGTCTTCGGCCTGACAAGCGAACGCTTTAACCACTAGGCTACCCGACCCCCCTGCTGTGTCAAGGTTATCTCTCACAGACTTCCATTTGACCAAATGTTGTAACACCAACACATACTTGGCCGTGTCCATAGGAGCAGCTCATTAGTATTTTGGCCATCTTTTCTCACTGTACATAATGAAAGGACTTCATGACCAACTCTGAATGTAAGGTACATGTAGCTTTGGGAATCAAGACATATTTATGCAAAACAAAGATGGAAGGTACTGTGTTCTTATTACTTTATACATCATAACTTATACATACAACAGACATACTGAATGTACAGGTCATCTATATACAATACAAGATGGCTGACATGAAACTGATCTTGATTAACAATGCAATGACATTACATACACAGTATACAAGTGGTTTGAATAATATTATAATAACTCTGAAAGTAAGGATAAGCTATATGAATGAACAACTACCTTATTAGTATTAGGAGCGATGTTTTGGTGTAGATAAATTGGTTGTCAAGATAATGCCAATACAAACTGAAAATGACTACCGTATAGTATATCGCTGTCTATGGCACTTTATTTTACGGGCAGCTATCTGAGGTTGCACCTTGTCAACAAAATTGCAGCATGATCTGGAGCTATTCATGCGACAAGTCAAAGGAAAAAAATCACAGAACATATTTTATTGGTGTAGATAAATTGGTTGTCAAGATAATGCGAATACAAACTGAAATGACTACCGTATATCGCTGTCTATGCCACTTTATTTTATGGGCAGCTATCTGAGGTTGCATCTTGTCAACAAAATTGCAGCATGATCTGAAGTTATTCATGCAGCATGTCAAAGAATAAAATCACAGAACATATTTTACGTTAGCGAAACGTTTTCAACCCTGTATGATATGCTGAGTGGAGTAGAGAGGGATATATATTAGTACTGAAGGTTCTACAATGAGGGTTAGGTTTGGTGCATCATAGACAGCAATATACAGTAACACCAAGAGAAAACAAGACCTCAGACTAATTACAGTTCCTATATCTAAGCCCACCTCCATACCTATTCTAAAACTCTTACAATACTTTGGCAGAAGTAAAAAAAACCATATCTCTTCAAGCTGGGCATAACACCACTGTGAACAGTAATTCTGCTCCAGTTTCATGATGTCATAGCTTCTATTGGACAAAAGTCCAAGTGTTACAGATCTTAGAGGCTTATCCCATTGACAAACCATACAAATACGGACATGGTACAGACCAAGGCTTTAGGGCAGGGACGAGTCCAAATTTATAACCCGGGTACCCGAGCCCATATTACCCGACCCTTCCCGGTACGTGCTGTAGGTCTCAAGAGATGGGAACAAAATGTCTGATTGGGAATTGTTTTACTGCAGCCCTGGCAAAAACTATTTAGATACATGTATGAAATTATCAGATCATGTGTACACTGACGTTGATTGAAGCGTTGTCATTAAACAATATATCACGTGACTAACCATGGGTCTGGGTAGTACTGTGGGTACCCGGGTCCTACTCAGGACCCACCCGACTTGAGTACCGGAGTTACCTGCTCTAGCCCTACAAGGCTTATAATCAATATATACTTTCAAATGTACACAATGGTATAAAAACAACCTAAATGGATTACTACAAAACAAAAGCCAGATTTGCCCTAATGTCATGAAAAGTAAATTGCTATGGTAAGTTGGGAGTTCCATGTGATCTAGCAGTCCTATAACATGTAATCCTACCCTGTAATCTGATTCCATTACATCAATCTTACATATCAGATCTGAAAAATATCACATTACCAACCACAATCTCCACATTGCTATGCACAGTAGAAGTCTGGGCACCGACAGCCATGTCAGTACCAGAAGGCTTGTACACAGCTTTGAGAAGTATGTTGTTTTGCTACTGGTTTACCGGTCATCATAAACATAAATCTCATAATTCAGATTATTACAGTGTAAGGACCACCAGAAAACAATATGACCCTTTTCCTGGGCAATATGGGTCCCCTGGCCCTGTATATCATCAGTTTCATATTCATAGGCCATGTGTCAATGATCAACATCAATTTGATGTTCTGATCATAACCGTTCTTGCAAGTTGATGTTTGACTTAGAAAATTTCAAATTGTTACTCACACTGAACATAGAAATTGCAAGTATGTTTAAAAACTATCTAAATATTTATTGTGTTATAGATGCTGAGATTACACAGGAGTTCATTTGTGCCCTAGAGCAGCAAACAGCTCCTGACACAGCCATCTGTTGGAGGAAGTATTGTGTTCATGACATATCCAATTTACCTCTCCAAACACAGCCCCAGGTATTGACACTGGACAGGCATGTCACTACAGAACAGATGCTGTGTGTGGCAACTGATCCCCTTGGCTACACAATCAGCTGAGTCATCTCAGTCACAGAACGAGCTGACATCACAATAAATATCCTGATCGTAAAATTTTTAAGTCATACACTCATAATTTTGTTTTTTTCATTTGTATTGACTGGATTGAAGTAATGGACACAAAACAAACAATATCAATGAAGACTGCAAGTTTCTTTCAAGTCTAGTAACTAGATTTAATAAGATTCAGCTTACAGGAATAATGGTGATTGGGTTTGTTGTTTAACGCTGCACTCAGCAATATTCCAGCATTATGATGGCGGTCTGAAAATAATCAAGTCTGGACCAGACAATCCAGTGATTGAGATCATGAGCATTGATCTGTGAAACTGAGATACAAGGTACAGAGTCTGACAGCCATTTAGTCACCTCTTTAGACCAGCATGTTCTTTGGGAACCTATGACAACTAAAAGTAATGCTACAAAAAATGTCATACATCCTAACCAGATGCAGGGCGGTCAGGTAGCCTAGTGGTTACAGCGTTGGCTCATCACCTCAAAGACCCAGGTTCGATTCCCGACATGGGTACAATCAGTGAAGCCCCTTTCTAGTGTACCCTGCCATGATATTGGTGGAATATTGCTGAAAGCGGTGTAAAACCATACTCACTCACTCACTCACTAACCAACCAGATGCCTGGATAAACATGATGAAGGAACATAGTGAATAAAGCCCATGAAGCATGCTTGAGAAACTGATAACTGTATATAGACACTGACATACATCATGAAGAAGAGGATGAAGTGGGTTGCTCTTCAGGCTGATGGAGAAGGTGAGACTGAAGCAACATCTTGCTGGACAAGCTATAGAGGCTGAGTACATCAGTAACTAGCAGTACACAGGGCAGGGCAGGGACATTTGATTTGACAGAAGGTGGGAGGAAGGAGATGGAGGCATCTGAACTCACATCATGGTTTGACAATGCCCTTGGTCTCATGAGGCATACTACTCCACATTTGAAAGGGATATTTTTTTTATCTTTCCACAACACACAAAACTGATTCTCACAATATGTCAAGTGCATATATAAATAGAATGACATATCTGATGATCCCTATCAAAAGTTGAGTACTATATATGGTTTACACGACAGGATGAAATATCTCATGCGTAGACTCTACTCTATTCTGTAAAGCACTGTGACATGTGAGTTTGATAACAGCTTTGGGAGAGAAGATTACTTCATCCAAGTCTTGGATCTGTCGCTGTCTGAAGGTCTCCCTGATATCTGACATAGTTACAACAATGATACATTATTACTTCAAAAACCTAACAGATACTCCGGCTTGATAGACAAACTTAAATTTGGTCAGGAATACTTAGGGTTATCCCTTTGACAGCTACAACCATGGTTGTCAAGGTTATTGCATGAGGTCGATGAGTCTTCGCTACACGACCTGTAGCCACTTCACTCTTGTGATGCCTCTAGCTCAGTGTCAGGATGAATGTGGTCTTTATATCTTAATATTTTTTAAATAACTTTATTCATAAGAAATGACATTAGTTTGCTTTGTTAGATCTCCTACAAATTGCTCTTTTTCTGATTTGTTTTTAAATGCAATAACCTGTTTGTAAGAAATTAGTACTTTTGAAATCCATTCACTACTCAATAAGAATGTCCTCCCTTAAACAGACTAGACTGGTAACGTTTATTAATAAGTTGTAATTTTCTTGTCAGAGATACAGATGGACAATCTCTTTCAAAATATCTCACTTCACTTTGACAAATGACTGTAAGTTGATTCTGGCTTACTCAAGTTTCATCACCATTAAGGACATGAAAAATCTATGAAACAATTGTGAAACCATCAACAATTATTTCTCGTCTTCAAAATATTCATAAATTCAAACAATAGCAGAAAACACTCAACCACAGAAAGAATTTAACTTCACCCTACAGCCAGTGATGTGAAGGAGTGATCGTCAGCATCATGTCTCATTCAACAGTCACATACTTGCACATGCCCAGGGCATTCCGACCCAATTCAAAACTGATGTCAGTTATTCTCAAAATTAGCCCTAATTTGACCAACATCTTAACTAGTCACGTAATAAAATACAACATTATTGACACAGAAATTCAACTTGTTATCATGTACGCCATCAGAATGCAAGTCCAGTCTGTTTTTGATAAAATATAAATAAGACTTTGTAGCAGGTGTCCGTTTCACTGGTAGCCCTGGGGGTAGCCTCCCTGGGGGCGGGGGTAGCCTGATGCATAGCCTCCTCTGTAAGGGTTGGCACCCCCTGCGGGGCCGGGTCCAGAGGCTGGGGCGTTGAACTGCTGAGGGTGCTGTAGAGAGAAAGTACAGTGTTAGGAAGAGCAGGAAACATCAGATGGAGGCTCTTGAGAACATCTCTGTAGAATTATCATACTGATACCATGGTTCTTACCTAACAATGAAATAAAACAGGTATTATAGAGGTGTACTAAAATGTAAGTTGACTAGTCCGAGACGAGTGATCTGTTCAGAAAGGAACTTCATTATGAAATACTTGCTTCTATCATTGGTGAAACTACACTGAAAATTAAGAGAATTTTAACAAAATAACAATTTGACAAAAAAGGAAATTTTGCATAAAGATTCGTATTTAGTGTTCTATAAAACCATAAAAAATGATGAAAATTGTATTTTACTGAAGAAATTTAATCTCTACAACCTTAAACCCCAAAGTCTGATATCAATATTCAAAGGGATTTTAGTGCTATAAACTCTGGTGTCTGAACTTGGGACCATTGTAGTACTATATGTGTTATGGAATGGGGCTCTGGTGTAGTGAGCCTAGAAAGATAGTGTTTACACAAGGAGGTGAGGTGAGGTGAGATTAGGTTTAACGTCGCATCCAAGAATATTGCACTTATATATATATAGCGACGTGCATGCATGAGTGTGTGTGTGTGTGGCTGCTTGTACTAGTAAGGACTGATGCAGATTTATAGTGCTAGCCCACTGAGATACCATGCCGCGGTTTCAACATGAATATCCCACTCAGACACAGTATACTGACTCCGAGCCGACCAGTTCTTGTTTAAGCCCCTTAATGCCAAGCTCCAGACAGGGTAACAACAAGTACCATCTTTTAATGTCTTTTGGTATGACGAGGCCGGGGATTGAACCCTGGATCTTCCAGTGACCTGTATATAATCAAATCTGGACCAGACAATCCAGTGATTGAGATCACGAGCATCGATCCAAACATACAATCAACTAAGTCACCAAGCCTGACCACCCGGTCCATCTAGTCGCCTTGATTCAACTGTTGTGTTGAACTTTGATGTTGTCGAACCATTGGTTATCTCGAAGTAAAAACTTGGACCCTGCATATTCCTTTTCATTCATCATTTTTCAGTTGTCTCGAACCTCGGATAACTCAAATCATTTACGTAGGTCCCTTCAACTTCGACACAATGGTGCTTGTCTGTTTTTGAATCCAGGACCACCAAAAGAATAACATTCCTAAAATGTCTCATACTAGATAACAAACTAGTGAAAAAAAAAAAATCAAGCTAAAAATTCAGGCAATGACTTCAGGAATTGGGAGGCAGAGCACCTGCCAGGGATCAGAACATCACCATGCAAGTCTCTGCAGGATATCGTTTTGTTTGTTTGTTTGTTTGTTTGTTGTTTGATGCTGCACTCAGCAATATTCAAGCTATATGACGTCAATCTGTAAGTAATCAACTCTGGACCAGACGATCCAGTGATTGACAACCTGAGCATTGATCCACGCAATTGGGATCGATGACATGCATCAACCAAGTCAGCGAGTCCGACAACCAGATCCCGTTAGTCACCTCTTACGACAAGCATAGTCGCCTTTTACAGCATGGTTTGCTGAAGACCTATTCTACCCTGGATCTTCACGGGCCTGGAGGATATCTAGGGAATCCAGAATTTTGAGCCTCACATTTGTGGAAAGTTACATGATACACTTGCATTACAATTGTGTGAGAAATACTTATTTGTTAAACAGGATTTTGTAAATTAATACTGTTGAGTTTTGTTTAAATAGTTTGATGCACACACATGTAATGATTCTAACGACAAGTTCAGCCATTGATCTGTTTGTATTATCAAAGTAAAATCAACTGCTGAAGCTGACATTGTCCACATGACATCAACAATGATAGGCTGTCTTCAACCTCTGTTGTTTAATCACAACTTTTAATAATAGGACTACACAGTATTACCGGTATACCGCAATGCGTGATACATATTGCAATATTGATCTGTGTTTTGTTTTTTTTGGTAAAAACTATGTAACAAGTTTCGTTATTATTTGTATCGTTTAACCTAAAATGTTCAAAGAAATTTATTCACAAATAATGTTTCCCTTCGCAATTGATTGACAAAAGGGCAAAAATGCAAGTTTTGTCTCTCTCTCACATTGTTATCTCCCTTGTATACAAGACAACAAAATGGCGGCAACTGACCATGCTGTGTCACATTTACTTTCAAATGTAGAAAATAGGACCTGCATGTACACTCAGTGCATGTACAATCACTGTCAAACACTTCAGCTCCTAATTTATCCCAATACATATGGCAATATATTGCAATACCATTTTTTAATCGCAGGCCTAGGTGGTTTGTATTCCCTGCAGTGTTATATTGTACGATAAACAACAAAAACAACAAGTCGTTTATTTCTTATATGAAATATCTATCATACAGCCTCTTTAAAGAGTTGGTAAAAAGTACGCGCTTTAAAAATATTTTCTTATATTTAAATAATGATGACTCTCTGAATAGACATCCATTTTATGAACATGGGGGTTAAGTTGGGTATTTCCCGCATATTCTCACAAATTTCATGTCAATCATCTGTACCTTTTTTCCTAATACCAATTATCATATCTCTCTCACTTTTGGAAGCGATCGTTCGGCCATTGCGTTTATCTACGTTGCCCAGCTACATCTATGGGGAACAACTCACAAGACACTTCCCACTCCAAATAACGTCCAATTTATGACGCAATCTCATTAAAATCAGATCTTAGTTCTCGCTATCGCTAAACAAAGATCTGAGGACATCCCATTACGGGTCACGTCAGAACGGCCTTTCAACCAACCAATCAGAGCGTCGCTTACCAGATCATGAAAATGACAGTCGGAATGTGTTTTCTAATCCTGCAACCACGAAATATTTAACACGGGGTATTCCGAATGACAGTTACGGGTTTTATAATTATATCCATACACTCTAGGCCATCTATAAGTCATTCCAGAATGTTCTTCTTATCAGTTTTAAATTTTTTAATCGAGAACACGTCAAAAATGTTTCGAAGCGAGGTTGCCAGTTTGAAACTAGTGTCCTAAAGCTCGAGAAAGCTGCCTTCTGATTGGCTAATGTCGATTTCTTGTCAGTCATTTCATTGGACGGCCAAAATTCGCGAAAGGTCGTTCTGACGTGACCCGTAATGGGATGTCCTCAGATCTTTGTTTAGCGGTAGCGAAAACTAAGATCTGATGATTTACGACGTCATCAAGTTGCGAGAGCAATAAACCACGCTTTGTTCTTCATTGTTCTTTACGATTTATCGCAAAGCTATCTAATATAAATCATTATTACACACATGCTCTATAGCCGTTGTGGTAGCCTAAATGTTCCTGACTACAGCTTACAGTAACATTCAATCTCTGACATGCTTCATATGGTTTATCATCACATTGCTTATATTAAACCATATGGATAATACAAGTCTTATTGTCATGCAACCAACTCAAATAATATATATTGGCCAAATCATCCCTATTTTATCACCTGTCAAAGAAGGCAATGGAGAAAGATATATGTTATAGTAGCATCATCATATAGGTAGAGAAAGGACAAGACCCAAACACCTTGAGCAAAATCATTCCAAGATATACCCGAAAACATTCACCATGAAATAAAAGGCATCAGCTGAGACTAGATTTACCTTATTTCACCACTCAGATCCAAACAAGTGAAACTGTGATTAAAAGTCAAAATTTGATTCAGTATTTAGCCTATTCAATAGTCTCAGAAGAATATTACCTTGAACAAAAAAGACCTACCGTAATGGATTTATGTCATCAAGTCTTATCTAAAAATGATAACTGCCCCCTTTCCACAAGCAAGCACCAGCGAAACAAACAATTTGAGAAAATCATTTGAGGACCCATACACCCACACCACAAAGGGACAAACCGATCACAAGGAGATAATTTTGAATAAATGTGAAACTTTCAGTTTTGGTCTGATTACAGAAATACCAAAAACAGTATATATGTTTTTGAAGTTTTTACCTGCAATCTGACATGACTAAAAATCTCTGAATTCTTAAACAGAAGTTAAGCAAGTGAATAACCCAAATAACATCTCTGCCATCCATAAAAAGCTACACAACAAGATGGTCCCGAATTACTGAAAAAGCAGTTAGAAGATTTGTGAACTGACCTGTCCTGGTTGGTAGCCTTGCTGTTGCTGTCCATACATTTGCTGTTGTCCTGGCTGTGGCTGTTGTCCTGATAAGCCATAGGGTGCAGACTGAGGGGCGCCATAGCCTGGTTGTCCGGGCTGGGGTTGTCCCGGCTGGGGTTGTCCAGGCTGGGGTTGTCCGGGCTGGGGCTGTCCGGGATGAGGCTGGGCTTGACTAGCCTGGGGTTGACCTGGCTGGGGTTGACCTGGCTGGGGTTGGCTTGGTTGGGGTTGGCCTGGTTGGGGTTGGGGTTGATTATAACCTTGCTGTCCTTGTTGGTACTGAGCATACCCAGCTGAAAAATCAGATTATCATGATGAATTTTTTTAACATTTTGGCTTCAGCCAAAGTTCTTTTGAACAAATATAAATCTTTCAAAATAATTCAAACTATCAAGAGTCAAGTCTGTGTGTAAGTTAACTGTGTTAAAAAACAAAACATGGATATGGCACTCTTGCAGTCAAAAAGCCAAAGCAATGTCTAGAAATTTCTAAAACAAAAACAATATTATTATGTCTTTGAAAGAATAATGCTCAAAGCTTTTCCCTTAGTGTGACAGTAGCGAGTGAATGCATGTTGTTTTGTGGATTTTGGGCCCAGAAATTCAAATTGGTACGAGGTCGAAATTTAATAAAAAATAAAATTCAATTTCAAATACATTTTTTTAATTGCTCAAAATATTAAGTTGGAAGAAAAAAAGTGGGGGCCCGAGGAACAGCTTCATCATCATCATTTGTTCTGTTTTGAAGTTTTTAAGATAAATTACCAGCAGGTTTTATTATAGGATTTTAAATAATTCATATATATTAATAATGACTGTAAATGAGTTCTTTTTAAGATTTTACTTATTGTTTTCTGGTCAGTGGAATATCAGAACGCTTTTCATTCTTTCAAAAAATGAAAAATCCGGAATATTTTGGAGTTGACAGATAAGTGAACCAAGTTTCAAAAATATTCTGGCTAAGGTACTGCAAATGGTGGTCAGCTTGTGACAGGACACTTTACTTGAATGTACAGAAACTAAGAAACTGTATATCAACATGACAGTCTTTGACAAACAAATTTGAGCCAACAAGTTGGAAATTGTCTCTTGGTATCATTTTCACAAGTGTTTGGTTTTAAGATATGGCCTTTTCAAACCGATGCGTGCCCCTGCAGCATCCATCTTGTTCGGTGTATGGACCATATAACAACACAAATGTTCCTCACTCCAGCAATACTGAAAGAGTGAGTGAGTGAGTAGGGTTTAACGCCGCTTTTAACATTATTCCAGTTATATATCATGGCGTGTCAGCTAAATGTGGGAGGAAAGACCAGAGTGATGCAGGTCTAAGACATTTAACACTTCGGTGAAACCCACGAGCACGGGTATGGTGCTGACAAACCTAGAAACATAATTGGGGCGAACTGGGATTCGAACCCACAATCATAGGTTTCTGGCGTGCCCAAGGGACGCAACTCTGCACAGCGAATCGCTGCGCCTTAGACGACTGGGCCACCCGTGCCCCCAAATACTGAAAGAAACTGTTGGTCATGTCAGACCTCCACAGTACCTGGTCCTGGTTGTTGGTGTCCGGACTGTTGGTGTCCGGGCTGTTGGTATCCGGGCTGTTGTGTCTGTGGCTGCTGTTGACCCTGGGTCTGACCAGGGAATGTTCCCGGTTGTCCTGTAAACTGGGCTCCGGCCTGTGGCTGCTGGGAAGTAGGGGGTTGCTGGTACCCGGGCTGACCTGGGAATGCCTGCTGAGGGGGCTGTTGTGGAAAAGACTGGGGTGATGGTGTTGGTTGCTGCTGTGGGGTGCTGGGCTGTTGTGTTGGAGTTCCTTGCTGTTGGCGTTTGTATTGGTTACTAGCTGATGATCCTACACTGGAAATACTGTCAGGTGTACCGGGACGATCATTTGTTGCTGAAAAACAGAAACAATTACATGCCTTTTTCAGGTGTGCTCTAGTCCAAGGGGCTTATTTGCTCACTGATTTCAGTGCACGAGTGAACTCGGCCTAACGCTGCTTTCAACAGTTATTTGACAACAGGTGAATACAGGTATTGCAAAAGCAGAAGCGGCCCCTTCATCACCAATCTCATTAAAATCAGATCTTAGTTCTCGCTGCCGCTAAACAAAGACCTGAGGACATCCCATTACGGGTCACGTCAGACCGACCTTTGACCTTTACTGACAAGAAGTCGACATTAGCCAATCAGAAGGCAGCTTTCTCGTGCTTTACGGCACTAATTTCAAATTGGCGACTACACTTTGAAACATAATTTGACAAATTCTCGCTTAAAAATTTGAAACCTGAACAAAAGAACGTTCTAGAATGGCTAATATATGGTCTTGATTGTATAGATTCAGTCGTTAAGCCCGTAACTATCGTTCGGAATACCCCATTATAACGTTTTCGAGGCTGCATGATTAGAAATCACATTCCGACTGTCACTTTCATGATCTGGTAAGCGACGCTCTGATTGGTCGGATGAAAGGTCGTTTTGACGTGACCCCTAATGGGATGTCCTCAGATCTTTGTTTAGCTGTTGTGAGAACTAAGATCTGATTTTAATGAGATTGCTTCATCACCATTTCCTCACAAATTCAAATCCAACATACCACCATGTACATCCACTCTAAAAACATTACTTGAAGACCTTTACCTCAATCAATTCAACTTCTTTAGGTCCATATTTTAGAATGCACAAATAAAAGTGTAACAGTAACTGTTTGTTTGTTTGTTGTTTAACGTCGCACTCCAGCTATTCCAGCTATATGACGGCGGTTTGTAAATAATCGAGTCTGGACCACACAATCCAGTGATTGACATCACAAGCATCAATCCATGCAATTGGAATACGATGACATGCATCAATCAAGTCAGCAACCTGATTACCTGATCCTGTTAGTCGCCTCTTATGACAGGCATGGCTCGCTGAAGACCTATTCTAACCTGGATATTCAAGAGTGTAACAGTAACTGGCAATGAATCGTACAACCACAAATATCTCAAGATGACCTTGAACTTTGAAGGTTCAGGGAAGAAATCATAAAGTTCATGGCAATCAGAAATGAAAATTGTTTGGTAGACTGGACAAGAAAAGTCTGACAAAATAATCCAACTTACAATCACTTGTGATGCCAAACGATGACATGACTTTGTTCTGTGTGCTCTCTTCTACTGACCTCTGCGATGAAAGGGGGTCGAACTCCTTGCTGCTGGCTACCTGGGCTGGCCGCTGGAACCCTCCACCCCCAGGGGTTCCTTTCTTGGAGGGACTTGGCCCTAAACCAGATCCTTTAGGGAGAGAACAATGTCAAGCTGCTTACAATGCTTCCTCTATTGCCTCCTCCATCATCACGTGCATCATGTCTCCACTCTATGGTGACATACATTGGACCCATTCGCTACCATTGCTTTACTTTGGGCACACATGGCACAATGTTAAATATATATAGAATACGAAACAAGCTCCCGCGTAATACCAATTTTATGAAACAAGTGAATAGTTCTGCTATCTGACTCGCTTTCGCTCGTCAAGATACCTGAACTATTCACTCGTTTCATGAACTTGGTATCAGACGGGAGCTTGTTTAGTATTTTATTTATTACTTGCCATTTATAACGTTATTTAGAATTTAACTGTCGTGTGTGAATAGGCAGACACCTACACGATCCACGGCATAATCCAATTGAGTTGAAACAGAATAATACTTCAAACACGTCAAAAGTTGACATGTATTAACTTATTACCATACAACAGCCCACCTTCAGAATCCAGGTGCCCATTCCACAAAGTTATCATTAGCACTAAGATTATCGTCACTCACATACTTTAACATAGACTTACAGCTGTCCTTGTGCTACGGTGCGATCACCTTGTGGAACGGGGCCCTGCACCACAAAGTTTACAATCACATGACAATACCCTATGACGTAATTTGTGGAATTTTGTTGCAAGATCCACCAGCGAAACAATGCCATGTGACATCAGCTTAGCAACAGGGTTAATGAAGTCATGGAGCATGCATAAGCTCCTTTCAGTGATCTATCATCTCCACATGCAATGTCTTTGAATAAGCCAAGGGATGTTGAGAGCTTTCAATATTTCTTCATGAAACGTGTTCCGGCAGTTCACGAGCATGCGCTTTGGCATTACACAATGCATGTTTATTAAACGGGTGATCTCTTCACGGGCAAGTAATAAAGATATCTAATCAAATTACTCTCAGAGCAAATGAAATTTGCTTTAAGTCAGAGACTGGATTGATAGAGGTTGTCATGACACTTCCGAAACAAGGGTTGGTTTGGTTGGTTTGTTGTTTAACGCCGCACTCAGCAATATTCCAGCTATATGACGGCAGTCTGTAAATAATCGAGTCTGGACCAGACAATCCAGTGATCAATATCATGAGCATCGATCCACGCAATTGGGATCGATGACATGCATCAACCAAGTCAGCGATCCTGACCACCCGATCCCATTAGTCGCCTTTTACGACAAGCATAGTCGCCTTTTAAAGCATGCATGGGTTGCTGAAGACCTATTCTACCCCGGAATCTTCACAGGTACCGAAACAAGGGTATTTGGGCGAATTGATCCAAGGTATTCCTCTTCTTCATTTCCCAAGGCAAGAGTGTCCACTAGCCTGTACCAAAGCCAAGTGAAAACACTACTTGGTGGACTCACTTGCCTCGAGAAAATGAAGATGTCATCTTTTTAGAATGGTGAAACAATACAACAGATAATCAAGGATGCTCACAATGTAATTCTCCAACTTCAAATATAACTCTTCACACTGCAGGTTTCTTCAATGTTGATTATCACAATCCCTATCCATAGGTGTAAGTCAATTTATTAGTTGATCTATCAGGATTTTACATCAGAAAACACCGGGATGCCTTCAGTGTGGTTCAGGGTGCCGTTGTACAAAGCGATCTTAGCACTAAGATCGTAACTCCTATACCATAACATAGACTTACGACAGTCGTAGCGCTAAGGATGTTTTGTACAATGGCACCCAGAACTTTAGATCAATTATCACTAACAACATTATTATTACAATCAATTTTTTCACTTAAACGGTTGAAATGCTCACATTTGCAAAACAATCTTTATAAAAAGGCAACTTAAAATGATTAGTGTCATTCGTGTAAAAAACAAAAACCACTGCACAACTTTCATGCAAGGATACTGGAATAACATTAGTACCAACATGAACAACCCCATGCTTGTGACACATGATTCTTACATCATTCCCACATCCACAACAGCAATTGATGTGCCTCAGTTTCACCTTTCAAAATTCATTATTTAAAGTGTTTAATTGTGGATTTGTTTACACACCGCATCACTTTCTAACATACTGCTGCAGAAGAAGTAGAAATACAAGGATACTTTAAATATTTGTTTGATGTTTTTCTGCCAAGTTTGTGAAAAAACCCATCAAACCAGGTTGAATATTAGAAGGAAAGTAACCAGTGTCTGAAACAGTTTTTACTCCAACCAAGCCATGTGGGCTGGTAACTTATAAATGTAAGGCCAAACCACAGGCCCCTGAAGCAGGATATTACTGAAACACCAGACCCATATAAATTTAAGGGTCGGGTGTTTCAGTAATATCACTATCCTACTTCAGGGGCCTGTGGGCCAAACATTAAGAAAGCTTGGTTTAAGAATCTGCAAAATGTTGAAATGTGAAAAAATATAAAAACTTCAAATAGACAGTCAGACAGGTATGTTAGGTCAGGGAACAGGAGCTATTTCAGACACTGGCAGTAACCATTGATTTGCCACACACAAAAGTGATTTTTCTTACATTTCATTTTTTCTTTAAAAACCCTTTAAAAACACTTCTATTTTGACATATGGGTTGGGAAGATAAAATATAAAAACCAATCAATAAAAGAGAAAGGCCTATAATCAGAATACTGGTTTTAATTTTGAGACCTGATGTTTGAATTTTCCATAGGCATGTACATACGGTGGAGCTATTGGAGGAACAGCATTCTTGTGAACCCAAATCTAGACAGGATACAACATGCAACATACAGCTATAGCATTTGATTATTGTTTACAGGTTTTCTCTGACATTATACAGTGATGCCATTGTTACAAGTGCTGGTGTATTTACACATGCTCAGTCAAACATCAAACGAGCACCTGTTACTGGTGCCCATCCAAGTCAAGATAATATGACGCTTGCTATGTACAGCAGACAGTGTTACAGGTTCCTCTGACCTGGGTAGATCTACACGCTGATATCATGCATCATATCTATAAGTGTATGAACAGGGACGTATCTGGGATGTTAAAACTAAGAAATATTGGGTGAAAAACATTATTTTGGCAAAATTTGAATTTTTTTAAAGTCCTTATTTTCTTAACTTCAGCGGCATTGTATCGGTTCATTTAATGCAGTAATGTAAAACTAAATAACAGCTTCCTAACTTGATTGGTCCTCTTATGAGTGTTATACAAGCTAAAACATCCTTAATTCCACTCCTGTGTTCATATTTTCATAGAAATTGATGATTGTAATCATCTGTGAAAATACACAACTCTCTGATACAATATATCAAAATAAATGTAGCACACACATAAATTAAATGTAGATTGTAGTGTTAAAATATGAACTACTTTCAGCAAAACTTTCTGGAACAAAAGAATCTTACAAGACCTAGGCTTCAGACTTGTGGCTAAAGTAGCAGCATGAGCAATGTCTAGACATGCCGTAGACTGATAGACCGTATCACTACCCTCCTTCGTGAAATATTTACACGTAGTCCATGTTATGTCTATATGAAGCAATCCTGGAAATGATGTCTCAGACAGGTACACTAGTGAGTCTGATGACATACAGCATCATCCGGCTCATTGCTGACAGTTGCCATCTGGTGTGACACTGCATGGTACAAGCCAGTGTGGAGTCATAGGAGTGACCGCACGCTGGTGTCCGAAATAACTGCCGGCCACCTGCCTGTGGCTGGCAACTTTTCTGTTGGGCTTTCTGAAGTTTCCTCCACCTGGCCACTTGTCTGGCGGAAAGTCTTAACACTACTTACATATTCAGTTTTATTGTAACTTCTCGTAGATTTTCAAGTAAATTGTTTATATAATTTCAACAGATTTTACAATATTCATAATGTCTGAATGTGGGCAGGTAACCTTGAAGATGGGCAGGCAACACTTATGGGTCTCCTGCCCGACTGGCTTGTTGGGATTTAAATTTATTTCAAACACTGCAGAACTGTGCCCTTGGATGACAAAAAATGCACAAAACAATAGTCAGATAAAAAGTGACCTTTTATTTTTGATTATTATTTGATTAATGATCAAGCAGCCATCAAAAACAATCCACAAATGGATTTCTATGAATGACTTTCCTAGCCGATAATCAGAAGTAATTGTGAAGTTCGAATAGCTAAGTCGCAATTCAAACTGTAAGTTTGTGAGCCATGAAGTCAGGAAGTGACTATGATGTCATTCTTAAAATTGCAGAGAAAATCCTGGGTAAGTTTAGATAAAAAACAAATCCTATCTAAAAATGAATAACCCAGATATGATCATTGATAGTACAGATCTCCTTGAATGTTTGACTGAGCCTTGTTCACATCGTGTACAAAACACTGACAAAAGCATGCCACATGCTTAGTGAGTTGACAGTCACAGGGTATGTAGTATTAGAAGTAGCTCAAAACTGTAACCCTCTTCCATGTGTGAGAAGTGAATCAGCTGGGATTTATCCTGCAAATTTGACAATTGGCCAAATATCAACCTTTCCATACATTCAAATTGGGAAATGTTTGGGAACATTTGTTTAGAAATGTTAACTTAATGTAACCATGGTAAAATTTTGATTCTCCAGCTTAAATTAATGTCTGCTGAAGTAGTTGCAAACAAACATCCTTTTATTACATTTTAAAATGTGTGTAAAAAGACCAAAGTCTTTTGGGGATAGCAATACCGTCATTACTGGACATGGTGAAAATACACACAGATCCCTTGTGTCCAGAAAACTGAGAGACAGAAATCAAATTAATGCATCAAATATTTTTTATGAAAAAATAAATCTTGAATTTATATCCATCAAAAATCAGAAAAACAATACAAAACTGGAACACTAGCCAGTGTTTACTAAATGAAAACTGGGCACAAAAACACATCAATACCAAATGAGACAGAACCCAGATATGCACTATCAGTATTTGAGCCACTGGTTAGACAGGTGTTAGTGCTAGCTACCATCGAGTGTGTCACAGGTACTTGAAGGTGCAGGCGTAGGCTCCAGGCGGTCAAGGATTCGGTTCACTCGGTCACGAATCTGCTGCAGCTCTTTCCGTAAAAGTTTAACTTCATCTGTCTCCAGTGGCTTGGGCTGGCCATTAACTAGTGGACGAATAAAAAATGAAGGTTTTTTATTTCTGTTTCAGCTATTCTGTAGTAATACTTTGGCAACAAAATATAATAACTTCTCTATATGTTCGTGTGCTACATATTGAGTCAAGACTCTTGACAATTGAGCAAATGGATTAAAATATGCACAGTTCAGTAATTCCCTCAATCTCACTAAAATCAGATATTAGATCTTGCTACTGCAAAACAAAGATCTGAGGACATCCCATTACAGGTCATGTCAGAACGACCTTTCGCGACCTTTGACAGACCAATTAAACTACTAACAAGAAGTCGACATTAGCTTATCAGAAAGCAGCTTTCTCAAGCTATACAGCACTAGTTTCAAACTGGTGACTTCACTTTGAAAAAAAAATTTTTTGAAAAATTCTCGATTTAAAATTGAAATCTGAACAAAAGAATATTCTGAAATGTCTAACAGATGGTCGAGATTGTATGGCAGTACATCCCACGGGCAATGCAAAGTCTCTTCTGTTCAAATGTTTATCCCCTTGAAGTAAGAGATAGACGATGCTTTAGACGGATTCTATCTCGAAGCCTGTAACTGTTGTTCAGAATACCCCGTGTTAAATTTTGCAAGGTTGCATGATTAGAAAACCCATTCCGACTGTCACTTTCCTGGCCTGGTAAGTGACACTCTGATTGGTCAAATGAATTTATGTTCAGAAGTGACCTGGAACAGTGAGTGAGTGAGTATGGTTTTATGTCGCTTTTAGCAATATTCCAGCAATATCACGACGGGGGACACCAGAAATGGGCTTCACACATTGTACCCATGTCGGGAATCGAACCCGGATCTTCGGCGTGACGAGCGAACACTTTAACCCCTAGGCTCCCTGACCGCCCCTGACCTGGAACAGCATGTCCTCAGATCTTTGTTTAGCGGTAGCGAGAACTAAAATCTGATTTCAATAAGATTAGCGATTCCCTAAATTTCTAACCTAATATGCAGCAACATTCCACTGATGATATCACAAATGAGGTTACAATGTAACTACGTCATTACTTAAAGAATGTTGCGGCATCACTATGAATCACTTTTGCCGCTGCAATAAGCAGCTTATCTTAAAAGGGAATAAATTCACTTTTTGTTGAATATCTAATATCATATGTTTTGACATTTAGTCTATGATTCTGAGCTTCATCACGTAATCTTGGCGACAGAAATATGGTAACATTGTCAAAGGACTCTTGAGTTCGAGTTGCAAGGTGAACACAAAATCATACCCGCAGAATTCCTTAAGATTGTTTTATCCATTGTCAAGAAGTTAAGCCTTAATTAGAACCATGTGAGTGATAGAGCACAACTAATCTAGTTTCATCTAAACCACACTCAAACCATGTCAAACGGAAAGGAATTTCCATGTTTAAAGTAATATAGCATTGAAAAAGTCACACACTGCACAATATGTATCCCTATCACCAGACTACTTATCCTGCCAATGTGACTATGCAGAAAACAAACACTGAAATAGGACTTACCAAATAATGTAATTTTAAGTATTCGGCTACACTGAATGGCAAAGGAGAGGTCAGAACTGTCAAATATTGTTATCAAATCCCCATCTGAAAAAACAAAACAAACTTTTGTATCAAAACAAAATGAATGACCCTTATTCTGAACCATGTCATTTAGAAAGCATACAAAATTTCAAAACATTTGTGATTTTTAAAAGATTTACTCTGAAAAGCCAGCTTTTTATCACATGTTATCGTCTTCATCTTGATATACATCATACACCACTCAGTGGTTCAAGGCCAAACAGGAGCAGCTTTTGTCAACATCAGATTAAAATATTTGGTGGGACGACATAGTATTTAAGGGTGTCAGGATCCACCATTGATTGTGGTCAAACTGCAGTTCATCATCAAACCAACTTCATGTGTTTACCTTCGTCCTTATATTTAACAATGATGTCATCATTACTGTTGAATTTGCCGCGATAGACACGTTGCATCATGACCAGGAGTTCATCATATGTGATGTCCTCATTGTGAATGGGGATACGTCGAATGTCTTCACCAAGCTGAACTTTGATGATCAGCTTGCCACTGAGGTCTAGCTGTGGGTCCAGACTGTTCTGCATGTCCGCCTATATCTGCACATATACAATCATCAGGGATAACACAAATAATTATAAAATGCAAAGCTTTCCACCACAGTCATTAGCCACGTCATTCAACAGAAATGCATATTGACTCCAAGTCAAGGCTGATAATTTATGGTATTGACTTGAGTTATTAAAAATAGAATGGAATTATCTAGAAGTGCTAATCCCCAAAACTAAGCAATTCAGATGGGTAAGACTTCTGCCTGTATCCCCCTGACATTCCTGAAAAATATACATAATTAAAAGGACGGATCTGCAATGCATAAATATAACTTTGGAAGGGGGATACGGTCAGACGACTTTCCATCAGATGTCTCTGTTGAAAGATCCTAACGTAGTCTTAACAATATAGTTTCATATGTTGAATCTGCTTTTGTCCCCTTATTGTATAATAACAGTTTTATAAACCAATCATAGACTTTATATGAGATCAATACCATAATATTATAGACTTTATATGATGTCAATACTATACAATTATAGAATATGCATGATGTCAATACATGTTTTTTCATGGACCCGCAAAAAGGAATATCGGTATTGACTGATGATGACAAATGCGGTAGACAGTTTGTTTGGTTGAAATGTGATGAAATAAGATTACTAGGGCGTAATTTCCTGGTATAATATTAAGGCATACACAATAAAACTTGAAAAACGTAAACACATAATATTTATCACCTAATTCTCCTAAGTTTGTAATGAAGAATGAGTTTAGTTTAGCTCAGCAGCCGGAAATCGACGCCGACGCCGGCTACCAGTGTACGAATCGCATCACTGTAAGTGCGTTTTAGCTCTAGAGCAAACTGTGGCTTCATAAAACTACTATTTTTCAACAGGTAAACAATCGCTATATTAAAAAAACAACTCAAACCTTATACTGACTTTGACAACAAGTCACGAGAAAATTGAGTCAGTTCTGTTTGTCTCGATGTGGCAGACCACTTATGACACTGCAAAGACACTTGCAACAATAACAAATTTTCATCGAGAATTACCTCCCCTTGTTGAAACAGATTTCACGGACGATTTTAATAATTTAGGAGACGGGCCGTCACTCGCCCACGGGATACGTACAACTGCAGAAATGGGCAAAACCTTTACAAATCATTGTGAAGGTTATTAGATGTGTCCACATGAAAGAGAACTGAATGTGCCCGTTTAAAAAATTGCATGTTCGGGACTAAAAACAACAATAAAAGTACTGGAAATGTTGAATGTGCAACAATGGATCATTCTAAAAAAATTCAGGAAGCGCTATTCTAATATTTGAACACTAGCAAGCCGTTGAACCAAATTATTTTTTTAGAAGTTGTAGATACAAACAGTACACACAAATGGGGAAAAGTTCAACTTGGTTAACCCACTGGCTGATAGCAAGGAGTCTATGTAAGACTTCTCTTGAAATCGGCCTCTTTCATTCATTTTAGCCACACTTATGTACTTGATCACACCCAAAGTCACTGGACGTGTAAGAAAGAAAGAGAAAAGCTAATTGTGATATATTTACACGCTACTGTTTCAGTTTTTTTCAGCGAATCTCTCTAAAATTTGACATTTCAAGAGGGCCAATCCTGGGCCACAGTGTCACCACACGTCCTTTAAACGTTGGGACGTTGCCATAGTGAGTGAGTGAGTATGGTTTTACGCCGCTTTTAGCAATATTCCAGCAATATCACGGAAATGGGCTTCACACATTGTAACCATGTCGGGAATCGAACCCGGGTCTTCGGCGTGACGAGCGAACGCTTTAACCACTAGGCTACCAGACCGCCCCTCGGGGACGTTGCCTATCTAAAAACTGTCAGAATGTGAAAGGAGTTATAAATTCAGTTCAAACAGACAATGCTGAGAAATTTTTGTCTACAGAAAAAATGAAATTTTCAAATGAAACTTGGTTGGGTTTGGAAGAATAGACATTTTTCTGAACCTAAATCCCAATCTATTGATCGTTCATATAATTACATAATTTTACAGTTTAATTTTGCTTACTCTTCCCAATAATTATCATTCTAAACTACCGGGCAAAAAAAAGTATCCACTTGAAAAATGGATTTGACCCCCAAAATACAAACTGTATCAAAAGGCCAGAGCCTCTAGAAAGGTCGCCATGGAAGACTTTCTGAAAATCATGACCATATGTTCAGCGAATAGAGTACTTTGTAATCACATTCTTTATTCATCGTAATATTGTATAGTTAATTTTAAGACGGACATGCCTCACAGCTGTTTAAAATAAAAGGGGCCACGGGTGGACACAGACGTTTAAGTCGCTGCAGAGATCTATGATCTAGCCACCTGTGGTCATTGGTTCTAATCCAGGTTCTCCCCGATTATGTTTCTAGGTTTGTCAGCACCATACCCGTGCTCGTGTGTTTCACCAAATATTAAACTTCGGGTTTTTCTCCCACATTATACTGACATGCCGTAATATAACTGGAATACTGTTAAAATCGGCGTTAAACTCACTCACTCAGTCTATCGGTGAACCCTACATTCTTCCAGGATTGTTTTAAACACATTAAAATTCCAATTTTTCCCCCACAATGTTGTGTGTCCTTACCACACATACTGGGAAAATGTGTTCATTCCCCAAGTAGCAGACTACAGGTGTAAACCAGTTTGAAAAGGGAGAGACCAAAAAATCAGGTGTGACTTTCTTGTGACCGAAATTCGTATTAAAACGGCACCAAACTATCCTGTTCTGCTTGGATAAATGGTTCGTTGGGTACAGTTTGTAGAAAAACCGAACAAAGTCGTATTCATTATTCAAGAAATAGACGGCGAGTGGGATTTGTTTATTGAACAATAAAACACTGCAGGGAGAATAAACCATGAGGGGCGCTGCCCAGAGTGGTTTATTCTCCCTGTGGTGTTTTATTCTACGACAAACAACGAGTCGTATATTTCGCATTTGAGATATCAACATTATGTACAGTCTCTTTGAGGTTTATGATGAAATGTACATGCTTTATATAAAAAATATATTCACCCGTATTTTAATAATGATGGATCCCTCAATGGAATCCGACCTCGGCAATGTCGGACAAGTCCATTTTATGCACAGGTAGGTATTACCCGCATATTCTCACAATCCTCACGTCTATTACCTGTACCTTTTCTCTCAATGACAAGTGTCATATCTCTCACGCTTTTGGATGCGATCGTTCGGCCATCGCGTTATCTGCGTTGCCCAGCTACATCTACGGGGAACAACACAATATACATGCACTCCCCTCTAAAAAATAACGACGTCCAATATACGACGTCATTAAGTTGCGAGCGCATGTTCGAATATCCAGAAATGACGTCATGATAGAACAATGTTTTATCGTGAAATAAACAACACTTTGTTCTCCATTGCTCTTTGCGATTTATCGCGTAGCTATCTTACATTTCATAAAAATAATTTTAAATTATCAATCGAACCTTTGCGTTTCATTGTGTACATGCGAAGTAGCCTGCTTATGTTACAACTGCTGTAAGTCTCTGTGTGGCTGATACATAGAGAATCTCACCCGAGTGTCTTTTGATATCAAATATATGAACACGAGTTGATAAAAGTGGAAAAAATCCGAGGCTTGCCGAGGATTTTTGCCACTTTTATCAACGAGTGTTGATACATTTGATATCAAAAGACACGAGGGTGAGATTTTATTTATCATCCAACATCATTCTTCCAACTTTTTCAATTTGTAGTAATTAGCAGTGTTTTCAGTGTAAAAAGTACTGCTAACAGCTACAGTAGCAGAGCCATTAGTGATGTCATTTGATTGTGACGTCATGTAACCGGTGACGTCACAATGGTCTGCAAAGCATTGTGATGTAATTTCATTGCAGCGATATCTACAGTGTAGATATCGCTTGATCTAATCCAAGCGATATCTCCTGTGGGAGCCAGTTTTGGATGATAAAGCGTTTTTCAGAGTTAAAATGAAAACAACACTAGTATTCATATACAAATACGTATATAAGAAAAGGAACAATGAAATAGACCTCATTCATTTCAATAACAAATCTCGATCAATTCTTATATGACAGCTTATTCAGGTGTTTGTCATTAAAACAACAGAGAAACACTAACTGATTGGGATATGTGATTTTCCATTAACGACCATTGAAAGCTCTCAGCATCTCTTGGTTTATTCAACGACATTGCGTTTGGAGATGATAGATCACAGAGAGGAGCTTATGCACACTCAATGACCCCAGCAACCTTGTTGCTAGGCTGACGTCACATGGCATTGTTTCGCCGATGGATCTTGCAACAAAGTTCCACAAATTACGTGTTTGAAGTATTATTCTGTTAAACTCAATCGGACTACGTTGTGAATCGTGTAGGTGTCTGCCTATTCATACACGACAGCGGAATTCTAAAAAAAGTCAGAAATGGCAAGTAATAAATAAAATACTAAACGAACTCCAGTGTAGTACCAATTTTATGAAACTCCTGAATAGTTCTGGTATCTGACTCGCTTTCGCTCGTTAAATACCAGAACTATTCATAAAATTGGTATTCCACGGGAGCTCGTTTGGTATTCTATATTTATTACCTACGAGGGCAAACATATTGGGGTTCATAAAAATCATATGTGCCCTCGGGTCAACAGCGTATTGCTCCCATCATCCGGACGGCATTGTTGACGTCATTCGAATCTTATTGTGCTGGTGAGGTCGGAATGACGTCACACTAGAAACGACTTCATAGCTGAAGAGTGTTGACGTCATTCGACAAATCGTACTTCCGCTGCTGTTGCGACCTGCTATCCCTACAGTTAAACACTAAAATTCGTTTCTATATGTAGACATCTTCTTCGGAAATAAATAGATAGAGCTTATCACGCGAGTGTGTTTGGGGATGGTAAATATCCTGTTTTAGGAATAAACATTGTATTTAGCGAGCCTTGGCGATATTTACCATCCACAGACACACAAGCGTGCTAACCTCTTTATCATATAATATCATTCTTCAATTCTGTGCTGGAAAATCTCTTTCCATCTCTCACAAACATTACCCTAAACATTGCAATTTCCATGGAATGTTGCGCATTAATATATATTACGTCAGAGGGTAAGTGATGTGTCAATTGGACAGTGACAGTAGCCAATATAGTTCCAACAGAAACCTTTTTCTTATACAGTGGCGTAACAACATATATGCAAAACAATTGCCTACACAAATTGCTTTTACTTGCCTTTCTAGGCATCCGTCGGTCTGTTCGATACAGTAACTGCCCTTCATCAAAGGGAAGCTACTCGCGATCTAACCCTAGTCTATGAAACGTCACGGCCACAGGGTCAGACGTTGTTGACAGTCGGCCTGTCCTGTCATAATGTTACGAAATTCACTCAGATGTACAAACAACGACAAAACGAAACAAGTTAACAATTCGAACATATTTCGGCCAAATCCAACTGTTTTAATTTGTGGAAAACTTTCCAAGCCGCAGAGGTCTACAAGAACAGATATGTAAAGTGATCCCGCTTGGCTAGTGCCCTCGCTAAATTGTTTCGCAAATTCTATCTCCAAAGTTGCCCAAACTTGTAAAATGCCTTAGCTACGTCGCAGTTAGACACTGATTTTCAGTACATTAGACTATTCTTTTCATAGTAATAGCAATTATCCCTGTAGGTTCTCCACATACCCGATGGTTAATTCTGACTCGATCGCCGAATGACAAGGCCTACGCCATGTTTGTTTATAAACAGTGAAAGAAGTCCCTACTTGACCTTTGATATTTGCATATCTATCCGCATATAACCGCAACGGATATCGTATTTATCCGTTAGCTTCACCCTGCCGAGAAACCCACACATTATATGATAAAACATTATATTCGTGTTCATGTCCTACTATATTTACGGCACTCGTCCAGTTTCCACCCTTGCCGAACTAGGCTGGTATTATGGAGTTATATTTTGGTTGGACTAACGAGTCTATGCATAGTCCAATCAAAATAGCGCACCGAAATAGAAATCCGGTTCGTCAACTGTCGTGCAGATTTCGGTCGATTGCAGGATTTGCAAAGCATGTGCACCGCCATCTCGTTGTCAGCAGATATTTTCCAAATCTTTTCATGTTTTTAATCAAGGTGCTCGCGTGATTTAATGCATTTCGCGATGTAAGACACGTTTTATCACAATATATATCTTGATTATCGATCAGATCGTCCTGACCGGGCGCCACCATTTTGTGTGAAGCAAACGCAAGTGATACGAGAGGTGGAATCCCATTGGTCCATAGGCGAGGCTTAGACGGGACATAACTGGTAATAGCCACTGGGGGCGCTACGATCGAGCCCAGTAATTCCAGCCCAGTTCGGCAAGGATGAAAACTGGACTTTATAGTCAGTGAACTCTCTTGGCTCGGGAAGATGGTGTACACGCGAAGTAGCCTGCTTATGTTATAGCTGCTACAAGTCTCCGTGTGGCTCATACAGCGTTTTTCAGAGTTGAAATAAAAACAACACTAGTATTCATACAAAGACGTTTATAAGAAAAGGAACAATGAAACAGACCTCATTCATTTCAATAACAAATCTTAACCAATACTGATATGACAGCTTATACAGGACTTTGTCATTAAAACAACAGTGCCACACTTACTGATGGGGATATATGATATTCATAATTGTATAACTGTAAATGTGTGAGTTTGGGATAACCCCATTTTGATCAATATTTAAGTTATTTTATAACGTTTCAGCATGATGTGAGATGAAACCCACGAGAAGGGATATGGTGCTGAAACACCGAAACATTATCAACATTATTCAGAAACATTATCAGAGCGTATGTGGGATGCGAACCCAGGATCATAGGTTTCTTGCACGCCAAAGGGACGCAACTCTGCACACTGCATTGCGACGCATTAGACACTGTAATTAAGCCCTCCAATTATCAGGCTTTGTCTTTTTCCACACAATAGTGGTTTGGAAATCCGCCTTAAGTTGACATTGTGCTAATTATGCAGGTACAGATTCCTATGCATTTATATTTATCTGGTGTAGTTAGACAGGCAGACAGTGAGTTTCACCATTGCCATAATGTTGGTCAGTCTTGTACGTTGAATACCCTAGATCGCCTCCTTTGAAGAAGGGATACATCTACTGTCGGACCACTTTCCTTGTCACTTATGTCATTGGACCAATTCCATCACGTGGTGATACATCAATATCAAACATAACGTCATCAGGGGAGATACTTACAACACCGCCATCAATTGCCGTCGTCTCAACAGGGGAAGTTAAAAGGTCAAGGTCAAACATGATATCGTCAGTGTTTGAAGGCTCTTGAACGATTGCTTTTGCCACCTGCTGGTCGAACGACTGGATGTTCAGGTCAAGGTCCGTGTTATGTAGACTGCCTGGCTGATCCAACCCGTTAGACTGGGAACTGTACACTTGTAAGTCACCTTTCTTTGCCGACCCGCAAGATGATCTGCTGATAGAAGGTGGCGGCGGCAGAGTAGGGATGACCTCGCTTTTATCAGTATTTGACAGTGTGACAGCGTCAATGGTGAAGCGTCCACTATGAATAGTCCCAGGCCTGGCTGACGCTGCATCCAGCGTGTCACCTGACTGTGACGTATGGAATTCCTCCAATCTTGATGCACAGGGTGAGGATCTATGATACTCGTCCATTTTGAAAATACCGTCAACAACCTGTTGTTTGCCAACAGACGAAGAGATAGCGTTGTCCCTTTGGGAGAGTCGCGACGTAGCCATAGGCCCACCTGCTGGAACAAAGGGGTCCATTGCGAATATACACCCACCTTCAGTGTTGACTATCTTGTTCGGGCTGTGTTCTAGTATGGGGGGACAGGCCAATACACCCCTCGATTCAAGTACTTGTGATAGTGATGGCGGCGGCGGTGGAATCCGGGGTATTTCTTTGGGCGGGGTTCCATACGGGCTCAGAGGATCCATGGAAAACACCTCCAGATCCTCGGTCGGAACAGCAGATGTACTGGGGATATCCACAGGACTTGTTCCTTGTCGTAAGCCTTCATAATGATTTGTGGTGTTGGTTGAGGATCCCTGGGCCGATGTTGTGGATAGTTGCTGGTGAGGGGAGACAACGCATGATGGACTTCTCTCCTCGACGTCCGTCTCACACGTCTGTGTCCCTTCTGATCGAATGGAGTGCGCCCCTTTGTTACTACCTGCATACTGATTGCTCCCTTTAGAGGACGATGCAACGGACGATCTTCCACCTTGATCCTGATGTTCCCCCGAAATACTCTGCACCCAGCTGCTTGTTGATGGTGGGCCTCCCTCCTCACTTGGTCTAGAGGGACTTCTCAACGTATCCCTCAATCTTTCAAGCTGTTCCACCACAAACTCTTCCAAAAGCGGTGTTGTGGGTTGATTTCCACTCGTCATGGAACCCCTACTGCTTTCAGACATAGTGTTAGAGGCATTTTGAAGTTGTTGCAGGTTCTCCAAAGCTACAATAGCTTGGTAGAGAACACTTGCAGTTGGATTAAATGGATTAATGGATACGCCAGAATCGGCTCCAGATCTTCTTGAGTAAGCAGGTGATGGCCTTTGACTGTCCACTGAGATGAGATCGGCTTGAACTCCAATGTCACCATAACGCTTCCCTCCTTTGTCACACTTGCCCTTAGACTTGTCCTTCGTCCTTCTGGTGGATGGAGAGCTTGAAGATATGTTGATGACATCGCTCTTTCGGAAGCTTCCCTGCACAAGAATGAAATAATCTCCGATCTTTAAAACTGCCGCATTTGAAACGATCTTGTCAGATCAATGTCACAATTCTAAAACAAATGATATTTTATGTCAACAGGAACGTGAAAATGTGGTAAAATATATTTAATTAACATTCACTCATATTTTACGACAAAAGTCTTGTACAGGTATGCAAATTACTTAGGAACAACAACACGAATTTATGAACCGTTTAATAATTTAATATAATGGTGACATTTAAGTGCCATGCTTTACGTTATTGTAATTATGAGAAGAAACCTACCTTTGCTGTTGAGTTATTGGGAGAGCGCCTGATGGTTGACTGCGAAGGAATTTCTCGACATTGAACATGACCTTTACGTCCACCTCCAAGCATCTTGGACAGCACTTGGTCACTTTTCTGAAGAGCCGAAAGGGCAAAGTCCACCTCCCTCAGAGCCCGCCTACCTCCTGGTGATTTAGGCACCACTGTCACCTGGTTGATGTCACTGAAGGACAAAGCATCAATGTCGGTAAGGGACACGGGGTTCCCTAGAGCAGGAGGACTGTCTTCAGGGTCAAATACCGAGCCCTCCTTGGACAGGGTGATGAAGTCTACTATGGATTCCTCGTCTTGATCTTGAACTTGAGCCATGCTGATCACCTTGATGATGTTGGATGACTGGGATGTTCGCTGTGCCCAGGGGATGAGGAACAGGATCAGGGCTCCGGCCAGAACTGGGATGCCAGCAACGTGGAATGCAACGTTGTAGCTGCCGAGCGCATCGTACATGAATCCTGTCAGGATGAACATATGATAGATAGTATTAAAGGTAATCGATGGTGAGAATATATTGCTGTGAATCCTGTCAGGATAGACATGTTATGGATATTAATAAAGGTAATCAATGGTGAGAATATTTTGCCTTGAATCCTGTCAAGATGAACATGTGATGGAGAGTATAAAAGACAACCAGTGGTGAGGATATATTGCTGTGAATCCTGTCAGGATGAAAATGTGATGGGGAGTAGTAAAGACAACCTATAGTGAGGGTATATTGCTGAGACTCCTGTTAGGATGAACATATGATGGAGAGAAGCAAATGTAATCAGTGGTGTGGATATGTATTGCAGTGCAACATAGAACTGTTTAGTTATGAATAATTGTTTAATATTACCCATTTTCCGACATTTGCGTGTGTGTATTTTGACTATTCTCACGACTGAATGGTCAGATGACACGATATGACGTCACACTGCTTCATGGTCATGGAAATAGTACTCTCTCAGGTCATACGCAGTATGAAGTTGGGTATAACGCCACTTTAACAGTGTATGGCGTGAAAGCTTGATGTCGGAGGAATCCTCAAATGATAAATGTTTTGGACGATAACCGCTTTGGTGAACCCCAAGAGCATGGGCATGGTGGTGACAAACCAAGGGTCATCATCTGGGCGAATCTTGGATTCGAACTCACGATCATCGGATCAATTTTCACATAGATGTATTCACAACTACTATTTTCTAAAAGTCCACAAATATCATTGAGTATAACTGGTATAGGTCGAACCTCACCTTGCTGCAGGCGTGTAAATGTGCATGGTTGAACGATTTTGAGTGAGTCACCGATAAGGTTCATACCTTCGAGTGAGTAAGCTGGGTTTAACGTCGCTTTGTACAGTATTTCAGTTATATCACGGCGTGTCAGCTTAAAGTGGGAGGAAATCCCGAAGTGCAGGTCCGTTTACCACTTCGTTGAAACACACGAGCACGGCAGTGGTGCTGACAAACCTAGGAACATAATTGGGCCGAACCAACAACCATAGGTTGCTTGGCGTGCCCAAGGGACGCAACTCTGCACAGCGAATTGTGACGCCTGATAATGAGAGAAGGGAAAGGACATTGGGAGATATGTAATAATCGCAAGAAAAACACGCTACCTGCAACTGGTGGTCCCAGTGTGAATGTAATGGAAGACGCCCCAACCAGAAAGCCCCACGCTAAAACTGCTTTGTCAGAGCCCACCAGTGAACACGTCAACAGCGGCAGAAGAACGACGTAGCAGCCGTCCACGAGGCCAATAACGATCACGTAGGCTGCCAGGCCTCCAAACGACGTGATCATCGGCAGCAACATCGTCCCGGCTCCAGTGATCACCATAGAAAGCTGATGCATGTGCACGCGGTCAAGGAAGCCATACTGGACGATCTTGCCGAATAGAATCCTGCCTGTCGCCGTGACTGCTCCCAAGATCATGACCAGCATAGAACCCTGTTCCTGTGAGATACCGTTGTCTGCTGCGTAGGCTACCTGCAAAGATTAGCGTTGTCACACCGTTTCTTGTTATAGCTTGAAAGACGTATACAGTGGTAGAAACTAACAGTTTTAGTCCACTCGTCCTTATATTGATAGCATATAGCAAAAACCTTAAAAAGGGCAAATTTCTTCCTCGTCCTTATGATACCATAACTGCAGAGCTCAAGATAAAAGATCTGCGTAAAATACGCATCAGAAATGCAGAAATACGCAGTAATATCAAATCCAAGCGTATCAATACGCAACGAACATTACAGATACGCTACAAAAATAAAACTTGTACGTATCATCAAAATATTGTGAAGTAACATTGCGTATTCAATTAGCAAATCAGCAACTTTTTTTGAAATTATAAACGGGCAATCCGTAAACCTTGCCAAACTCCACGATGACAGGTACATCATGATCATTTGCCATCACACTTTTTTGTGGAAGTATCGTGGTATCGTCCTATAAAGCTCTCGAACCCACACGACACCAGTTTGCAGGGACTAGATGAATAGTGTTTTTAAATATTTAACTTAAATACCCACATGTGTAAAAACTAGTGGGTAACAGATATTTGAATACCCAAATAGAATTACTGATACCCAATGATTTTAAAATGCATGGGTAAAATACCCACAACACAAAAAGCTTATCTGGAGCTCTGTTAACTATTGGGCAGTTTGGCAAGGACTATATTACAATTTCTAAAGCTGCGTATACACTGGTGTTACTGGGTAAGGGGAAATGGGCATTAACGTCTCTTTCAAGATTATTGCACATATATATAGAGCATGGATGCATGTGTGTGTGTAGCTGCTTGTACTAGCACGGACCCCTGCTGAATTATAGTGCTAGCCCATTAAAATACCATGCTGCAGTTTAACGTGAATACCCCGCTCGGACACAGTACACTGACTCCGAGCCGACGAGTCCTTGTTTTAGCCCATTAATACCCATATTTTAGCGTCTTTTTATATGACGCGGCCGGGGATCGAACTCAGGACCTTCCGGGCGGACTCTCTACCACTAGACCACGGAGGCGGTCTATAATGGTAAAAAAATCCAGATAGTGCTAGCCCACGCAGGCACAGTATACTGACTTCCAACAGATCAGCTCTTGTGTTAACCCCTCAATGCCAAACGTCAGGTATGGTAACAACAAGTACCATCTTTAAACGTCTTTTGGTATGACGCGGCCGGGGATGTTTCTCCGCGCAGACTCTGCATCCACTAGAGGAGGCAGTCTAGTGTGACAAAATTGGCATTGATATTAGCGGATCTATGACAAGGGCGTCTAATCAAAACCTGATCGGGGTGTAATATTGTGTTCTAATAGTTGAATGGGGACTAGTCGGATAATAAACATCCCAAAAGCAAATTTGATCCATGTCCCCCAAATAACATTACTGTGTCTGTTAGTTCAAATTCTATAATATATACCAATTGAGCAGTTAATGATAACCCTTACAACACAGACAATGTTTTGAAACATATTCATGTTATATCACGGCGTCAACTTGCCATGGGAGGAAAGCCCGAAGTAATACAAGTCACTGACGTTTACCACTTTGGTGAAACCTACGAGCACGGGTAAGCTATTGACAACCATAGCAACTTAATCTGGGCGAACCGGGATTCGAACCCATGATCATAGGTTTAATTGGACTAATCATAGTCATAGGACTAATTGCGGTGTCTTAGGACCATCCAGACCACGGACTGGACCATCCGTGCCCGACAACGTCTAAGTGTTGCATGATGATATAAATCACAATGTCTAGACCTAGGCAGACCTAGGCAGACCATGGGCACAAGACCATTGAGCATAGTATGCAGCTATTTGTAGAGACATATCGAAGAACCATACAATATGCTTTACGTCCTATATATTTAAGTCTGAAAACTTGCCTCACTAACCAAAATTGTGTGTTTGTTTAACGCCACACTTAGCAATATTCCAGCTATATGAAGGCGGTCTGTAAATAATCGAGTCTGGACCAGACAGTCCAGTGATTGACATCATGAGCATCGATCCACGCACATTGGTATCGATGTCATACATCAACCAAGTCAGCAAGCCTGACCACCCGATCCCGTTAGTCGCCTCTTACGACAACCACAATTGAAATAAAATAGGTTATATCATTAAGTGATGATTATCAACCGTGGATCACCTAAGCCTGTCCCACAAATACTCACAAGATGGACGTAAGGTATGTAGTACCCGAACATGACACAGGTGACGGCAGCCGTCCACACAACGAACACCCTGTTCTTCCACAGGTTCAGTTCCTCCATCAGCCTCCTCAAAGGGGACCCCCGGATCTTCTGGATCGGCGTCTTCTTTGTCCCATTAATCGGCCGGATGAGGGTGTTGCAGAGAACTGTCAAGGTACACGTTCCCGCGAAGAACCTAAAGGTGTTCCTCCATCCGATCGACCTGATCAGTGCCTGGGCAAGAGGAGCTGTGACAAGTGTTCCTATCGAGCTCCCGGCTGTCATGATACCGACAGAGATGCTGGCATATTTGTCAAAGTATTCTTGTCCGATCGTCATGGTAGGAGTGATTGACATCCCGGCGCCGACGCCGAAGAGGGCGGAGAAAGAGATGAAGAGGACGGAGAAGGAGGTGACGAAGGAGGAAGAGAGGACAGCGATGGCGCATAGCGTTCCCCCGGCCATCATCACTGGTCTTCGGCCGAATTTCTCGACCATCATGCTGACGAAAGGTCCCACCGCCATGGACAGTCCATAGGCCACAGATCCCACCCATGCTGCAGAGAATTAGAAATTAGATTCAGAGACATTCATGTCTGTTATCGGTCCCTCCCTTTGAAAACTACTTTTGGTATCAATATAAGAATGGTAAGCCCATACGCAGCTGTAACAGCCCTGTCATAATGCAAATATAATAATTTACCGCCGCAATCAGCAGTATTCCAGCTATATTCAAGCAGTCTATAAATAGTGGAATCTGGACCAGACATCCCAGTGATTGACATCATGAGCAAGGGATGCTGAAGACCCCGAACATCTCTTCTAACCCGGATCTTCATGGGTTAAATAGATTTCATTATATAAAGTGTCGTGTACTCCTACATGAAGTCATCATGAACACATATTCAAAGACTCCATAATAGTCCGCAACAACCACATCAACTACACCTGTCATTTGACTAGAAGATTTTTGTATAAACTAGCTCACGCTAATGCAAACCTGCAGATGCTTTTGATGTCTTGAAATCTTCAATAAACTCCACAAAGAAAACCCCAAATGCGTGCAGTATACCCAAAATGAGAACTTGAGTGATCCAAGAACACACGCAGACAATCCATGCCCATTTACTGTCTTTAGGAAACCGCAGATCACTTCTTGCATTTGAAAACGTTATTTTATCTTCTGGATTTGGTATCAAAGCTCGTTCAGCCATCCTTTGGGCTTTTAGCCTGTTGGCTAAATAAATGCTTTGCCGAGATCCTAACAATATTTATGTGGAATTTCATCCATGTTGTGAACTAACAACCGTGTGTGGCGCGTTGTCATGGAGTATGCCCAATGACGTAATCGTGTATCGTATTACGTTATCATGCTATGACGTCATAATTATTGCCGCATTCATTTCTTGCATGTGCTTCCATTCATTGACACCCGATCCCATGTTTTCTTGTTCTTGTGTGAGGAGGGATGAAAGGAGTCTTCTCATCAGGTCTTATGCTTGTTTTATACTGCTAGCCCATTCCAGTTTAACATGGATACCTTACTCAAACAGATTACCGCATGACTTAAAACGGTGGGGTGGGTGTGGTGCATCAAGCAAAATACAAGTTTCTCAGGTACATTTATCCCCAAGTAGTCCTGCACCATGACCGTGGAATATATTTATTTTATGAAAAAACATAATCTAGAAATGCATACAAAAGCAAGTCTAGCCAGCTCAAGCTAGCTCTATTCCCCAAATCTGAAATCAGCATAGGAATTTTTTTTTTTTTTAGAGTCAAGAAGGATCTTGTGTAATATAAGATTTCAGAGACTAAATGTTAGTCTAATCCCAAAGGTGAGGAGGGAGATACGATTCTTTCATTATTTCCGTTGAAAACAAAAAGGGATGAGGGAGGAATATATTTTGTTTTATTTACTCCCCACCCGCAAAACAATAACATAAATACAATAACTAAAAAAGGATGGTGTGGGTACATGCCCATCATGCATCAAAGCAATGGTTCCCCAATGTTTTTGTTTTTTTTACCCAGAAAGCGATAGGTTTCCCAGAAAGAAAAATTCATTAATTACAGTTTACAATGAATTAGATTGTAATTTGTAACCGTCTCTTAAGCCAACGAAGAACTGAAGAATATTTGTGATTGGCGCTGATTCCTTTTTAACCAATGAGCGATCAAGTTGACATCAGGTGACTTACACCATTCACCCACATGTGAACGAAAGCCGCAGTGGTTAGAGAAAATGCGGAAACAGTTATCCAGAAAACGTGAATCTTTTCATTAGTTGGTTGACGTATTGAGAAAAAATGCAGAAGGGAGCATCTTGTCCGAGGTGCCAACACACGTTTGCAGTTAAATTTCGAGGTGTGCATTCACAAATTCAGTTCTGTGCTGTCGGCTGCCGTGCCAGCCATTTGCAAACGATGACGCTCGTCTCTTGATAATAAACAAACACTTTGACACACATTTTGGAAGCAAATCAAGCAGTGTCATTTGGAAAATATGAATGTCCGGGTTACTTTAGCACAAACTATACAATGTTTTGGCAATAAATGAGGTATGTTATGGACTAAAAGTTGGTGCACAGCTAATGACTTTCGATTCTCAGGCAGGCGTCTCCTGTTTTCGTGCAATCATTTCCCTTTGGTCGGATA
Source organism: Haliotis rufescens (assembly GCF_023055435.1). NCBI lineage: Eukaryota > Metazoa > Mollusca > Gastropoda > Lepetellida > Haliotidae > Haliotis > Haliotis rufescens. The sequence goes on from NW_025964223.1 coordinate 14,036,638, forward strand.
TGTCACAAACATTTAGAATAGATGAATATTTTCTGATTATTATAATTTTTGAATGATGGTTTAATTGGTTTGTGAATTAAACTCTTTAATGTAATTAACACTTGAACAATCATGGTTAATAAATTTATACATTTCTATATAGAGATCTATAGGTGTTTGACGTAAGTAGGCCTAAACCCATGTGATTATCGTTATGGTATGGGTTTTCGGACGCTTAAGAAACATTTGTAATTCTCTCATTAATCACAAAAAAAACTGTAAAACATCTCACTCACTTATCAAAGACAACTTTATCTTAAAAACAGGTCATCATCTGAGTATTTACAATGTCTGTGTGACGCCACACCCCTTGTTATAACGCCAGTGATCGCGATGACCATGGCCGTCAGAAAATGTATAATATCTGAAAACAAATGATCCATCAATACTTGAGTATTTTTCGATACTCAGAGCAGTGAGTGCAGTACCCGGACACCCACCAAACATTTATTTATAGCTCTTTTGGTAAACTGCTAATACCACAGAAAAAACAGGCAAGGATAATACTCTTTCCGCATAGGCCATTTTAAAATTCATCTGCTAGAGGTAACTGTCTAAACAAAACGCCTTATGTCGTCTTACATTATCGCTAAGCAATGTTGTGTCTCGTTTTAAGCTAGTGTATTCCACCCGACTCGCTTTAAACAAACTTTGGTGTAACAGCATTCCACAAAAGACAATGACTTGAAAATCAATCTATGATACCATGATGACAAAAAGTGGTAAGGGAGTACTTGGGCATTATTTTATCATCTCTACATTTCATCATATAAGATTTTTTATTGTACTTAGCAATATTAATATTTATATAACTTAAAGCATGTTTTATAAAATAAGATGGTAATGAAATCTTTATTTGCATATACACTGAAAGGCAAAAGAAAAGTCATGAGGATGTATCATATAAAATCTTTATTTTCAAATGCCTATATATGTAAGTAAAGACATCGGAGAAAGTCAGTGTTTGGAAATTAACAGTCTGGGGAATGTTTTTGCGAATCGTGAATTAGGCATGAGGCACCAGAAGACATCACAGCTGGGGGGTTCAAAATCAGTACCTGGTGTGGCCACCACGGGCGTTGACTACAGCCACACATCTGTACATGGAGTGGACTAGCCTTTTGATGAAGGCCATTGGGATATGGGCCCATATCCTCAGGAACGCTACACACAGTTCTGCTGCAGTTGTCGGCCTTGGGCGTACGTCGTTGAGTCGGCTTTGGATCTCATCCCACAAGTGTTCAATGGGATTCAAATCCGGACTGAGGGCAGGCCAAGGCATGATTTGGATGTTGTGCTGCTGGAGGAAGTCCCTGGTGACTCTGGCAGTGTGGAGACAGGTGTTGTCTTTCTGAAAGGTGTGGTTTTGATGACGGGCAAAAAAAGGCACGATATGGGGTCTGAGGACTTGGTCAATGTAGCGGAGAGCTGTGATGCCATTACCCCTGCTCTGGACCAATATTCTGAAAGACCACAGATCCCACTCTCTGATTCAGTCCGATTCCACCCCAAACCATGATGCTTGGGCCGCCCCACGGGTCTCATTTCATTACACAAGCATCAGCATAACGTTTGCCCCTCCTTCGCCAGACCCTGACTCTGCCATCCACCGTTGAAACACAGTAGCGACTTTCATCAGTGAAGATGATTCTTCTCCATTGCTGTTGACGCCAATTTTGATGCTGCCTGGCCCATTGCAGTCGGGCCTGTCGGTGACGATCTCTCAGGATGGGTACATGAGCAGGACGGTGGCACAAGATGTTGTTGGCAGTTAGGCGACGTCGGACCGTACGATCACTGATGGCACGCTGGTGGTTGCCAATGGTTTGCCGAGCTGTTTCAGTGGCCATTCGGAATTGGTTCTGCAGATGTTGGCGTATCATGAACCGATCTTGTCTGGGAGTAGTGACTCTAGGACGACCACTATGTGGTCGGTCGTCGGTGTTGGTGGTGTTGTGGCGATGTTGCAAACGATATATCGTTCTGACCTTGACATTGAATGAATTTGCAACGACTTGTGCACTTTGGCCTGCTTGCAGTCTTCCGATCGCTTGTTGTCTCTCATTTCCTGATAATCTTGGCATGGCTGATGAATCGAAATAACGAAAACCAGCTTAACAATGTTAACAGTTTTGGGTGTCTTTTATACCCATACCATCCACGATATGCACGTGCATTGTGTTTTTGACAAGACTTTTCCGCAACTGAGTCCCATTGCTCTTTTGTAGGCTACTTTTGGGCAAAGCACTCCATTTTAAACTCAATTGTTAAATGGACTTTAAGGCAACAAAAAGATGCAGTAGAACGTTAAATGAGTTTATTGACCACAGAACATGAAACTGCCAGTGTCTGTTACGTTTTATCAGTATTTTCAGAAGTAACGTTTCTTTTGCCTTTCAGTTTATATCATAACAAACAATTCTGTTTAAGATGTCTACATTCAACCTATTCATATAATATGTAGATACTCTCCTGGGGATGTAGTGAATATGTACACATCAAATTTTTCCTAAATTTTTGCATCAGTTTCCAAATATACAGTTACTTTTTTACTCAAGCATTATTGACATAATATATGCAAAAGATTGGTGAAAAGCTCAAGGAACACCCAGATGAAATTTACAATAGAGTAGATATTCATAATCATTGAATAATCTCCCAATTTTTGACAAAATAATGGCTTTTCGCAAACACCTGGTGTCATCACTTATTTTCAGTGATCCATTAGCATGATTAGTATAATTGTCACCACTATTTTGCATTTTATGTCCCATGGAATCTGGGAGTGCGTGAGTATGGTTTTACGCCACTTTTAGCAATATTCCAGCAATATCTTGGAGCGGGACACCAGAAATGGGCTTCACACATTGTTCCCATTTCGGGAATTGAACCCAGGTCTTCGGCGAGATGAGCGAACTCTTTAACCACTAGGCTACCCGACTGCCCCTCCCATGGAATCTGTTTCGCCAGATAATCAATCTGTTTCGCCAGATAATGAAACCTGAATATTCTGTGATTCTTGGGTATTGATGTTTTGAATTTGGCAGGATCATCATTACTACACAGCATGTCTCAGGAAGCAAATGCTTAGATTTCACTGAATATTAAAGTGGTGTTAATCCAACTCGCAAGGAATGCAGTCAGATGCTTGTTTTCAGTTAAGTTAATTTTTGACTATTTCTCTGATATTTTCAGATCATCGAGGTATTTCACGTCAGCCATTACTGCTGAAGTGTTCCCATACCTTTTGTGAGTCTTGCCTCTTGAAGTTGGCCCGTGAAGGCAAGAAGGGCATCACATGTCCAACATGCAAGGTGGGTTAACTTTTAATATGTTAAATGCAAGTTTCTTGACAGCTGTTTCCAGCTGTGATTAAAAACAATTGGTTCACAAATGAACCAATGGGTCTTTGGGTTACCTGAAATGCAAATATTTTGTGTTTTTCTTAACTATGTCAAACCTCAATCTCATTAAAATCAGATCTTAGTTCTTGCTCTCGCTATTGCTAAACATTACAGGTCGTGTCAGAACTACCTTTCATCTGACCAATCAAAGCGTCGCTTAGCAGATCATGAAAGTGAATGTGTTTTCTAATCATGCAACCTCGAAAACGTTAACATGGGGTATTCCGAACGACAGTTACGGCCTGTATGACTGATTCCGTCAAAATCAACGTCTATCTCTCACTTCCGTGGGATAAACATTTGAACGGAGGAGGCGTTGCGCAGAATATGGGCTTAGATTCCGCTTGGACCCTCAAAATACATAACCCAGGTAAATCAGTATTTGTATTTTAAAATACAGTATCCTTTATCAATGGTTCTTGACCACTGTGGACAGCTATATAAACTCAGTGTTTGTATTCAGTGGCAGATAAAGCACTGGGTTTGTAGACTAATACCATGGCTTATATACTGCAGTTTTAGGCATCATATTTGAGGTGTTGCTGCCATTTACCTGTATTTGTTGCTGTAGGATGTTACCGACCTACCCCAGGGGGAGACAGGTGTGCGACGCCTCCCCAGCCATTACTTCCTGTCCGGGTACCTCATCTGCAGCCAGAAGGCTCTGCTGGAACAGTGAGTACCACACACCGCATGAAGTATTCTGTCTCTAATTCCGTGAGGGCGGTCGGGTAGCCTAGTGGTTAAAGCGTTCGCTCGTCATGCCGAAGACCCGGGTTCGATTCCCGACATGGGTACAATGTGTGAAGCCCATTTCTGGTGTCCCCAACTGTGATATTGCTGGAATGTTGCTAAAAGCGACGTAAAACCATATTCACTCTCTCTCTCTAATTCCGTGAATAATGGAAATGATTAATAATAGTCAAATGTTCCTTAACAATCAGTACTGGCAATCATGTCCACTGTAAATCAACAGATCAATTCTCCTGTGCTATTACAGAGGTCTCAAACTATCAATAACTCATTTACCATGTTTACAACAATGGGTATCTTTGAGGCTATAAATCTGGCAGTTGCTAATACGGTATGGGACTTTACAAAATTTACCACTGCTGGTGCACCTGACTTCAGTATAAGTCACTCATGAAACTGGTTGAAATTTGGATATTTGGGTGTTGATTGTGTTTCGAAAACCAGCCTCGAAAATGAATTTGGACAGTTATGTCATTTATGGGATCTTTTGCTTCACACTTCATTGAATAATTGTTTCTTGTAACATCAAGATAATGGTTTTACGTTTAGAAAACGAAGATGGTTTTGAAAACAATTATAATATTAGTGCCAGTCACCCATCAGGACCCATCTTCCCGAGGCAAGAGAGTTAACTGGATTATAAAAGTCCAGTTTCCACCCTTGCCAAACTAGGCTCGTATTATGGAGTTACATTTTTGGCTGGACTAACGAGTTTATGCATAGTCCAATCCAAATCGCGCACCGAAATCAAAATCCGTTTCGTAAAGTGTCATGCAGATTTCGGTCGACTGCAGGATTTGCAAAGCATGTGCACCGCTAACTCGTTGTCAACAGATATTTTCTAAATCTTTTCATGTTTTTAATCAAGGTGCTCACGTGATTTGATGCACTTCGCGATGTAAGACTCGTTTTATCACAATATAGATCTTGATTATCCATCAGATCGTCTTGACTGGGCGCCACCATTTTGTTTGAAGCAAATGCATGTGATACGAGAGGTGGAATCTGATTGGTCAGTAGGAGAGGCATAGAAAGGACATGACTCGTAATAGCCACTGGTGGCGCTACGATCGAGCCCAGGAATTCCAGCCTAGTTTGGTTAACTCTCTTGCCTCAGGAAGATGATCAGGACCAACATAGTTTAAAAGCTATAAGCCCTGACTAAACTCTTCTGGCCCTCATTTAAAAAAACTGCTGCTAATTGTGGCAAATGAACACGTACCCTCTGGAATTACATCATAGTCTTGCCTCCCTACCCATTGCCCCAGAATGCGAGAGCATACTCTATGCCCATTTCTCTGCATACAAATTTGAAACTGCAGGCCAAACACAAGATCTGCCAACCCTAGGCCCATGGACAGGCGCTTATTTCAATTACAAAGTTTAATAACCGGGATATGCTGTCCTTTTCACTCAGTCATTGTGTACATGGTTAATGGTTACATGGTCTGTATTCTGTGTATCCCTCCTTAAGCTGGTAACTTGTCATTCCTCTTTGAACAGTGAGCTGAGCAGGATGGCTCCTGCTGGCATGGCATCTGTCAACAAAAAGGCAGCTGTGGCAGAGGCGACAGGTACATTAGACTGTTACTTTGTTGCTGATAACATGCTTCTATTTTGACTACTATTTTCTGTCATATAGTTGCCCTGGTTACAAACAGTTGGCTATCAATTGATAAAATAGCCACATTTTTATTTTTTAAAGAAATGGTAATACCAAGTATTGCATAATGTGAACTAATGGAGCATTTATGTTTGTTAAACAAAGTTATTCCACAGTTTTATTAGACAGGGTCCCATTCCACAATGTGATCTTAGCGCTGATTATAGTAAACCTATGTTATAGTATGGGAGTTAATGATTATCATAGCACTAAGATAGCTCTGTGGAACATGGCCCAGGGTCCATTGCAGAAAGTGATCTAAGCGCTGATTATAGTAAACCTATGTTATAGTGTGGGAGTTAATGATTATCATAGCACTAAGATAGCTCTGTGGAACATGGCCCAGGGTCCATTGCAGAAAGTGATCTAAGCGCTGATTATAGTAAACCTATGTTATAGTATGGGAGTTAATGATTATCATAGCACTAAGATCGCTTTGTGGAACATGGCCCAGGGTCCATTGCAGAAAGTGATCTAAGTGCTGATTATAGTAAACCTATGTTATAGTGTGGGAGTTAATGATTATCATAGCACTAAGATCGCTTTGTGGAATGTGGCCCAGGGTCCATTGCAGAAAGCAATCTTGGCGCTACGACTAGCGTCAACCTGGTTAAGTCTAGTGATTATGATCGCCTTAGCACTAAGCATGTTAGGAGAGCTAAATGCAGCGGGACCCAGGTCATTAAAATATTTTCTATTGATTCTGTAGTCGTGTGCTGTAATGAATGTGCTCATGATCTGTCTCTTGCAGGCCGTGTTTGCAGTGAGTGCAGGCTCAACAGGGCCACCTGTAAATGTGTGAAATGTGACTGTGTGATGTGTGGCCTCTGCTTTGACAAGGTACGGGGATGTGGCTCCCAGTGTAGACAGGTATAGCGTAGTGAAGGCTGACATACAGCCCCAGTTGTCGTGTTGACTCACTGGTAAGGTTACTCATACTCCATTGAAACTCTGTGTTACCTTTGTGTGTAACTATGATTCATTCAGCACTGTCTCACTGTCAGTTTGGTGGCTTCTAAGATAGTCCTGCACCATGACTGTGGAATATCTGCATTTTGTTTGATTAAAACGACAGAGATTATTAAGTATCCAGTCCAGTCATGAAATCATCATTGAAAGCAATTCAAACAATGTTTGGAAGATAGAAATATGCTGTTTGACCAAATGTTAGTCTGCTACTAAGAGTAAGGGGGTATGGTTTTACGCCGCTTTTAGCACTATTCCAGCAATATCACGGTGGGGGACACCAGAAATGGGCTTCACACATTGTACACATGTGGGGAATCGAACCCGGGTCTTCGGCGTGACGAGCAAAAGCTTTAACCACTCGGCTACCCGACCGCCCCCTGCTACTAATACAGGTGACCATGTTTGGTAGCTTGTCTCCTGAGAGTTTCTGGGGCTTCGGTCGTGCCCCACTCTCGAGCACACTGTCATAATGGACTGTTATTGTTGAGTGTGCCCTTACCATGTGAATGTATTCTCTGTGTGCCCCAGTGGTCAGGCTAGCTGACTTGGTTGATGCATGTCATTGAATCCCAATTGTGTGGATTGATGCTCATGATATCAATCACAGGTTTGTCTGCTCCAGACTTGATTATTTACAGACTGCCATCATACAGCTGGAATATTGCTAAGTGCGGCGTTAAACAACAAAAGACAAAAACAACCCATGGTTTGTTGTGAACACCAACTGATGAGGATTGGGTGATTATAGTGTGGCAGTTGGTTAATTGGGCATCATGCTAGGTTACTGTTAATTATTGTTCAAGCTGACACACCCACTGGTTTGTCTGACTCAGACTCAAATATTTCCAATCTAAGACATGATTGATATTTCTGACATAGTGTAGAACAACATCTTTCACTACTGTTGATTTACTTAACAACTGACTTCAATAATGTTTGCATTTATGGAGGTATGAATGTAAAAACCAGTGTGCATCCGCAAAAAGTTATTGAAGTCAATTAAATAAGTCAAATAAATAAATCAACAATAACAGCTTCACAGACTGCTTATTTAATCCTTCACACACACTCGCTGACTTGGTTGAAGCATGTCATCGATCCCAATTGCATGGATCGATGCTCATGATATCAATCACTGGACTGTCTGGTCCAGACTTGATTATTTACAGACAGCCGTCATATAGCTGGAATATTGCTGAGTGCGGCGTAAAACAACAACCCAACCAACCAACCAACCCACATTCACGCACAAAACTGTAGACAATACAAACCTGTGACATCATTCAGTCCAATAATGCAACACAAACTCTGCCATTCTCTTATCAGGCCAAGTACTCTGTTCGTGTGCATGGCATATTTGTTGGTTTTATTGAATTGCTCACATTGTATGTGTTTTAGTACAGATCAACATATAACATATCTACTAATGGTTTACCAGAACTGAACTTTCAGACCCTTTCTCAGTGAGACGTAGGCTGCTGTGAGTCATAGGTTACAGTATTATGTTCAGAGTGTTATGTTATCTCTTGTGATAAGCTTCATGTGCAGAAGGGTTTTTGCACAGATTAGTTTTATGGACAGTTCAGGAAGACTGCCATGGAATTGTTTTGCTGTTTTGCTAATTGTTGAACACTAATATTTCAGAAGTTTCGTTTAATGTCAGGCCTGTGAAAATCCGGGGTAGAATAGGTCTTCAGCAACCCGTGCTTGCCATAAAAGGTGATTATGCTTGTCGTAAGAGGCGACTAAGGGGATCGGGTGGTCGGGCTCGCTGACTTGGTTGATGCATGTCATCAAACCCAATAGCGTGGATCGATGCTCATGTTGTCAATCACTGGATTGTCTGGTCCAGACTCAAAAATTTTCAGACTGCCGTCATATAACTGGAATATTGCTGAGTGCGGCGTTAAGCAACAAACAAAACAACTGATATTTTGGTTTCGGGTGGTGCTGTGACATGATAATGCTGTGCTCATTTTAGTTGCCTAAAATGGTAGGGCCATTTGGACACATGAGCAGCCAAAACGTGACGTTATCTTAAAAAACTTAGGCTTATTTTCAAAAGGAAGATAGCAATACCAAGAAATCTTCTTCTTTTTTAACTAACTATCAGAGATGATGCTAGGCCCATAGTAACAGCAGAGCTGTCATCGGCTGCTCTTGTTCAAATCTCTGATCTTCAGAATCATGAATGGAAGTTTGTGATAAAGTTTATGCTTCATCGAATTGTCCCACAAGTTGTCAATTTCTCTAGTTCGATTGTACTGAAAAAGTGCTGTAAATCTCTTGTCACCACTGATAATTTGTTGTTGACTTGTCGTGATGGTGGGAGATTCACCTATGTTGCTTCAAGAACCAAACAAACTGCTTGAAGGTGTCTGCACAATGTGATGAATCTTGCATCTTAACATGATGTATGGCCACACTTCGCATTTCCGACATGGACACACTGCCATGTAGACCATGTTTATGTAATGTTACAAGTGTGTGTTTAGTTACAATATGAGATAAGTTTGTGTTTGAAACCGTGCATCCAACTGCTTCATGTCATTAACAATTCTTGTCATATTTGTTTGTTTGTTGTTTAACGTCACATTCAGCAATATTCCAGCTATATGCGGCGGTCTGTAAATAATCGAGTCTGGACGAGACAATCCACTGATTGACATCATGAGCAATGGGATACGATGACATGCATCAACCAAGTCAGCTAGCCTGACCACCCGATCCAGTTAGTCGCCTCCTACGACAAACGTAGTCGCCTTTTACGACAAGCATGGGTTGCTGAAGACCTATTCTACCCCTGATCTTCACGGGTCTCTTGTCATATTTGTAGAATGAACACTGTTTAAGTCTATGAAACATCTGATGTTTTAGGATGAAAAGTGTTGAGATGTATAAGCAATGTTTTGATGTAATCAATGTAAAGATTCACATTTGTCTTGTAGGTACACTCCTTGTCCAATACTCTGAAACAGCACCAGGCAGCACAAATCACCGATGAAGATGATTGGTATGATATTAATTTGGTATGCTTGGACAGAACATATAGCTAAGTAAGAAACACAGGTGTAGGTAACAATGGAAATGCCAAGATTATGAATATATATTCAAGAATGTTGTGCTACCCAGAAAAGATTGTATATGTGTTGCTTGCATGTTGTTTAAGAACATTTTCTTTTCTGTGTAATCTACTTGGATAGGCTATAGAGTGGAATATATTCCCTGTGTTGCCAGCCCCTTCAAGGACATGTCCCCTCTGTGTAAGCTACATGGCAAGCCTATAGAGTGGAATATAATCCCTATGTTGCCGGCCCCTTTGAGGACATGTCCCCTCTATGTAAGCTACATGGCAAGCCTATAGAGTGGAATATATTCCCTATGTTGCCAGCCCCTTTGAGGACATGTCCCCTCTGTGTAAGCTACATGGCAAGCCTATAGAGTGGAATATATTCCCTGTGTTGCCAGCCCCTTCGAGGACATGTTCCCTCTGTGTAAGCTACATGGCAAGCCTATAGAGTGGAATATATTCCCTATGTTGCCAGCCCCTTTGAGGACATGTCCCCTCTGTGTAAGCTACATGGCAAGCCTATAGAGTGGAATATATTCCCTGTGTTGCCAGCCCCTTCGAGGACATGTTCCCTCTGTGTAAGCTACATGGCAAGCCTATAGAGTGGAATATATTCCCTGTGTTGCCAGCCCCTTCGAGGACATGTTCCCTCTGTGTAAGCTACATGGCAAGCCTATAGAGTGGAATATATTCCCTGTGTTGCCAGCCCCTTCGAGGACATGTTCCCTCTGTGTAAGCTACATGGCAAGCCTATAGAGTGGAATATATTCCCTGTGTTGCCAGCCCCTTCGAGGACATGTTCCCTCTGTGTAAGCACATGGCAAGCCTATAGAGCGGAATATATTCCCTGTGTTGCCAGCCCCTTCGAGGACATGTTCCCTCTGTGTAAGCTACATGGCAAGCCTATAGAGTGGAATATATTCCCTGTGTTGCCAGCCCCTTCGAGGACATGTTCCCTCTGTGTAAGCACATGGCAAGCCTATAGAGTGGAATATATTCCCTACGTTACCAGCCTCTTCGAGGACATGTCCCCTCTGTGTAAGCTGCATGGCAAGCCTATAGAGTGGAATATATTACCTACATTACCAGCCTCTTCGAGGACATGTCCCCTCTGTGTAAGCTACATGGCAAGCCTATAGAGTGGAATATATTCCCTACGTTACCAGCCTCTTCGAGGACATGTCCCCTCTGTGTAAGCTACATGGCAAGCCTATAGAGTGGAATATATTCCCTACGTTACCAGCCTCTTCGAGGACATGTCCCCTCTGTGTAAGCTACATGGCAAGCATATAGAGTGGAATATATTCCCTACGTTACCAGCCTCTTCGAGGACATGTCCCCTCTGTGTTAGCTACATGGCTAGCCTATAGAGTGGAATATATTCCCTACATTACCAGCCTCTTCGAGGACATGTCCCCTCTGTGTAAGCTACATGGCAAGCCTATAGAGTGTAGTTTATTCCCTGTGTTGCCAGCCCCTTCGAGGACATGTCCCCTCTGTGTAAGCTACATGGCAAGCCTATAGAGTGTAGTTTATTCCCTTTGTTGCTAGCCCCTTCGAGGACATGTCCCCTCTGTGTAAGCTACATGGCAACCATATAGAGTGGAATATATTCCCTACGTTACCAGCCTCTTCGAGGACATGTCCCCTCTGTGTAAGCTACATGGCAAGCCTATAGAGTGTAGTTTATTCCCTTTGTTGCTAGCCCCTTCGAGGACATGTTCCCTCTGTGTAAGCTACATGGCAAGCCTATAGAGTGGAATATAATCCCTATGTTGCCGGCCCCTTTGAGGACATGTCCCCTCTATGTAAGCTACATGGCAAGCCTATAGAGTGGAATATATTCCCTATGTTGCCAGCCCCTTTGAGGACATGTCCCCTCTGTGTAAGCTACATGGCAAGCCTATAGAGTGGAATATATTCCCTGTGTTGCCAGCCCCTTCGAGGACATGTTCCCTCTGTGTAAGCTACATGGCAAGCCTATAGAGTGGAATATATTCCCTATGTTGCCAGCCCCTTTGAGGACATGTCCCCTCTGTGTAAGCTACATGGCAAGCCTATAGAGTGGAATATATTCCCTGTGTTGCCAGCCCCTTCGAGGACATGTTCCCTCTGTGTAAGCTACATGGCAAGCCTATAGAGTGGAATATATTCCCTGTGTTGCCAGCCCCTTCGAGGACATGTTCCCTCTGTGTAAGCTACATGGCAAGCCTATAGAGTGGAATATATTCCCTGTGTTGCCAGCCCCTTCGAGGACATGTTCCCTCTGTGTAAGCTACATGGCAAGCCTATAGAGTGGAATATATTCCCTGTGTTGTCAGCCCCTTCGAGGACATGTTCCCTCTGTGTAAGCACATGGCAAGCCTATAGAGCGGAATATATTCCCTGTGTTGCCAGCCCCTTCGAGGACATGTTCCCTCTGTGTAAGCTACATGGCAAGCCTATAGAGTGGAATATATTCCCTGTGTTGCCAGCCCCTTCGAGGACATGTTCCCTCTGTGTAAGCACATGGCAAGCCTATAGAGTGGAATATATTCCCTACGTTACCAGCCTCTTCGAGGACATGTCCCCTCTGTGTAAGCTGCATGGCAAGCCTATAGAGTGGAATATATTACCTACATTACCAGCCTCTTCGAGGACATGTCCCCTCTGTGTAAGCTACATGGCAAGCCTATAGAGTGGAATATATTCCCTACGTTACCAGCCTCTTCGAGGACATGTCCCCTCTGTGTAAGCTACATGGCAAGCCTATAGAGTGGAATATATTCCCTACGTTACCAGCCTCTTCGAGGACATGTCCCCTCTGTGTAAGCTACATGGCAAGCATATAGAGTGGAATATATTCCCTACGTTACCAGCCTCTTCGAGGACATGTCCCCTCTGTGTTAGCTACATGGCTAGCCTATAGAGTGGAATATATTCCCTACATTACCAGCCTCTTCGAGGACATGTCCCCTCTGTGTAAGCTACATGGCAAGCCTATAGAGTGTAGTTTATTCCCTGTGTTGCCAGCCCCTTCGAGGACATGTCCCCTCTGTGTAAGCTACATGGCAAGCCTATAGAGTGTAGTTTATTCCCTTTGTTGCTAGCCCCTTCGAGGACATGTCCCCTCTGTGTAAGCTACATGGCAACCATATAGAGTGGAATATATTCCCTACGTTACCAGCCTCTTCGAGGACATGTCCCCTCTGTGTAAGCTACATGGCAAGCCTATAGAGTGTAGTTTATTCCCTTTGTTGCTAGCCCCTTCGAGGACATGTCCCCTCTGTGTAAGCTATATGGCAAGCCTATAGAGTGTAGTTTATTCCCTGTGTTGCCAGCCCCTTCGAGGACATGTCCCCTCTATGTAAGCTACATTGCAAGCCTATAGAGTGTAGTTTATTCCCTGTGTTGCCAGCCCCTTCGAGGACATGTCCCCTCTATGTAAGCTACATGGCAAGCCTATAGAGTACTTCTGTGATGACGATGATACAGCCATATGTTCCCGGTGTGTGATCATGGGCGACCATAAGGAACACTCCATCACCTCTATGGAAGAGAAGGTGAGTGCTTATGTTTCACATGACTTGGTTAATGGGACAGAAATACATTGCATATATGTATGTATCACAAAGCTGGAAGCTTAAGGGGTTACTATGCCTGTGTCAGCTGTCAGTCACAGCAAGTTTGATCCAAGTCCCCTAAGCACCACTTTGTTCATGAGACCCGGGTTAGAATAGGTCTTCAGCAACCCATTCAAACCAGGCGACTTTGCTTGTCGTAAAAGGCGAATAAGGGGATCGGGTGGTCATGCTCGCTGACTTGGTTGACAATTCCAATTGTGTGGATCAATGCTCATGATATCAATCACTGGATTGTCTGGTCCAGACTCGATAATTTACAGACTGCCGTAGTATAGCTGGAATATTGCTGAGTGCGGCGTTAAACAACAAACAAACAAACAAACTTTGTTCATGAATCCAAAAGTTTATGATTACCCCAATCACACAGATATGTCCAATAGTGACCAGTGGTGACCATGTCTAAGATCCTGACAGGGGTTTACGGCTAGACAAATGTAAATATGTACCTGATAATGGAGTGGAGCCTTCTGGGGACCTGGCTTATAGTGGGCAGCCAGTACATAGCTGTGTGTCATATTAGGCGACTCCTGTGTATCAGGTGGTCAGACACGGTGGCTTTGTGTTTCTTTGTACCCTGACAACATGGGACATTGTTCACAGTATCAATCGCTAGTTTGGCTGGCCCAGACTTAGTTATTTGTAGACCCTCTTGATATGGCTGGAATATGGTTGACCTGACAAAGAATTGCAGTGAAATGCTTCAGTTATTAGTGTATCAGTGAACGAAATTATTGTAAGCCCACAATTCCTAGACTAGTATTTAGAAAGTACTTGCAACATTTCCTCAGTGCCCACCACATTCTCAGTGTACTGTTTAATACCTTGCTGTATGTTGCAGAATAAGGTGTTGCTAGGAGACATGGAGCCTGCCTTACAGTTTGCATCACAGGTTGTGAAGAAGCTGGTCAAGGCAGATAAGGTAGACTGGAAGTAGTTGATCTCAGTTACATTCTGTCTTCAGGGTGGGTGTCTTCTGGGTGGGTGTCCACATGGAGGGTGTCTTCAGGGTGTATTTCTAAGTTCTATCTTCAGAGCGGGTGTCTTCTGGGTGGGTGTCCTCATGGAGGATGTCTTCAGGGTGTATACTAAGTTCTATCTTCAGGGTGGGTGTCTTCAGGGACGGTGTCTTCAGGGTGTGTAACTTCAGGGTGTGTGCCAAGTTCTAGCTGAAGATTTGGGTGGGTGTCCTCATGGAGGGTGTCTTCAGGGTGTATGCTAAGTTCTATCTTCAGGGTGGGTGTCTTCAGGGTGTGTAACTTCAGGGTGTATGCTAAGTTCTATCTTCAGGGTGGGTGTCTTCAGGGTGTGTAACTTCAGGGTGTATGCCAAGTTCTATCTTCAGGGTGGGTGTCTTCAGGGTGTGTAACTTCAGGGTGTATGCTAAGTTCTATCTTCAGGGTGGGTGTCTTCAGGGTGTGTAACTTCAGGGTGTATGCTAAGTTCTATCTTCAGGGTGGGTGTCCTCACGGAGGGTGTGTAACTTCAGGGTGTATGCCAAGTTCTATATTCAGGGTGGGTGTCCTCACGGAGGGTGTCTTCAGGGTGTATGCTAAGTTCTATCCCCAGGGTGGGTGTCTTCAGGGAAGGTGTCTTCAGGGTGGGTGCCAAGTTCTAGCTGAAGATTTGGCATCTTCAGGGTAGGCGTCTTCAGGGTGTATGCCAATGTTAAATGTAATTTAAATGTTTCATAGACATTGTAGAATAAACATCACAATTGTCTTGTGAAAAATATTTTGAAATCAGTTTGAAAAAGTGTACTGAACAGATGGAATAGAAGCCCACGAAAAGTAGTAATACTCCTATAATTTTACTGGAGACAGAATAATGAGCAGTTAATTCATCGACTGTCTTCGTAGTGATATTATGCTTTTTATCTCTTTTCTATGTAAAATACATGGATATTTCACTGACTTCATCTTCAGAGAATTTAATATATGTTTAATTGTACCCAGGTTGTCCAGGTTTCACTGCATGTGTCAATCTGTTTTGCAGATATTGTCACAGTCTGTACCGTCGGTGAAGAGTGAAACGTCCAGAGTCATTGATTCCATCAGAGCACATTTTCAGTCTTTACATGCAGCATTACAAGTCAGGTATGTTGTGAGCAATCTGCTGGCTTTGTATCTTTCAGTGTTGCCTTGCACCCCTGTATTGTTATGGATACTTATGCAGGACAAGTCCCAATGACTGCATGGCAAGCGACACAAATCTGGATCTGCTAACAACATTGCATTCAGGCATTGTTTTACCCAGATGACTGTCACCTGTGACAAAGATAAAAGACTTCCTGGGCCCATTTGCACAAAGCTATCTTAAGTAAGGATAAGAATTTATGGATGAACAACTTCTTTATTACAATTAAGAGCAACCTTTTGGTGTAGGTTCTAACACCGTTATCAAGCAAGTGATTTAAAGAGTGTGGTTGGCAAGTATATATACAAGTAGGAGGCAATGTTTATACAGTTGAGTAGATATTGTTATACTGGAGTAGAGAAGCCTGTTATGTACACACAAGGGTAGTAATGACAATCATCGGTGAACTCAGTGACATAAACAAAGGATGAAGCCAGTAATATCAACAATGGGATTATGGCTGATTGGGGTCTTTGATGAGTTGATGGTACGCCAGGGGTATGGAATAGCCTTGGTCACGGTTGATTGACGGCTGGAGTCTTTTGATGTTGTTGGCTTCTTGTAGTTTCCTGATCTTGAAGTCTTTGAGGTTGGTGCCTATCAAAGAAGTTATTGTAAGCTTATTTTAAAGTATGAGAGTTAACGATAATCTTAGCACTAAGATTGTGTTGTGCAAGTTGGCCCAGGACATCTAAAATTTAGATAAATCTGGAATAATGTTTTGGCCAATCTTCCATTTGTATTTTGGTCACCCCCACCTCATATATGACAGATGCTGGACGTTCATGTATGAATAAATAAATAAATAATAATAAAATGAAATCAAGGCTCATTTTCATAACATATACTGCATGTTCTTGGGGATAGTGCACACTTTCTTCCATTAACAGTAACACAAACTGAAGACATTACCAGGAACACAGAACACTGGAAATACAATGTCTATGTCCTAGGATGCCCATTAATGGCAAAGTCTTGTTGACACATGACTGGCCTTGGACATTCAGGACATATAACTTACAGCTGTGACATATTCATATGATTGTTTCATTACCAGGGCTTAGACATTTATGGTCGACTGTAGAAACATGTCATCTGGAATATGACTTCTTTGAGTAGCAGTATAGAAGTTGGTTCAGTAACAGAGAACATATTTCAGATTCAGAGAACATATTTCAGTTAAAGAATAGATTAGTTACAGAATAGATTTCAGTTAGAGAAAATGTCCCAGTGAAGGTCTGGATTAGAATAGGTCTTCAGCAACCCATGCTTGCCGTAAAAGGTGCCTATGCTTGTCGTAAGAGGCATCTATGTGTGTTGCTCATAGGCAGTATTCCCCAGTTTCTGGTGTGTTGCAGGGAGGCTGAGCTGATAGAGGAGGTGTTCACGGTGTACCAGGATGGGGTAGCTCCTCTTGTACAAATGGTGAGTTACTGTCACCTCTGAATTGGAATTTTCAGCACTGCTGAACTTTCACCTTTCTGGTAATGTGGTATTGTATGGATTTATGTTTCTAGGTTTGTCAGCACCGTACCCATACTCTTTGGTTTCACCAAAGTGCTAAATGTCTGAGACCTGCATCACTTCAGGCTTTCCTCCCAGGTTAAGCTGACATGCCGTGATTTACCTGCCATAATGTTCAAAGTGGTTTTTAACCGTACTCATTCACTATTGTGCAAAGATTTCTTTGCAAAGTAATGTACAGAGGTATTTTCTATATATTATAGGATGTGTAACAGTATTTTCCTTTATACTTCAAGTTACCAGTTTTTTTTACCGATTTAGTAAACCTTAGACAATTTTAGATACTGTGAATTCCTTGGACCTGCATAATTTCTGCTAAAATAAATCAGATTACATTATAGCTGAGTATTTGTTGTCTTATCCTTACTAGAGCCTGGTGTGAGTATTTCGCACATGCATGCAAAATGGTGGGGGTATCCAAGCCTCTCCCGAAAGACAAACATCCGCAGTACTAGAGCTTTTTACTGTTCTCGAAGCAGGGCTGTATAAAACATCCACCAGTGCAACCCATTATTGAAAAATACAACCTGATATTTACACCTACATGCACCAAGTGCATGTCAATCTTTCAAAGTTATATCTAACCCTTACATGTCCACACAACATCGGTCTTTGAACACACCCAATACCGCTAGGCTTGTTAAACATGCCAAATCAATAACCCCATTTTTATGTGTAATTTATCTTGCTTTTTGGATCTTGACATCATCAATATGTGGCAACTTCAAGATTATGTGTGCATGTTTCAAATTAATTACCAATTTTGATACATTTATTGGTACAGGGTGCAACCTAGTTTTGTCTGGTGCAACTAGGTTTTCAAGTCAACATGCACCTGGTGCAACTTAAATCCATTTCCTTAAATCGAGCCCTGCTAAGTAATATTTGTTACTTTTCAAGTTGAAATATGTATTTATGTGTACCGAGACAGCATGTTTTTAAGTCCCTTGTTATTTTGCTCATAGGCTTAAAACAGAAAAATAAAACGCTTTTAGGCCCATAGGCTTAAGTTACCGGGGTAAATTGAAAAAGTGATTAATTTCCTTTGCCGGAAGTTCAACAGGTGTTGTACCATGCTTCTTTACAGCCAATTAGCACCAACATTGTACTTTAAGGGCTGTTAGGTGTCCACATTTACAAGGCAATTTAGACCCGTTACGTAACACTGGTTATATTCTGGATACATTTTAAACGCATGTGACAGACCCGGATAACTACGATATTGTTTGACAGCCGTCAATTAATGTTTGAAAATGTTTCTTGCTCATGCTCTTTTTTCAAGTTAAAAAAGAAAATCATGTCTTATGTTAAGGTAGTGCTATTTCATTCCATCTGTGAGTATTGTTTCGTTAAAGTTGTTCGTCATGATATGACTGAAATATTGCCGATGTGACATTAAATTTTAACTCGCTCGCTCATTAAACTTGGGATATTCGGATTATTCCTTCTTTCTATCATGTTTTTGTTCTTTTTCATTTATAATCCCTGGGCTTAAGTTTGGATAAAATATTACTCAATTTAAACTTGGCAAAGCATGTACTTAAGCCCAGGGCTTAAATCTGCAGTACTTTCATGATGCTTAACGTAGTGTCCATTTTCCAGAAAGCAGAGATGCTGAATGAAAAGAGAAAGCTTGATTTATCTATAAAAGGTACACTTAGTTTTCATTCAAAACTGATGTGACTGAGAAATGATTTTTGCAAATACTTTTCTTCATAGTGAACTAAAGATTCTTACATGATGAAAATGGTTCCCATGAAATACCATATATCATGTATTTTGTGTATAAACTGACCAAGATGATTCACCATTCGCAAAAAGAGTCATCTTAAATTTGTTTGACAATTACATACTGTTGGAAACTGACAAAATTGTTCACCCTGGCCACACAAATAATCCTGCTTGTCAAAAATATTCTTATGACATAGACAAATGTGAAGATATTAATAAATTATTAGCGCTTTTGAGCTTATTGATGTATACGTGTTATGTTCATGTTGGGATAATGTCTCCAGTTCATTTGTTGCAGCTGCCCAACGTATTATGAACAATAACAATGAAATGATCCTGAATGCCAAAGACATTTTAGACAGTTTGAATCGTGCCAAAGATTTGATGTGTGTTTTGTCAAGCTCTGATCCAGGGTCGGAATCGGGGATACGGTGAGTGCAAGTATATTGTGCCTTTTGCCAACATTAAGCTAGCTTACAATCAGGTAGTTATGACAGATATTATTACCGTATTTTCTTGAGTATAGTGCGCACTTTTTTTCGAAAAAACACAGCATTGTAGAAGGGGGTGCGCATTATACACGAATTATGAGTTTGGATGTTTTTTTCCCCCATGGAAAGACATTACCGTGAGCACAAAACACCGGGAATACCATGTCAACAAATCCATACTGAAGTACGCAAAATAATTATGTAATTACACTGTCTGGCTATAAAAAGTGTTCTTTGTATATCTGAACTTATGTTTGTTACTTATGTCATTGATTTTATTCAAAATTCCTTATAATATTGTTTTTATTAATTTCGGCGAAATCGTGTGTGAAGCGATTTTTTATCTCAAATTTCGAATTTGTACTGACGAAGTTTCTCAGCGCCCGTTCGTTTGCCGGACTTCGCTGAAAGGGTACGGTGTAAAAAATTTCTGCGCATAATATTCAAATTTCTTTTTTTCCAAAATATTGAACCCGCTAGAGGGGGGTGCGCATTATACATGGGTGCGCACTATACTCAAGAAAATACGGTAGTTGTAGCAGGATCACGAGGGGAACATGGGAGGCGAGTGGTATAAACCCTAACGAGGGACGCATAAAACCCCATGTACCCTGAGTGATCCTGCTACAACAAATTTATCTTACCGACATGTTTTAATATGACGTGAAATAATTCAAATAAATTCCAAATTGATAGAAAACATGGAAAAGAGCTGTTTGATTGAGCTGAGGTTTGCTTTCGCTATGTCACGTGACATCCATTGGCTTGGGAAAAAGCGGGGTATAAAGGATTTATTCTGTCTCTCAGAAATGCACATGCAGCCTGTAGTGCTTGTGGTGGTGTATAAAAGATTTATTCCCCCTCTGAGAAATTTATTACCCTCCAACGCGGGTTACACAGTGTTTTATCAAGATCATGTAGACCAATCAGATCTCATCATCCTGACATGGAGGTGTGATAATTATATTTAATACCTATGAGGGCAAACATATCGGGGTTTATAAAAATCATATGTACCCTGGGGTCATCATGTCATGAGACAACAGTGTATTGTTTCCGTCATGTGAGCGGTATTATTGATGTCATCGAATCTTATTGTGATGTGAGGTTGGAATGACGTCATACTAGAAATTAAGATTGTTGACTTCATTCGACAAATTGTGGTTCCTCTGTTGTTTGCGACTTGCTGTCAATATAGGTAAACCCTAAAATTCGTCTCTGTATGTTGACATCTTGGGTAATAAATGTAACATATTTGTGTTCATGTCGTACTATGTTTACGACAAAATTGTTGCCTAAATTCTGGTATTTAGATATTCATGTCGTAAACATAGTATGACATGAACACAAATATAATATCTCTCTCTATATATATACCCCAGTCCATTATCATGCTGATAATAGAGAAATTTACTTTAATGGCGTTGGTTCCATCAAACCATTTGAGGATTCGAATACAGTGATCGCTCGCTATTGCGCTCTTCGATAAAGCGCTACCTCAGTTACTACCCGCAGTAACACATGGCTCCCCAAATTTATGTACACTTTTATTACTGAGAGTTTTACACAGACATAATTGTATTGTTGTTCGTTGTTCATTTGCACATAACGCTTCTCATTGCATAATCAACCGTTTATCGCTGAATGGAGTTCTAATAATCTGTTTGAAAACATCCGCGGCAAGTCCCGGAAATACGATTGTTCAACTAGTTAATTTTTCACACTATACATCCTTTGATCTTAGAAGCGCATGCATGCAATAAAAGAGAACCACAAGCGAAGTTTATATTCTTAATTAGTGGGCAATCCAATTTAAGGCTAAACTGTCACACACATGTAGTTGCTGTCACAACACGGCGGTCATTCATTTCGTAATCGCGCTTTCGTAACATCGCCTGTTTTTTTTCCGTAGTTATAACAAGCGATTTCATTGGATTAAAATTTGTTTCTAATGACGCTTTCTTGCCCAAATCTGCTACAAGTTTCGTGATTGGTCAATTTTGAGCACGTGACCTCAGGCAGCCAATCAAATTATAGCTGTGATACCAAGCTCGTGTTTGATAAATTTCAGAAGTTAGCGAAAGATTTTTTGTTAAATCGTGTTATTCTGAACGATTTAAGCATGTACGTACAAATACTTTTGCGTACATTTGTGTGTGTGTCATTTGGAGCCCGCCATTGCTGCTTGCAGCTAAATTTAAACATTATTTTAATTTTTTTAATGATGTGATGAACATAACTTTCACATTTAAAAACAGTACGATTAGACCTTTGAAATTGTGTACGACATGTAGTCGCAAAGATGTTTTACACGCTGATTATTTCCTGATAAATGTAGGCTTCATCTATCACCACTGAGTCTCTGGGAACTCGTGTGATGGCAGTAAAAGCTTTTGGTTGACTGGTTGTGTTTTGTAATTTATATTGTATGTCTCCCTGCTTCAGCTAATATGTTTGGGACTACAGTTTTTCCACTGGGTCTACAGTTTTTCCTCTGGGCCTACAGTTTTTTAAATGGGACCCTTAAGACAATCAGTTTACTCTGCTAATTTTCAGTCAATGGCATCCCCAACGCTCTAGTTGTTGTAAGCGGAGACTAATTTGTATTGGATGGTCAGACGAGATGACTTGGTTAATTGTGTGTCTTCATCCCCAGATGGCATGGGTTGTCGTTCATAAACACTGTCAATCACTGGTTTATCTGGCCCAGCCTTTTATACACAGAATACCATGATATAGCTGGGATATGTCTGACTGGTGACAGACAACAAACAATGAAAATAAACAAAATGAACCTATGTGTGTATGGCCTGTTCTTTTGTCTGATGGTAGATGATGGTAGTATGGACATAGTTTAACGGTTATTGTTTTCTGTATGTTCTGTTCCAGGTTTGAAGGAGGAGACTCGCTGTTTAAATCCTTCAAGAACTATGGTTCTGTGAAAGGAGAAGTGCCTAAAAGGTCAACATGTGTTGAATGTATATATACCATAATTTCTTGTGTATAGTGGGCAATTCTTTTAGTATTGTGATTGAGCACAGCTTAGTTATTGTCACAGTACTAATGCTATTGTGAAAATGCCCCGATAGTTGCCTCGAATTATGAGATTATACTCCCACTGCATAATTTTATCGTTTTACTTAAATGGTTGATTAAAAGATTCGGCTCAGGCCAGTTTCAGTGTTGATGTCACTTTGACATTCCTTGTTAGACTGTTGAGAATCATTGAGGATGTGACCTGTGAAGATCCGGGTTAGAATAGGTCTTTAGCAGCCTATCCTTGCTGTAAAAGGCGCCTATGCTTGTCGTAAGAGGCGACTAATTGGATGGGATGGTCAGGCTCGCCAACTTTTTTGATGGATGTAGTCATATCCCAATTGTGTGGATCGATGCTCATAATGTCAATCACTGTATTGTCTGGTCCAGATGCGATTATTTACAGCCCGTCGTCATATAGCTGGAATATTGCGGAGTGCAGGGTTAAACAATAAACAAACAAGTAAACATTGAGGATGCTGGTGGCCCTGACAGTTCTCTATTGTGCCTCAATTCGCTGTGCAATTAATTCGGTAGCTCAAAATGTTACCTTATTAGGATATAAAGGTTGGATATTCACTGTGCAGTATGTTCCTTACCAATAGTTGGACCCGTGAAGATCCGGGGTACAATAGGTCTTCAGCAACCCATGCTTGTCGTAAAAAGCGACTATGCTTGTCGTAAAAGGCGACTAATGGGATTGGGTGGTCAGGCTCGCTGACTTGGTTGATGCATCCGCAGCAGGTCATCGATCCCAATTGCGTGGATTGATGCTCATGATGTCAATCACTGGATTGTCTGGTCCAACCTAACATAGATGTATTGTTAGGATTGTCTGGTCCAGCCTAACATAGATGTATTGTACCTTATTTATTTCAGAGTGATGTTCCATACTTTGAATGATGCCCCTGAGGAGGTGCTGAATGACGACACTGACACTGCAAGTGTCGTCTCCTGCAGCTCTCTGACATCCGGCACCGATGTCACTTCAGTAACTGATACAGGCGAGGATGTCATTATTGAAGGTAGACCTCAAGCTTGTCACATTCATTTGTCTTTTGGAAGTAAATAGAGGATGTTATATCAAAACTCAAATGTTATGTTCATTACACCAGTTCATCATGCAAGAAATGGGAAATAGATGTCATGAACTGGCTGGAAGGGTTTGGCAACTCAAAAATGTTACCATCTTATTAAAAGGCTACCAGTCCCTTACATAAAGATTTGCTTTGCAGAGTTGCTTCCCAAGCGTCCCAGCAACCTACGATTGTGGGATTATATTTCTAGGTTTGTCTGTGTCATACCGGTGCCACTGAGGTGGTGAAAGCCTAAGACCTGCATCACTTTGGGATCCCACATAGAATTGTTCAAAATGGCATTGAACATGTCAAACCCAACTCATTCTCTCACTGATGTAAAGTTACCAATGTACTGCTAGACTCGTGAAGATCCGGGGTACAAATAGGTCTTCAGCAACCCATGCTTGCCATAAAAGGCGACTCTGCTTGTCCTAAGATGCGACCAACGGGGTCAGGTGGTCAGGCTCGCTGACTTGTTTGATACATATCGTATCCCAATTGCATGGATTGCTGAATGCGGTGTTAAAAAACAGACAAAAAAGAAAAATCCAATGTTCTGCTTGAGAATACCCTTAGCCATCATGGTAAACTGTGTTCAGACATAAGGGGGGATCCTTGAGGTTTAATACTATGGTATTTGAATTTAGGGATTTCATCAATCTTAAATATTCAGCATTAGGTTGATGCCAAGGACCCCTTGACTTTCACTCTTAATTTCGGACACAAGTAAGACATGCAAAGATGTCAATCTGGCTGTGGACCTGCCTATCTGTTTTTATACATTATTTGAAGTTTACAGTCATCTTTACTTGTTCATATTTCAGATGAGCAAGACATCCTTGTAGAAGATGAAGATGGGAATAAGAAATCAACATACGTCCTTAAACCTGTGCCAGGTCGTGAGAAAATGACTGGTAGGGATGTATGGCTAACTGGGATTTGAATTTCCTTGTATTTTAGGGGCTGTAGCATGGTAATAATTGTCATGCCATCGTTAAAATAAGTTCCTTGTCCCCTGAAGGGCACACTTAGCAGTTTGATTTTTTTAACAGTAGTATCCAGTGACAATGTTTAATGTTTTAGGCCACAAATAAACATGACAAACAATTGGAAAATGAACATGTGAACACATGTAATGCAGAGTATGATTAGCAAAATGGATGTTGGTGTTCAGAAATGAAAAAAGGATAGGATCATTCTCAATGAAAAAGAAGGGTGAAAAGTTTCAAAATTACAACAGCTTATTGTCTAGCCTTGGTGAAACAACATTTATAGATCATTATTATTCTTCTGTTTGGCATACTTAAATTCCAAAGGGCACACCTAAACATATCCTGAAACACAGTGAAAACACATATTCAACTTGAACTTGAAATTGAATAGATGTGTTCTTGTGTATCTCCAAACACATAGAATGAGATTCAAACCCATATGACGACATTGTATGTTTGATAATCTCATGCCTAGATACCACAAAGAACTTAATTTGATTTTTGTGGCCATTTTTACCACATGCTTTTGAAAAATTGGAATATGCGTTCTCAAGGTGCGTCAGTAAATTTGTGAGTGGCCGGTGGCATACTTGAAGTAACAAGACCCACTTCTTTCCCTACTATAAGGTCTCAGATATTTGTATGGGATAGATATTTCAAATATCTTATATTGTCACAACTGTTAGAATGCTTGCTCTTTGATACAGAGTAATCACAGACCGCCTCCGTAGTCTAGAGGTAGAGCATCCGCCCGGAGAGTGGAAGGTCCGGGGTTCGATCCCCGGCCGCGTCATACCAAGAGACGTTAAAAGTAGTCAGTATACTGTGTCTGAGTGGGGTATTCGTGTCAAACTGCGGCATGGTATCTCAGTGAGCTAGCACTATAAATCGGCATCAGTCCGGACTAGTACAAGCAGGCACACAAACATACACACACGTACATGCACGTCGCTATATAAGTGCAATAATCTTGGACGCGACGTTAAACCCCATTTCACCTCACCTCACAGAGTATTCACGCTTTTCCCTTCTTTTTCCATGCGTTTTAACAACCTGTGAAGATCCAGGTTTAATTTGTCTTTAGCAACCCATTCTTGTCGTAAGAGTCTACTATCGAGATTGGGTGGTCAGCCTCGCTAACTTGGTTGATGCATGCCATCTCGTCCCAATTGCATAGATCAAAGCTCATGATGTCAATAATAGGATTTTCGGGTCCAGATGCGATTATTTACAGAGTGTGTGTTGAATAACATACAAATACACAAACATTTTAACAGTTCCATATTTCCCACTTTCCATTGTCAGGTCACTGTGAGAATGTGCTGGTAACTCATATCCGAAGCCCATGTCAGTTTTATGTTCAACGTTGTGCTCTCAATGCCAAACTGGTGAAGATGTCCAAAGCCCTTAAGACTTGGTGTAAAGGCCTGGCCACAGAGAAGGACATTCCCACTGATGTCAAGAAAGGTTGGTTTGGACAGTATGGTTGCCCAAGCGGGTAGTTAGATATTTGTAGGGTTGACTAGTTTGGTATCGATTGGGCCAAAAGAAAAGTAGCGAGTCCATGTATTCTTCAAGCCAATTTGAAATGCTCCTATCCTTTGTATAGGACTAAACTCGAATGAGTATATTTTCAGGCAAGTGTACATTGTGGATTATAGATAGAATGAGTGAGTGAGTGAGTGAGTATGGTTTGACGCCGCTTTTAGCAATATTCCAGCAATATTATGGCGGGGGACACCAGAAATGGGCTTCACACATTGTACCCATGTCGGGGATTGAACCCGGGTCTTCGGCGTGAAGAGCGAACACTTTAACCACTGGGCTATCCGACCGCCCCTTATAGATAAAGAGCGCCATGATATAAGTGGAATACTGTTTAAAATTGGGTTAATTTAACTCACTCCCTTACTCACTCCTGATGAGGATTGTGTGATTACACTGTGTGGCCTGGCGGAGAGTGAGTCACTATGCCCCTATGGTGTAGATCGTTGCTCATGCTCTCAACCACTGGGTGGTCTAGTCCAGACTTGATTATTGATAGACCACTGCATTATTGTGGACTGTGGTATAAGACGACTTACACTCATTCTAGTGATATTCCTGGAATATTGAAAATATTGCTGACTTTTTATTCAACTGTTGGTGTTTGTGTCAGTTTGAAGACATCATTGTTTTACCCTGTTGGGTTAATGAGTGAATGAAAGTGGTTTTACGCCGCTTTGAGCAATATTCCAGCACTATCACGGCGGGGGACACCAGAAATGGGCTTCACACATTGTACCCATGTTGGGAATCGTAACCCGGGTTTTCAGCGTGACCAGCGAACGGACCTGTGAAGATTCCGGGATAGAATAGGTCTTCAGCAAACCATGCTTGCAGTAAAAGGTGACTATGCTTGTCGTAAAAGGCGAATAACGGGATCGGGTGGTCAGGCTCGCTGACTTGGTTGATGCATGTCATCGATTCCAACTGCGTGGATTGATGTACATGATATCAATCACTGGAATTGTCTGGTCCAGACTCCAGAATTACAGACCGCCGTCATATAGCTGGAATATTGCTGAGTTCGGCGCTAAACAACAAAACAACAACAACAACAACAACAACCAGCAAACGCTTTTACCTCTAGGCTACCCAACCGCCCCTGTTGGGTTAGAATTGCATGCCAGCAACCTATGCTGGTAGTATGAGCTGACTTAGTGGATTGAGTGGTCAGACTCAGTGACTTGGTTGACTTTGTTCTCATCTAACCCCGACAGCATGGATCGTCGTTCAAAATACTGATCACTGGACTAGATGAGATTGTTTTTTGGTTGCAGTCATATACTGGAGTGTGGCTTTAACAACAAACAAACAAGACTTCAGTGTTGTTTTGTAGGTGACTTTGTACTGTGTCAGTACTCTGGGGACAAGCAGTGGTACCGTGCCCGTGTCCTGTCAGTCATGACAACCACCGAGACCAATCAGAAGAAGGTCGTCACCAAGAAACATGTGGAGGTCCTGTACTTTGACTTCGGCAACCATGAAGTGGTCACCATGGATAAGTATGTAGATATACTTATCGTGAAGATTTTACCTTGCTACCTTAGTTGGAATGGATTTTGAAGCTATTTCTTGAACTTTCAGTTTAATGTGTGTTACTCTTGTAAAAATATAACTTTGGTTTGTTTTAATAACATATACAAAAATATGCATATGCTATTACCTGTATATCAATAGGCTTTGGGTATTCCACTGTGGCTTTAATCGTTGTAAATTTCTCAAGCAGTTCAACTACGGCATAGTATCTCAGCACTATGAAACTGGCCTTAGTCCGGACTAGTATCGACATCCACTCACACATGTACAGTTCTCTATATGATAATAATCTTGAACACAATGTTAAACCCCATTTCACACCCCCTGTTGTATGATGAAATTCAAGGTTCTGTGTTGGTCTCTGTGATATCTCTCACCAAATAATCTAAAAGTGCTGTCAAGCAGGTTGTAAGGTGGCACACTGTGTTGAACTGATGTTTTCATTGAAGTGAAAGAAGACAATCACCAACATGGAGAATCTCTTTACTTTCAGATTAAAGAATATGGAAGCTAGGTTTATGAAGCACCCTGAATTCCTCATGGAATGTGCTCTGCATGATATTGAACCTGCAGAAAAGGTACTGTGCAACTCTGTTCTGTTGACGCGTCTGTTGTGTGCACGCTTGTTTAGCTGGTGTTTTGTGAAGAATAAACCGTGCTGGCTGAGATTGCAGTTAATGCGATACCCTTCTGCCATTTGGGAAGGGTATATGCTTCCCTACACTGTACTTGTGGCTGGTTAATAATCACATTACATGTTTGTCTTGTACATGAATGAATAATCTTATTATAGAAGTTGTCACCATTTAAAGTCCTGTCAAGTTCATTGATATTTTGACATAGTGGTATGTTAGGATACCATTTTTTATTATCCTGTGTATCATTCCTCCATTCCATTCCACGATGTTCTTTCATGATTGTAACGAGCAGCGATATCACCAGTACAAGATCTCATCCTAGTCTACAACTATCACAAGAAAGTTCATTGACCAAAATAATTGAATAAACAGCCTTGTCCTGTCATATGGAATCGGATTATCTGAGCATTACTGTTTTCAATTTATTGTGACCATGAAGATCTGGGTCTTCAGGAACCCATCCTTGTTGTAAGAAGGGACTAAAGCTGGTTGGTCAGTCTTATTGACTAGGATGATGCATGTCATTGTATCCCAGTTGTGTAGGTTGATGCTCATGATGTCAATCACTGGATTGTATTGTCCACACTCTATTATATACAGATGGTGTCATAAAGCTGGAATATTGCTGGGTTCCGTGTTAATCATCAATTTATTGTGTGTCTTGAAGATATGAGGAAAGGGAGATAACTGTTTCCTGTTTTGCCAGGATGGTGTGTGGAGCCTGGAATCAGCCAGTACAATGCAGACGATGATCGCCAATAAGCCTATGTTGATGAATGTGAGTAGCTCATTATGTGCACTGTCCTTGTCAGCGGTAGAAAATTACCCTTGCCTGCCGCATGAGTCAAGCATGCTATCATAACCAATAGTACACAAGAGTCACTCATTCAGGACCTGTGAAGTGCTGGGGTAGAATAGGCCTTCAGCAACCCATGCTTGCCATACCAGGCGACTGTGCTTGTCGGAAGAGGCGACTAACGGGATCGGGCGGTCAGGCTCCGTGGATTGATGCTCATGTCAATCACTGGATTGTCTGGTCCAGACTCAATTGTTTACAGACCGCCGTCATATAGCTGGAATATTGCGGCGTAAAACAACAAACCAACACTCATTCGGTTCTTTCTTGATCAGTTATAGTTGCCATTACAAACATATTTAAAGTGTTACAATTTTGATAACATAGAAGTGTCGCATTGTAATGTCAGTGCCTTATATTGCCGTGAGATCCAGGTTAATTGACCTTTGCTTAAAGTAAGGGAGGCCTCTTTTTTTTCAAGGTATTAGGCAAATCAATAAGTATGTAAACCAGAAGCTCTGTGTTAATCACCTTTTGTAGTTCCCATGTATACCATGGTATATGCAGTCTCTGTTAATGTTGGCATGGTGTGGTAACATGCTTATTGACTGTTGACGTTGGCCTTCTATCTGGGAGTCAGGTGATCCGTGAGGTGGGCAACGTGCTGCAAGTAGACCTCCACAAACCGTCTATAGATAACATCCTAGATGACAGACCCATCTCCCTCCGAGACAGCTTGGTCTTTCTCGAACTGGCCAGATTTGTCACATCATCAGAAAGAATTTCAAAATCAGGTACAATATGTTAACAGTGAAACCATCAGTATCATGCACTGGTAATTGTATAGCCATGCCAGGTTAAAGAGATTGGAATTTATATCAAAGGAAATGTATTTTGACCTTGTATTGTATCATAATATCTTTTTAGTATCACTGTGCATTGGTGAATCTTATCAGCCTTCGGTAGTTGAAAAACATACCATACCCTCTTCCTATCCCAATGTTTGGATGTCCCAGTCATCTGGGGTACTGCTCATCTTGGCTGTGTTGTCTTATGGACAAAAATCTATGATTGTGAGTTGGAATGCCAGATTCACACTGATTGTTTAAAGGTCTGTCAGCACAATACATGCTTGTGGGTCAAAGAGACTTGCATCAATTTGGGCTTTCCTCACACATTAAAAGAAACTCACATTAAAAGAAACTCACATTAAAGTGTCTGTTTCAAACCAGCTGACTTTGAATGTTCGCACAGGGTCCACAACTGTGCGTGGAAGAGACTTCATGAAGCCTGAACCTCGACAACGAGGGGAAACATTTGAAGCTCTGGTGACGTACTCGGGGGTTCCGTCTAGCTTCTGTGTGCAGCCAGTAAGTCACCTTAACACTTTAGCTCGTACAGACACGTCTTGTGACAAATGTCTGAGGAATATGTTCCTTATGGAAGCATGCCCCATGCTCATATAAATGTCTCGACTAATGTGAATGTAAGTGTTTCCGATGTGTTACCAGGCTGATGCTGTGTCCTTGTTTCTTCTTGGCATGGATTGTTGCTGAAGCTGTACACCACTGGCTAGGCTGGCCCAGTCTGTCGGCTACTAGCAACCATGATATACTAGTATACCACTTAAAAGTTAAAGAACGCCTGATTCTTCATATTACTATAGTTAACCTGTGCCGTCATGAATAGGTCCCTACAAAGAGAATTTGTTCCTGATGTAATGAATAACACTCACAACAAATAGACACAGAAACTGATGTGACTTAGTAAATAAAACTTTTTGATTGATGGTTTTTGTAGATTTAGAAAGAAATTCAATGTGAACCTGTGTTGCAGATTGGTGACGAGGCAGAGTACCTGTCTGCCTTGATGAATGAGATGGCGACCACATATTCGGATGGAACAGACCTCTACACAGTGTTTTGTCCTCAAGTTGGTTCGTGATTAATCTGTGTTCTCTCCATGTTGTTAGCAGCAGTTGTTACTTGGTTGAAGATTGTTGTCGTTGAACACTGGACCACACAATTCCCTAGTGTTGTAGGGCTGAAAGTTTAGCCTTTTTTTTAAGTGTTGGAACGTTATGCCGAAAACCTAAGTTTGATTCCCCACATGGGTATGATGTGTGAAGCTGATCCATTTCTTGTTAACCCCAATCACTCACCTAGTGCTGCTTGTCTATGTTGATAAGGTCAGATACTTGTCTTCAACAACCCATGTTTGT
The DNA here is from genome assembly GCF_023055435.1 of Haliotis rufescens. Lineage (NCBI taxonomy): Eukaryota > Metazoa > Mollusca > Gastropoda > Lepetellida > Haliotidae > Haliotis > Haliotis rufescens. Next base: position 14,067,881 of record NW_025964223.1, read on the forward strand.
AGCGAGAGGTGACTAACAGGATTGGGTGGTCAGGATCGCTGACTTGGTTGATGCATGTCATCTTATCCCAATTGTGTAGTTTGATGCTCATGATGTCAATCACTAGATTGTCTAGTCCAGACTCATATTGTCCTGACTGCTGTCATATTGGAATATTGCTGAGTGTGGCGTTTGTGTTAATGCAGATTACTGTGTTGATGTCACGTGCATGTCGTACATGGGTAGTCAACTACACAAAGGCCTATTTTTCAGACATGATCTGTGTGGTGCAGAGCATGACGGACCAGTTGTGGTACCGGGCGCGTGTGATAGACTTGCCAGGAGGAAAACAGGTGGATGTGCAATATGTGGATTTTGGCAATATCGAGTGTGTGCCGTATCAGAGAATCAAGAAAATCCTGGATGGACACCTGAAGTTACCTCCCTTGGTTGGTACTCCTTCAAATAAGACTTTGAAACATTTCTGTGACATTTTCACATGATTCAAGTTTTTGTGTTGAAATGATGTTGCATGATGTTGATAGTTTCAGAGATGATGTACCGATGGCTTGAGAGGATGAATGATGTACCGATGGCTTGAGAGGATGCATGATTTACAGGTGGCTTGAGAGGATGCATGATGTGGATTGAGAGGATGCATGATGTACTGATGGCTTGAGAGGATGCATAATCTACCGATGGCTTGAGTGGATGCAAGATATACCGATGGCTTGAGAGGATGCAGGATATACCGATGGCTTGAGAGGATGCAAGATATAGCGATGGCTTGAGAGGATGCAAGATATACCGATGGCTTGAGAGGATGCAGGATATACCGATGGCTTGAGAGGATGCAGGATATACCGATGGCTTGAGAGGATGCAAGATATAGCGATGGCTTGAGAGGATGCAGGATATACCGATGGCTTGAGAGGATGCAAGATATAGCGATGGCTTGAGAGGATGCAAGATATACCGATGGCTTGAGAGGATGCAGGATATACCGATGGCTTGAGAGGATGCATGCCGACCGATGGCTTGAGAGGATGCAGGATGTACAGGTGGCTTGAGAGGATGCATGATGTACCGATGGCTTGAGAGGATGCATGATGTACAGGTGGCTTGAGAGGATGCATGATGTACAGGTGGCTTGAGAGGATGCATGATGTACTGATGGCTTGAGAGGATGCATGATGTACTGATGGCTTGAGAGGATGCATGATGTACTGATGGCTTGAGAGGATGCATGATGTACCGATGGCTTGAGAGGATGCATGATGTACTGATGGCTTGAGAGGATGCATGATGTATTGATGGCTTGAGAGGATACATGATTTACAGGTGGCTTGAGAGGATGCATGATGTACCGATGGCTTGAGAGAATGCAAGATATACCTATGGCTTGAGAGGATGCAAGATATACCGATGGCTTGAGAGGATGCATGATGTACCAATGGCTTGAGAGGATGCATGATGTGCGGATGGCTTGAGAGGATGCAAGATATACCGATGGCTTGAGAGGATGCAAGATATACCGATGGCTTGAGAGGATGCATGCCGACCGATGGCTTGAGAGGATGCATGATGTACTGATGGCTTGAGAGGATGCATGATGTACTGATGGCTTGAGAGGATGCATGATGTACAGGTGGCTTGAGAGGATGCAAGATATACCGATGGCTTGAGAGGATGCAAGATATACCGATGGCTTGAGAGGATGCATGCCGACCGATGGCTTGAGAGGATGCATGATGTACAGGTGGCTGGAGAGGATGCATGATGTGCGGATGGCTTGAGAGGATGCATGATGTACAGGTGGCTTGAGAGGATGCATGATTTACAGGTGGCTTGAGAGGATGCATGATGTACTGATGGCTTGAGAGGATGCATGATGTACTGATGGCTTGAGAGGATGCATGATGTGCGGATGGCTTGAGAGGATGCATGATGTACAGGTGGCTTGAGAGGATGCATGATTTACAGGTGGCTTGAGAGGATGCATGATGTACTGATGGCTTGAGAGGATGCATGATGTACTGATGGCTTGAGAGGATGCATGATGTGCGGATGGCTTGAGAGGATGCATGATGTACTGATGGCTTGAGAGGATGCATGATGTATTGATGGCTTGAGAGGATACATGATGTACAGGTGGCTTGAGAGGATGCATGATGTGCGGATGGCTTGAGAGGATGCATGATCTACTGATGGCTTGAGAGGATGCATGATGTACTGATGGCTTGAGAGGATACATGATGTACAGGTGGCTTGAGAGGATGCATGATGTACTGATGGCTTGAGAGGATGCATGATGTACTGATGGCTTGAGAGGATGCATGATGTACTGATGGCTTGAGAGGATACATGATGTACAGGTGGCTTGAGAGGATGCATGATGTGCGGATGGCTTGAGAGGATGCATGATGTACTGATGGCTTGAGAGGATGCATGATGTACTGATGGCTTGAGAGGATGCATGATGTACTGGTGGCTTGAGAGGATGCATGATGTACTGATGGCTTGAGAGGATGCATGATGTGCGGATGGCTTGAGAGGATGCATGATGTACAGGTGGCTGGAGAGGATGCATGATGTACCGATGTCTTGAGAGGATGCATGATGTACAGGTGGCTTGAGAGGATGCATGATGTACAGGTGGCTTGAGAGGATGCATGATGTACAGGTGGCTTGAGAGGATGCATGATGTACTGATGGCTTGAGAGGATGCATGATGTACAGGTGGCTTGAGAGGATGCATGATGTACAGGTGGCTGGAGAGGATGCATGATGTACTGATGGCTTGAGAGGATGCATGATGTACTGATGGCTTGAGAGGATGCATGATGTACAGGTGGCTTGAGAGGATGCATGATGTACAGGTGGCTGGAGAGGATGCATGATGTACTGATGGCTTGAGAGGATGCATGATGTACTGATGGCTTGAGAGGATGCATGATGTGCGGATGGCTTGAGAGGATGAATGATGTACAGGTGGCTTGAGAGGATGCATGATGTACTGATGGCTTGAGAGGATGCATGATGTACCGATGTCTTGAGAGGATGCATGATGTACAGGTGGCTTGAGAGGATGCATGATGTACTGGTGGCTTGAGAGGATGCATGATGTACTGATGGCTTGAGAGGATACATGATGTACAGGTGGCTTGAGAGGATGCATGATGTACTGGTGGCTTGAGAGGATGCATGATGTACTGGTGGCTTGAGAGGATGCATGATGTACTGATGGCTTGAGAGGATGCATGATGTATTGATGGCTTGAGAGGATACATGATGTACAGGTGGCTTGAGAGGATGCATGATGTGCGGATGGCTTGAGAGGATGCATGATGTACTGATGGCTTGAGAGGATGCATGATGTACTGATGGCTTGAGAGGATACATGATGTACAGGTGGCTTGAGAGGATGCATGATGTACTGATGGCTTGAGAGGATGCATGATGTACTGATGGCTTGAGAGGATGCATGATGTACTGATGGCTTGAGAGGATACATGATGTACAGGTGGCTTGAGAGGATGCATGATGTGCGGATGGCTTGAGAGGATGCATGATGTACTGATGGCTTGAGAGGATGCATGATGTACTGATGGCTTGAGAGGATGCATGATGTACTGGTGGCTTGAGAGGATGCATGATGTACTGATGGCTTGAGAGGATGCATGATGTGCGGATGGCTTGAGAGGATGCATGATGTACAGGTGGCTGGAGAGGATGCATGATGTACTGATGGCTTGAGAGGATGCATGATGTACAGGTGGCTTGAGAGGATGCATGATGTACAGGTGGCTGGAGAGGATGCATGATGTACTGATGGCTTGAGAGGATGCATGATGTACTGATGGCTTGAGAGGATGCATGATGTACAGGTGGCTTGAGAGGATGCATGATGTACAGGTGGCTGGAGAGGATGCATGATGTACTGATGGCTTGAGAGGATGCATGATGTACTGATGGCTTGAGAGGATGCATGATGTGCGGATGGCTTGAGAGGATGAATGATGTACAGGTGGCTTGAGAGGATGCATGATGTACTGATGGCTTGAGAGGATGCATGATGTACCGATGTCTTGAGAGGATGCATGATGTACAGGTGGCTTGAGAGGATGCATGATGTACTGGTGGCTTGAGAGGATGCATGATGTACTGATGGCTTGAGAGGATACATGATGTACAGGTGGCTTGAGAGGATGCATGATGTACTGGTGGCTTGAGAGGATGCATGATGTACTGGTGGCTTGAGAGGATGCATGATGTACTGATGGCTTGAGAGGATGCATGATGTACTGATGGCTTGAGAGGATGCATGATGTACAGGTGGCTTGAGAGGATGCATGATGTACAGGTGGCTGGAGAGGATGCATGATGTACTGATGGCTTGAGAGGATGCATGATGTACTGATGGCTTGAGAGGATGCATGATGTGCGGATGGCTTGAGAGGATGAATGATGTACAGGTGGCTTGAGAGGATGCATGATGTACTGATGGCTTGAGAGGATGCATGATGTACCGATGTCTTGAGAGGATGCATGATGTACAGGTGGCTTGAGAGGATGCATGATGTACTGGTGGCTTGAGAGGATGCATGATGTACTGATGGCTTGAGAGGATACATGATGTACAGGTGGCTTGAGAGGATGCATGATGTACTGGTGGCTTGAGAGGATGCATGATGTACTGGTGGCTTGAGAGGATGCATGATGTACTGATGGCTTGAGAGGATGCATGATGTATTGATGGCTTGAGAGGATACATGATGTACAGGTGGCTTGAGAGGATGCATGATGTGCGGATGGCTTGAGAGGATGCATGATGTACTGATGGCTTGAGAGGATGCATGATGTACTGATGGCTTGAGAGGATACATGATGTACAGGTGGCTTGAGAGGATGCATGATGTACTGATGGCTTGAGAGGATGCATGATGTACTGATGGCTTGAGAGGATGCATGATGTACTGATGGCTTGAGAGGATACATGATGTACAGGTGGCTTGAGAGGATGCATGATGTGCGGATGGCTTGAGAGGATGCATGATGTACTGATGGCTTGAGAGGATGCATGATGTACTGATGGCTTGAGAGGATGCATGATGTACTGGTGGCTTGAGAGGATGCATGATGTACTGATGGCTTGAGAGGATGCATGATGTGCGGATGGCTTGAGAGGATGCATGATGTACAGGTGGCTGGAGAGGATGCATGATGTACTGATGGCTTGAGAGGATGCATGATGTACAGGTGGCTTGAGAGGATGCATGATGTACAGGTGGCTGGAGAGGATGCATGATGTACTGATGGCTTGAGAGGATGCATGATGTACTGATGGCTTGAGAGGATGCATGATGTACAGGTGGCTTGAGAGGATGCATGATGTACAGGTGGCTGGAGAGGATGCATGATGTACTGATGGCTTGAGAGGATGCATGATGTACTGATGGCTTGAGAGGATGCATGATGTGCGGATGGCTTGAGAGGATGAATGATGTACAGGTGGCTTGAGAGGATGCATGATGTACTGATGGCTTGAGAGGATGCATGATGTACCGATGTCTTGAGAGGATGCATGATGTACAGGTGGCTTGAGAGGATGCATGATGTACTGGTGGCTTGAGAGGATGCATGATGTACTGATGGCTTGAGAGGATACATGATGTACAGGTGGCTTGAGAGGATGCATGATGTACTGGTGGCTTGAGAGGATGCATGATGTACTGGTGGCTTGAGAGGATGCATGATGTACTGATGGCTTGAGAGGATGCATGATGTACTGATGGCTTGAGAGGATGCATGATGTACTGATGGCTTGAGAGGATGCATGATGTACCGATGGCTTGAGAGAATGCAAGATATACCTATGGCTTGAGAGGATGCATGATGTACAGGTGGCTTGAGAGGATGCATGATGTACAGGTGGCTTGAGAGGATGCATGATGTACTGATGGCTTGAGAGGATGCATGATGTGCGGATGGCTGGAGAGGATGCATGATGTACAGGTGGCTTGAGAGGATGCATGATGTACTGATGGCTTGAGAGGATGCATGTTATTGGAGCATGTTGAGTGTAGCTGACTAACAGTGATGTACCTTGTTTCAGGCAGTTCAGTGTGAGCTGAGTGATGTGGAGCCTGCAGATCCAGATGGCAGCTGGGTGGCGGATGTAAGTTGTCATCCCACCAAGTGTCTCAGTTGGTAGAACCGCAGACACTGGCTTGATTGATATTATGATGATTAGTTTCTATGTTAGCCGAGGTAACCTCAGGTGTTAATTATTTGTTTACAAATAGTGTCTTAAAATGATTTGTTTTTTATTTTAGTTATTCATTTAAGAATTGACTTTCATTTTGTGTGAGTTCATTTGAGTATGAACCTTTCCATAGAGTGAGGGCCAAACTGTATGAATGTCAGACCCATTCAGTACAAGAGCTTCGCTTTGTGCCTGATTATAATTACATGACATTCATAAATGATCGTTCAATTCAATTACATACATGAGAGAGAAATTCTGTACCAAGTTGAGAGACATTGAGATGTCCAAAATGTAGGGTCCAGGTTATTTATCCTAACAGAATGGAGACCTGAATACACGTAAAGTCTTGGTAGTTTCTCGTAAACAGCAGGCCAGTATTTCTGGGGTGTCTGTTTCAGGGCCTGGAGTGGTGGACAGACCTCACAACGTTCCAGTCTTTCCAGGTGAAGATACTGGGTAAGATGCATTCTTCTTATTAGCTCTGATGCTTGATACTTTGAAAGCCTTTTAATCATGACACCTGAGGTCCAGGCTATTCGTTGGAGTTGACGTTTCTTCAGTGTTGAAAATTGAATATAGACATTGTTTGGGTGAAAATCTAAATTAACTTGGCATCTGTTTATATACTAGTCAAATAAAGATAAGCTGATGTATCAATGAGTGTGGTACGTGAACACTGATGTATCATTGAGTGTGATACGTGAACACTGATGTATCATTGAGTGTGATACGTGAACACTGATGTATCATTGAGTGATATGTGAACACTGGTGTATCAGTGAGTGTGATACGTGAACACTGATGTATCATTGAGTGATATGTGAACACTGGTGTATCAATGAGTGTGATACGTGAACACTGATGTATCATTGAGTGTGATACGTGAACACTGATGTATCATTGAGTGTGATACGTGAACACTGATGTATCATTGAGTGATATGTGAACACTGGTGTATCAGTGAGTGTGATACGTGAACACTGATGTATCATTGAGTGATATGTGAACACTGATGTATCAATGAGTGTGATACGTGAACACTGATGTATCATTGAGTGTGATACGTGAACACTGGTGTATCGTTGAGTGTGAAACGTGAACACTGATGTATCATTGAGTGTGATCAGTGAACACTGATGTATCATTGAGTGTGATATGTGAACACTGATGTATCATTGAGTGTGATACGTGAACACTGGTGTATCATTGAGTGTGATACGTGAACACTGATGTATCATTGAGTGTGATCAGTGAACACTGATGTATCATTGAGTGATATGTGAACACTGATGTATCATTGAGTGTGATACGTGAACACTGATGTATCATTGAGTGATATGTGAACACTGATGTATCATTGAGTGTGATATGTAAACACTGGTGTATCATTGAGTGTGATACGTGAACACTGATGTATCATCGAGTGTGATACGTGAACACTGATGTATCATTGAGTGTGATACGTGAACACTGATGTATCATTGAGTGATATGTGAACACTGATGTATCATTGAGTGTGATATGTGAACACTGATGTATCATTGAGTGTGATACGTGAACACTGATGTATCATTGAGTGTGATACGTGAAAACTGATGTATCATTGAGTGAGATATGTGAACACTGGTGTATCAGTGAGTGATACGTGAACACTGATGTATCATTGAGTGTGATACGTGAACACTGGTGTATCATTGAGTGTGATACGTGAAGACTGATGTATCAGTGAGTGAGATATGTGAACACTGGTGTATCATTGATTGTTATTTGTTATATGTAGAGGTGCAAGTGGATGCTGTGGAGGTGGTCCTGTACCGTATCCTTGATGACAGCCCTGACAACCTCAGTGTCAACTACCAGCTGGTTGCTAATGGATATGCCAAGAGCACTGGAGTAGGGTAGGCCATTTTGATAAGCTCGAGGAGGACACATCAGGAATGCCCCTGTGAAGATCCGGATTAGAATTGTTCAAATTGCTTGGTGAAAACTTTAAGAGGCGACTAACAGTATTTGATGGTCAGACTCACTGACTTGATCGTTGAATGTCATCGTATCCTAATTGATTAGATTGAATCTTATGGTGTCAATCACTGAATTGTCTGGTCCAGACTTTATTGTTTACAGACGGACGTCAAATAGCTGGGTTATTGCTGATTGCGGCATTAAGCAAACAAAACTTGGATCAGGAATGATCTCCCGTCAGCTAACAAGCTTTAGGCCAAATGTCTCTCGTTATCCAGACAACACTTTTGCAATCTGTAGACCAAGGCTCCAAAAGTTACTGTTTTGCTTTGATTTAAAATAAACTTCAAATGGAAATGACATTTTTCCCCTCATAGACGTTTTAGACCAAAGAAAATGTATCAACAGTTTTATGTCATGGACTGACAACAGTGTGTGTTTTGTTTTGGTGTACGTGTTGCATCCAGTGCTTACAGATGTTGTTTAATCTAGGGAGACCATTTCTGCCTTAGACACTTAAAGTTAAAGTTAACTAGAAAAATCACAGACACTTGATGTGGCACTTGAGCAATATTGACTTCCATTTTCTGTCTATTCAGATCAACAGTTTTGGGACCATCAAAGAACCCTGCTGCAGAGGCCCCTAAAAAGATCTTCACCTACAGAGCTTCTAGACAGGTGATACAGTGCTTGACATGGACTAGAATTTGTCAGAGATCCAAAGGACCAGCACCCAAAAGAATATATTGGTTCTGTTGGATCTCTACTAGACACAATGGTGCTTAGAGTTTTAGAGTCAGGTTCTCTCACTTGGTTGATGCATGTCATTGTATCCCAATTGCATAGATTGATGCTCATGATGTCAATCATTCAGTTGTCTGGTCAAGGCGATTATTTACATTTTGCAGGAATTTGCAAAATGCGGTATTAAACAACAACAACAAATTGAGTCATAAACTAATGATGGTTTGGCAGCAGTCAATCAAAACACAGTCTGTTTCACTGTATTTCCTTTTCATACTTCATGTCTTCGTTATGTAAATGTGGATTATTTTATACAAATACATGACTTGATACATTACTGTGCAGTGATACAAAGTATTGAGATGTACTGATAATCTGTATCCAATGGAAAACCTTTGGAAAGACAGGTGTTCAGTTCCTTATGTTGTGATTTCAATGAGTGAGTGAGTGAGTTTGGTTTTACGCCGCTTTTAGCATAAATCCAGCAATATCCTGGTGGGGAACACCAGAAATGGACTTCACACATTGTACCCATGTCGGGAATCGAACCCGGGTAACGAGCGAACGCTGTAACCACTAGGCCACCCGACCGCCCCTGTGATTTCAATGACCACAGAGTATGGATCGTCCTGAATGGAGTCCTGTCTATGAGTACTCTTGGTTGAGTTAATGCATGCTGGTATCCCAGTACCTCCCATGGAGCAGTCAGGGGAGTGAGGCCAGTAGATAGATGCAGGCACCAGTCTGTTAGTCAGGGGAGTGAGGCCAGAGATAGATGCAGGCACCAGTCTGTTAGTCAGGGGAGTGAGGCCAGAGATAGATGCAGGCACCAGTCTGTTAGTCAGGGGAGTGAGGCCAGAGATAGATGCAGGCACCAGTCTGTTAGTCAGGGGAGTGAGGCCAGAGATAGATGCAGGCACCAGTCTGTTAGTCAGGGGAGTGAGGCCAGAGATAGATGCAGGCACCAGTCTGTTGGTCAGGGGAGTGAGGCCAGAGATAGATGCAGGCACCAGTCTGTTAGTCAGGTAGTGAGGCCAGAGATAGATGCAGGCACCAGTCTGTTAGTCAGGGGAGTGAGGCCAGAGATAGATGCAGGCACCAGTCTGTTAGTCAGCTAGTGAAAATCTACAGGGACTAATTTGTTTATCTCAATGTTAGTTATTTCTCATAAACCACTTGGCTGGATTGAGCTGCGAACTAGTTGGATATGACCAATGGTGACTAGCCCTGAAAGTTCTCATCCCAGAGATAGTCTATGTGACTACTGGATAAGAATAACACCTGGATCAAGATAAACATTCAGCTGTAAACTGACCGAATTTTTACTTATCCTGCATTACTCCTTAATGCATTCACTGCTTACCTTACACCAAGAAGAAGACAGCGCAACGGCAATGGGGGAAGATATAAAGATGGCTGCTGGCTTGTTGCTTGCCCTGTTACGGGACAGAGGGGTGAGTAAATAGCCACAGGGCCGATGAAATGCCAAATGGGAGAACCGCCCACTGGTAGTGAATCCGCTGAACTGGAACCTGAGGAACCTGCGGTCGGAGGGATGGATAGGTATACGCAGGTTGGCATCCTGCAGGTCGAGACTGATCAAGGAATTGATCGCCTTATCAGTCTCAATGTGGTGAGGCAGAAGTAAGGTGGACGCTTGAGGTAACATTCATTGAACACAGAGAGATTGTGAATCCTTCTCATCTTGTCTGAGTCCTTCTTGGGTACCAGGAAGATGTGAGAATAGAAGCCCGATTTTAACGCTGGAGTGCATACAATCTCTACAGCCTCTTTACCAACAGTGTGTCTGTTGGATTTTAATAGCAGATGTTGCTTCCTTGGATATTACCAAGTGAGCTGTGGTCAACGGTTGAAGTTCCTCTACTTCTAGATGATAACTGTGACGTAGTACGTTGAGAACGTAATCATCCTTGAGGATGCTTCAGTTCTGCCAGTCTCCTGCCTACAGGGGTGTCGACCATTGGGACGGCTGGGGGCAGGAGTTCCCAGTCGTGACTGTCTGACACTTCATTGTTTAACCCTCTTTACACCTCCCCTGGCTGGGTATTTACCACGACAGGACTGATAAGAAACTTGAGGTTTTGCTCTGCCATGCCCTTTCCCACAAAAGGAATCCTGGTCTTGGCCTTCCTTGAGAGGCGCGTGACTAGGCTTATAATTGCGTGACTTGCCGACAGTGATGTGGAGAAGGTGACTTGTCATCAAGGTCACATAACAGGGCGATGGTCCTTATAAAAGTAGGATTTGGAATCCTCAACATCTTTATTTCTTCACCCAAGACCGTCGCTGTTGTGTTGTCTTCTTGTTGTCACAAGTTAGCAGTGAATGCATTAAGAAGTAATGCAGGATAAGTATACAAATGTAAAAAATATTTAGTTTGTGCTAAATTTATGTGTGGATCATTGTTCACACATTCAACTAAGGGATTGACCACAAGTGATATCAGTTTGTATGCAACCAAGATACAGTTGTAATAATGCATCTACTCATCCCTCTGTCCCGTAACAGGACAAGCAACAAGCCAGCAGTGACATCGCTGCCTCCTACATGACGACCTCTCCTGTGAAGGGGGACTTCCAGTGGGGCAATCCTCCTAGCAGGTCCTACACCCCAGGAACAACAACGCCTGTTACATCCAAACCAACCACCCCAGCCATCACACCCACAAAGACCCCGCCCCCACAGAACACAAATCGGAACAACATGAATGTCAATGCAGCTGCTGCACAAGCACAAGCAGCTGCCACCGCAGTGGCAGCCACACAGAAGCAGGGGGAGGCGGAGTCTCATGCAGTCAATATCAAGGTTAACATCAGTGCCTATGAATCTCCAGCTAACTTCCACATACAGCTTGAAGAAACTCGGGAGCGGGAAGGGTGAGTCTGTCAGTGATCCGACAAGACAAAGGTGTAGGTGTCATCTGGAGAGTTAGACAGAGATAGGCTTGGACTTTCCAACTGACCTTGTTCTGTTATGCTGAATGTTGATAACTATGACTAATTTCAGAAAGTCCCCAGACAGTAAAGCGGTGAAAATTTGCTTGCTTCTGTGTTAAACAACATTGCCTCTACATGTTTCTGATAAAACTGACCACACTGTCGTTCCACTCCAGAATAATGAGGCTGCTTCAAAGACAGTTTCAGACTTCAGAGCCAGCACACCGGATATGGAAGGTGAACGACTTCTGTGCAGCGAGATACAGCAAGGACAACCTGTGGTACAGGGCCAAGGTGTGCCAGATGCTTGACACGGACGAGATAAAGGTACTTGCTCTCCTGTTTCTACCCATTCTGGGAGACCGCCTCCATGGTCTGGTGGTAGAGCATCTGCCTGGAGAGCGGAAGGTCCAGTGTTTCTACCCATTCTGGGAGACCACCTCCATGGTCTGGTGGTAGAGCGTCTGCCTGGAGAGCGGAAGGTCCAGTGTTTCTACCCATTCTGGGAGACCGCCTCCATGGTCTGGTGGTAGAGCGTCTGTCTGGAGATCGGAAGGTCCAGTGTTTCTACCCATTCTGGGAGATCACTTCCGTGGTCTAGTGGTAGAGTGTCTGCCTGGAGATCGGAAGGTCCAGTGTCCGATCCCCGGCTGCGCCGTACCAAAAAACGTTAAAAGATGGTACCTGTCTGGCACTCGGCATTAAGGGGCTAAACAAGAACTGGTTGGCTCGGAGTCAGTATACTGTGTCTGAGTTGGGTATTCGTGTTAAACTGTGACATGGTATCTCAGTGAGCTAGCACTATAAACAGGCATCAGTCTGGACTAGTACAAGCAGCTACACACACAAACACACGTGCATGCACATCGCTGTATAAGTGCAATGATGGTGGTTAGAATAGGTTCCCGACTATATGGATCAGGTGGTCAGGCTCGGTGACTAGATTAATTGCATATCATTGTATCTCAACAATGTGAATCAGTACTCATAATATCAATCAGTGGATGGTCCTGTCTTGATTCTTTTATTTAACAACAACATCTCCCCCTTTGTTTATCTCCTTGTAAGGCATCATGACAGGCTGAAAATGATAAGAAATTGCCATTAATGAAGATTTGGTGACAGTGGATAAAGTACATATTAAATAGTTTTGAGTGCAAGATAAAACTTAGAAAAATTAGAGAACAAATGGTTGTCATGACAAGTATGAATACATCCCAATTAACAGAAGTTGCTAATATTTTGGATAATCTGTTTTCATTGTACTGATTGAAATTCATCTGTAAATCCATTCAGTTTGGAGGGGAACTTATTCAAATAAGTCATTAGAAAGGGGTAAATTATCAGAAAAGGTTGAGAATAAGGGCTGTTGATTTAGCGAGTTCATTGTTGAAAGCTCGAAATTTCAATGTTTATTTTATGAAATCGTGTTCTGCTTCCTCAGGTGTACTTGGTGGACTTTGGGTTGGTGGATACGCTGACCAGTGCTGATCTACGGGTGTTGGACGTTAAGATGAGGGCCCCGAACTGTTGTGCTATACAGTGCCACCTGGCGGACATAGTGTCTGCCGGGTGTGCCGACCCGCTACAGTGGTCAGCAACTGCCTGCGAGTTCATGGCCGAGATGGTGAAGAACAAAACTCTCTATATCAAGAAAGAGGTGAGTGTGAAGGCACATTCAGGACATGTAGCTCTTAGACCAAGTATCTCATTGATGTTTCAAGTGTTGTCAGAATGTTTGCAATATGCTGTGCAGATTATGTAGGAATGCTGCCCATGTTATAAAGGAATGCTGTGCAGGCTATGTAGGAATGCTGTGCAGGTTATGTGGGAATGCTATGCAGGTTATGTAGGAATGCTGTGCAGGTTATGTGGGAATGCTTTGCAGGTTATGTAGGAATGCTGTGCAGGTTATGTAGGAATGCTATGCAGGTTATGTAGGAATACTGTGCAGGTTATGTGGGAATGCTGTGCAGATTATGTAGGAATGCTGTGCAGGTTATGTGGGAATGCTGTGCAGGTTATGAAGGAATTCTGTGCAGGTTATGTAGGAATGCTGTGCAGGTTATGTAGGAATGCTGTCCAGGTTATGTAGGAATGCTGTGCAGGTTATGTGGGGATGCTGTCCAGGTTATGTAGGAATGCTGTCCAGGTTATGTAGGAATGCTGTGCAGGTTATAAAGGAATGCTGTGCAGGCTATGTAGGAATGCTGTGCAGGTTATGTAGGAATGCTGTCTGGGTTATGTAGGAATGCTATGCAGGTTATGTAGGAATACTGTGCAGGTTATGTGGGAATGCTGTGCAGGTTATGTAGGAATGCTGTGCAGGTTATGTGGGAATGCTGTGCAGGTTATGAAGGAATTCTGTGCAGGTTATGTAGGAATGCTGTGCAGGTTATGTAGGAATGCTGTCCAGGTTATGTAGGAATGCTGTGCAGGTTATGTGGGGATGCTGTGCAGGTTATGTAGGAATGCTGTGCAGGTTATGTAGGAATGCTGTGCAGGTTATGTGGGAATGCTGTGCAGGTTATGAAGGAATACTGTGCAGGTTATGTAGGAATGCTGTGCAGGTTATGTAGGAATACTGTGCAGGTTTTGTAGGAATGCTGTGCAGGTTATGTAGGAATGCTGTCCAGGTTATGTAGGAATGCTGTGCAGGTTATGTGGGAATGCTGTGCAGGTTATGAAGGAATGCTGTGCAGGTTATGAAGGAATGCTGTGCAGGTTATGTAGGAATGCTGTGCAGGTTATGTAGGAATACTGTGCAGGTTTTGTAGGAATGCTGTGCAGGTTATGTATGAATGCTGTGCAGGTTTTGTGGGAATGCTGTGCGGGTTATGTGGGAATGCTGTACAAGTTTTGTGGGAATGCTGTCTGGGTTATGTAGGAATGCTGTGCAGGTTATGTAGGAATGTTGTCCAGGTTTTGTAGGAATGCTGCCTTGGTTATGTAGGAATACTGTCCATACATAATAAGGCCTGAATTTCTACTTTCCCTGATGGATGCTTTTAACAATAAACAATGGGACATTAGGGGGACAGTACATATTTCTATCCCACTGTTGTCAGAGTTTTATTGGAATTTTGTCAGGGTTTTATTGGATTGTTATCAGGCTTATTTAGGCATGTTCATTGACTGTAGTTATACATTATATTGGAGGTGTGGGGAAAGCGTTGGCTTGCCACATGAAGACCAAAGTCTAAACGCAATGTACATCACTCATCACAAACTAGCTCCCTCCCAAGTTTTGATGTATATGATTACAGGGTGACATGGAGAATGAAAGACGGAGTCTGCCCATCGACCTGCTGGTAGAGGAGATTGTGGCGGAGACAGCCCTGGAGCCTTGTAGAACCAGCGTGAACAGCCTCATCAAGTCCATGAAGGAGAAGGGGCTGGCCATCCCATGCAGAAGGTCAGCCTTCATTTACTCTTAGGCGGCACAGGTGGCCCAGTCGTCTAAGGCGCTCCGATTCGCTGTGCAGAGTTGCGTCACTTGGGCACGCCAGAAACCTATGATTGTTCGAATGCTGGTTCGCCCTGAATATATTTCAAGGTTTGTCAGCACCACACCCAGTGCTCGTGGGTTTCACCGAAGTGGTAAACATGTGAGACCTGCATCACTTCAGGCTTTCCTCCCTCATTAAGCTGACACGCCGTGATATAACTGGAGTTCTGTTAAAAGCGGCATTAAACCCAACTCACTCATTCTTCATGCTGTTAGTGTTGTGAAAATAACAGTACAAAAATTTTTGTGTGTTTTTTTTATCTCATTACTTACTATTACCAAAAAAATGTGGCTCTGGTAAGAAATAAATATAATGAAACATTAAGAAACATTTTTGTGTATTGTTTTCTGGATAGTTGTCATTTGGATGAAGTAAAGACTAATTGAAATAAACGAACAATGTTTGTATTGTTATAAGTAAAAGTATTAGCTCCTTTCACACCCGTACCTACTTTAAAATCTTTGACAGGAATAAAAAAAGAGGCATTTTTATTTGATTCCCTTTTTGTTATAAAATTTGAGTTGGCAGATCCATTACCCATGTGACTGAAAACAGTACACCCTACACTGTATTGACTCTCCTGAATTTCCAGGAAGAAGCAAGAGTCTGGGGATAGTTTGACCTCCAGTGAAGCCTCGGAGGTGAAGGCTGATGAACCGTACGTGGAATGCGAGGTGCTCCATTACTCCCGCCACCCTGTCCCCGAGACGTCCCATCTCACTGTGATACCCACCTACGTGGACTTTAATGGGATCATGTACTGCCAGTGCCTTGACGATGGTAACCATACTTTACACGATCACCTGTCCTCCTTGGCACTTGACTTTGTTTTAAGCTGAACATGTTAACCACCAGTTTGATTCATATTGTCGCCTGTCATCATTTGTCTGTCTGTCCCTCCATCATACTGTTGATGTTTCATCTCGGTCAAGTCGAGCATTTTTATAATATGGTTACAATTTTGTACCATGCTTGAGTGAATTGAATGATGGGTCCCTGGAGATACTCTTTACTTTAATCATACTTAGAATTTATCTCATTTGAACGTATACTACTTGAAATTGCCCCGTGAAGATCCGGGTAAGAATAGGTCTTCAGCAACCCATGCTTGCCGTAAAAGGTGACTATGTTTGTCGTAAGAGGCGACTTGCTGGATCGGGTTGCTAGGCTCGCTGACTTGATTGATGCATGTCATCGTAATCCCAATCGATGCTCATGATGTCAATCACTAGATTGTCTGGTCCAGACTTGATTATTTACAGACCGCCGTCATATAGCTTGAATATTGCTGAGTCCTGCGTTAAACAACAAACAAACAAAATGTTGAAATTAGATCTAGATCACATGTAAAACATGTGTCCCCTGAGGTGATATCACCCGTCTAAGGCGGATTTATCTCCACCTACTCAGAGACTGGTATTTGGCCCCAAGTCTGTTGCAATTTTCAGTACAAATTTGCAGATGGAAATTAAAAAATTCCTGTTTTATGTAAACATAGTCATATGTTTGAAATCTTTTTCTGTTTTACAAATGTTTTACCGTATCATAAATTATGGTATTTTTCAACCACAGAAACAGATTTGATGACCATGACAGATGACATTCAGACCATGTACGTGGAATCGAGTCCCCAGCGAGTGCGCTGGCAGATAGGCCAGGCTTGTGTCTCCTACTTCAAGACAGATGACCTTTGGTTCAGGGCCAGGGTTGTCGAGCTCAATGACGATAAAATCAACGTAGGTTGGCTTGATTTTGGAAATATTTAGTAACTTACAGGCATGTTCTGTCTTGAATGTTTGTTGTATCAGATACAAATCAATATGTTGCCAGTTCAGTGGAGGCAGATCACATCAGGCTTTTTTACATTCTGCAGTGCCCGAGTTACAGTTAAATGTCACAACTATTTACCGTATATCGCTGTGTATAAGGCGAGTTTTTCGTACCTAAAATGGGGGGGCTAAGAAGGGGGGTCGTCTTATACACGGAGTCAAAGATCTCACATTTTTTTCCAATGGCGATGTCAACCGGCGTCCGATAGCCAGCCCAGCATTTGACAATAAAACTTCGCATTTCGTCCTAAATAACTGTTCCAATAACTATTTCCATACATAAACATGATTTGTATCTCTTTTCCTTGAATAAAGTTTAATAATTTCTGCAAATAAAGTTGAAATGACCCTTGCCTCGATGCAGATTGTCAAACCACCTGACACGGTAAAACAATCAACATCCGTGAGCAGAGAGCCGGAAGTACCGGTAAGCATTTGCATATTGCACATGTGACCTAACATGTGATAACCGGTGAAGCTGAAATCAATTCCCGCTGTTTTTACAGTTGTATTAACAAGTGTTGGAGACGGTGTGTACAAGTGATTGTGGAATATACACGCTGAATGTGAAGCAAACATAAGCCTAGTTAGTTACAACATAGTTAATTGGCGATTAAATTACTCACCATTGTCTCTTATATGTTATTACTTCATAAATGAATTTTATTTTACGGGCACCAATTTGGTGTCGTACCGTGTAAACACGAAATGGCGACGTGTGCTGGAGTTACACACGCGACCTATCATTGTAGAAAAAAAACAACGCAAGATAAACAATTGCATATATAAGGTTTGTGTGCGCACTTGTGATGTGTGCGAAATACGCATCAGTCGGAAAGCGCATGTTAAATCTCCAAAGTAACTAACTAACTAACTAACTAACTTGTGATGTCCGTGTGCGAAATACGCTACAGTTGGAAAGCGCACGTTAAATCTTCTATATCAGTCAGACTTGTGATGTGTTTCATTCCCGGTCGCCTTATACACGGAGTATAGGATTTTGGGTTGATTTTTAAGGCGTGTACAGGGGGGTCGTCTTATACGTGGGGTCGCCTTATACACAGCGATATACGGTATGCATAATTCAAAGAACACAAGGACTCTTTAGCTCAGAATAAATGTATGACTTTCATTTGTGCCTTATAAAAAATATTACTACTGATACAGATTTATTTTTTGTCTAGACTGGCATAATATGTTATGGCAGACACTAGTTAGTCTTATTTTGTACATGTGGATCATCTGTCCATGTACCATTTTACATTTTACAAGAAATCCAGTATAACACAAAATGAGAGGGTATGCTTTTATATGTCATTGGAAGAGATAGTGGGGTAGCCATATTGTTGAAGCTTTGGCCCATTTTGCTGAAATGTCTTTGATTGGGTTCCCTGTATTCAAATACTTTTTATCCCCTTGATGTGATATGGTCAGTGTATAGCTAAACGTGGTGTAAAAAACAACTAGCTCATTGGAAGGAATTGGTTTAATCCCGTGCCCCATAAGCCAAAATAATTCAGCCTTGTCACCCATCTGAAAAGATTCTGCATTTGAACAATTCTACTTGGGGGGTTACTTGGCAAAGGAGGTTTTAATGATTATATACTGACAACAGTCACAATTTGTATTCTGTCAACAGTGTACGAGATGGTTGATCTTCATGAAGTAAATCCGTAAGTTCTGAAATTAGACCCTCTTTGGTTTCAGGTGCAATATTGTGACTATGGTAATTCTGAACTGCAGTCCGTGGATCTGGTCCGCCTTCCGGAGGCGAGGTTTGTGGAGAAGCCCCAGCTGTGTCTGGAGTGTGTCCTGCATGGCGTCATCCCTGTAAGTCGTTCAACACTAAAACAACAATCTCATCAATATCAGATCTTTCAGGACAGGACAAGTGTATGTCCTATTTTAGACCTTGAGGCCCACTGTACAATTTGGTGGATTTCAACATTTTCATGTTAAAGAGCACCATGTAAACACTAAACACAGTAATACATGGTATCTATGCAGCATGTCTTGACTTAACATCTTATATAAAAAAAGCTAAATTTACACAATATATTTTTGTTTTGTGTACACATCAATTCCACATACCGTATTCAACGTAATAAGCGCCCAGGGCGCTCTCAAAATTAGAAATAGGGGGCTCTTATTAGAATATTATTTTGGTGAAAAAAACACGGAGTTGAGAGATGGTTTATGCTGACAGCCTGAAATGTTTATGTATTAATTGCCCATAATTAAGGGTGCATATAACACACGAGTGCGGATTATTCGCGAAAAAATAAGTCTTGTGTACATTGATCAATCGGAAGGGGTGCCAATTGGGATTGTTCACTAGCCAATATATTAGCAAATATCGCTGTGGGCGATTATTAGAGCAGGGCGCTTATACGGTATTTCCTGCTGTTTGGAAAGTTGTAATAATACATGGGAACACACATTTCTGTACAAGGTCATGCCAGGTGAACTTTCTTATTAACCTTTCAGCCATTCAGTGTTGAGGTTACTAAATTCTTTCAGCAATGATTCGGATGGAATTTGTATTTTAGGCTATCAACTCAATAGTAATAATATGTGGATAGCCTCAGTAATTATCACTTCTGATGTAACATCTCATGCATTTTGTCATGTTTTCAAAGTATCAATTGAACAGCACAGTTTAGCAATGTTTGAGTGTAAATGACGACAATGATCTTAGCTGCTTGGTCTGGATCAATATAGTAAATTTTAATTGTAGCTTGCGATAATCTTAGCCTTCAATCACAGCTGGCGAATTCCCAGAACTTGCATTGGGATTACCCAACGTTCCATTGTTGTGAAAGTGGTCTGTCTTTGGTGTGTAAGTTGCCCATTTATCCACCAGAAACTTTAGTTATAATACTTTGAACATGTAACTGTAGAGTCCTGTCTGTTCCAGGTGAGTGAGGATGGAACGTGGCCTATGACTGTGCTGGACTACATCCACAGCATGATTGTCAACCATCAGTGCCAGATTGAGATCATGGTAAGCTTTGAAGGAGACCTTCAAGGTTTCTTTGATCTGTTGGGTAGCTGATTGCTGATTGGCCAGCAGAGTGTATGTCTGTGACCATGAAGTGCAGGATTTCCAATTTTAATTCCCTCATCGATATGAAGAGATGCCAACCTTTATTATTCTGAAGGAATCAGTACAATATTTTGATCCAAGTTCTGACGAAATAATATGAAGTAAGATATCTTTAGAATGTTGTTAAAAAAACTGCCAGCAATTTACATTAAATAATGACCTTGTTAAAGGCATTACTAATTACTAATTAAATAGAAATAGTAATCACTTTTCTAAGCTCGTAATGGGAGGGCATCAGTTTCAGAAAACACTGACTGGCAGTGGTTTATTTCCATTTGTTTGTAAAAATACATTTGTAACCTTGCAGTTACCATGTTTAGAGGTATCAAATCAAGGATTCACACCTTATATCCTGATCTGGTCTATAGATTTTATTCAGTGTACATATATGCTGAAATAGCTAAATGAACGTATGGTGTGGATGGAAATGTGTCTTCAGTAACAAAGCTGTGTTCTGAGTAGGCAAACATGGTGATGTTGCAGAAGGCGGAGGAAGGCAGCTCCGTGGAGGTACGACTCAAGTTGCCAGATGGGTCTGACCTCGGCAAGACACTCATACAGATCGGGGCAGCTACACCGCCTGATGATCTTGCAAGAGAGTATGAAACAAGTCGCAAAATATCCGATGTTATTCAGGTGAGATATCAGAATTATTTTGCTTTGATGAGCTGCTGTTTCAGCCGTGTGCTTATAACATCTACTTGTCATGCCCAGTGAAAAGATGTATAGGGCTTGTGAATGGTTCGTCTCGGTGAAACTTGCATCACCCAGACAGAACTTTCTTCGATTTCCATAATGTATGATACGTTTGAAATATACTAAGTAGAAGTATTTAAAATAATGTTTATTTCTAGATGTTATGATAAATAGGTCCAATGTTGAAATTTAGAGGTATGTGTTTGTGGAAAAACCTATTGGATAATTGGAATGAGATTGATTATCAAATTATTTATTATTCCGCCCCAACAAAGTGGGGCAGGGGATATTGGAACGGAGTTTGTCCGACTGTCCTTGCTTCCATCTGCCCTTCCTTCCATCTGTCCTTCCTTCCTTCCATCTGTTCGTCCACTTCTCAATTGGGACAAATTTTCTCAAAAACTATTCAAGTTAGAGGAATTAAATTTTGCACACTGATGTTGCTGGTCACGACCTCAAATGAGTTCGAAAATTGGTGTTTCACATTCATAATTTACAGACTTGTGGCCCTTGCCCCATGCTTTTCAACTTAGTGCATACTGAGTGAAATGGGGACAAGTTTTTTCAGCATCTACTGAAGCTACAAGAATGAAAGTTTGCATGCTTATTTAAGAGATACTTGTCAAGACTGAGTTCGAAAATTGGTCCGTCAATTCATTGTTTACTGAGTTACGGCCTTCAATCCATGTTGTGATGACAAGTTTTCAGAGAAAATGCATTAATTTCACATTTATTCTTTTTTTTCTGCGAACATAAAGCGGCCCAAGTGCCTATTTCTTCTTTAAGTCTTAATGGGGCTCTTTTTTATAGTTTTTGTTCACTACTATATGAGCAAACACACTTCTAATGTGCCTCATGGCGGGGGATAGTGATAAAGCTGTTTTCTTGTTATTTCATGTAATTGAAAATAGGATATTTCATAAAATGGATATGAATACTTGTCGAATTTTGCATTTTGCTTTAGTCTGGAGATAAGTATGATTGTGTAAATTGTGATTGACGCCCTGTTTTTTTTCAATAAAACAGAAGCGCTACCCATATAAACAGCCTTGCCTGGCACCAGTTGGAGAATACTTCCCTGTCGTTGTCACCCACATGGAACTGCCTAATATTGTAAGTAGAGCATTTTGTCTGTATTGTGTCGCCACTAAGTACTCATCTGTTTCATATTGTACAGCTTCTAAACAATGTGACCTAGTTACTACATTCCATTGTCGGGTCAGAGATGGTTTTTTACATTTGATTGTCACAGAAAGACTGACAACTTGTCCAGGAGATGGTCTTGGTTGGGTTACTTGTCAGTTTGGTCTTTGGTTGATTGCTTGTCACAGTGTTTGTTTGTTGTTGTACAGTGCCATACTCAGAAAAGTGACCGCTGTCTGTAAACTATCAAGTCTGCACCAGACTGGTGATTTGTATCGTGCAATATCCCATGCTGTTGAGGTACGATGATGTGCAATTGACCAAGTCACCAAGCCCTGACAACTCATCCATCTTTTTGTCCCTGACAACCTGCATAGGTTGCTCGGGAAGACTTTTGAGTTAGTCAGAGAAGGTACATGGTTTCTGCTTTTGTCTGAGAGTTGGTCTGAGTAAATGTTCTTGAGTGTAGTGCACACTTTTTTCCCCCAAAAACACAGCTGTTGATATTCCCTGAAGATTCTGGGTGTTGCTTCAGGTGTGGTTCCAGCATGTTGCCCAGGAACCCCGTGATATAGATGACGAGGTGGTGAAGCGAGTAGAACAGGTGAACAGTGACCTGGCAGCACTCCTCAAGATGTCCCCCGAGCTGGCACAAGCAGAAACCATGGGGAAGTCGTTCATCAAAGTCCCAGCACCAGGTAAGTTGAATGTTGGACAGTTCCAGGCCCAGGTAAGTTGTATATCAGCTAGTTCCAGCACCATGTAAGTTGTATGTTGGCCAGTTCCAGCACCAGGTATGTTGTTTGTCAGTTGTTTGTCAGCCAGTCCCAGCACCAGCCAAGTTGTATGTCGGCCAGTTCCAGTACTAGGTAAGTTGTATGTTGGACAGTTCCAGTCCCAGGTAAGTTGTTTATCGGCTAGTTCCAGTACCAGGTAAATTGTCGGGCAATCAATGATTACTGACATATAGATGTGAGCGAGTGATTAAAATAACTGTATAATGGTTTGAGTAAGTTGAATATGTGCTTGCAGTGCTTAGACATCTAAGGATTAGTTCTGGGGATTTGTTAGACATGTGTTTTCCCAAATGGAAGTGAAGTCATTGAACCGGACGTGATATCATGGCAGTGCATATGGCCTAAGGTTCCTTATTGTTTTGTCTTGAGGCCAGATGCTGGTATGAGGTTGTGGTAGGCATGTATTTCACCGAACCAAAGGTCATGGTGTCCTGCTGGAAATGCGTAGAGGTGTGGAATATTTCTAGAAATTGTAGTGATGGAGCTGCATCTGTTTTTCAAGTGCTTCAAAACGTTTTAGCTTCTATCCATTTTAGCTGTAGTTTTGTGTTCTCCATTCCCACTGACAGCAAGCAATGAATCTCACCCACTGTATGTCTGTATGCTTGTTCTATTCCGTCAGGTCAGATGTGCAGCGCCCAGTTCAGCTATGATGGCTGCTGGTACCGGGGCCTGGTGATCGACAGGGATGAGGACACACAGCTAGCGCTTGTTGTGTTTGTAGATTATGGGAATGTGGAGTACGTCCACCTGGACAGGTTTGTGTTTGGTAGTGTTCTCATGTATTTGTTGATGTGTCTGTTCAATGCTTAATGTGAGGTTTTGTGAGTGGTATCGAAGTCATGAAAAAAGAACAAGTATGTGTGTATTCACGAAATATAATACATGATGGTGAGGACCCCCGACTATTATTTTCACAGCTACACACTTTTGAGGTCTTACATGACAGAACAGGCAGATGTATATGCAGTTAAGGCTTTGCATGATGACACTGGAATAGTTCATGTTCAAAGTGTTTTTTTTATTATCCACGGTGGTTTTCTGAATCATATCAAAGCAGTTTGACAGATAGTCTTCAGGTGATGTCACAGTTAGCTTATACTCCCACTTGGCACAAAGGACATCGAGTGAGTTGGCTTGTACTTGACTTAAAACTTTTTGTATGAATTTACAATTGTTAAATAACAGCATAACTAAGAATATTTGATGATATGGGCTGAAATTGTCAGTGTGTCCGTTCTCCGGTTTATACCGGATATTGACCGGTAAAATATGACCAGGGCCGGTAAATTTGAGTTATTACAGTCCCTGTGTCTGGTCAGATGTAACAAATGTTATATTTGGGATTACACTTCTCTTTCTAAAGTATAGATTCTAGTACTGTTTTGGGTTGTCCCATCCATGATACGAACCCACACTCTCAGAGAGTTAACATTTGTTACATTTGACCACTTTCGAAAAGCCAGGTGTATTCATAGCTTTGGGCTATGGGAGCTGTGCAAATTTACACTTGTCAGAGAGTTGTCTGACTCATTTTTTTGGGAAGCCTTGGTGTCTGAGTGGGTTAGGTAACTGACTTTGTGTGCTGGCAAGAAGGTGCCTCAATCTTGAGTGTGTGGGTTAGAATCCCAGATGGGACTCAAGCCCCATAAATATTAGGATCTTGTGCTTTACAAAGTATGTGTGAAGATCCGGGTTAGAATAGGTCTTCACCAACCCACGCTTGCCATTAAAGGCGATTGTGCTTGTAAGAGGAGACTAACGGGATCGGGTGGTGATTCTTGACTTAGTTGATGCATGTCATCGTATCTCAATTAAGTGGATAGCTGCTCATGATATCTATCACTTGATTGTCTGGTCCAGACTTGATTATTTACAAACCAACATCATATAACTGGACTATTGCTGAGTGTGGCGTTGAACAAAAAAACCCAAACAAACCCAAACAAACAAACAAACATGTGTTTTTAAACTTATTTTGAGTGATGTTGACACGAGGATGTGTTTATGAAAGATTTATATAAAACTATTTTATATCTAACAAATGTTATGCTTAGGATTACACTCTCTTCATAAAGTTTGTTTCATCTACTTATAGTCAGGTATTTATATTAAATTTGCAACAGCTAACATCGGGGCAAATGACTTACCTCCTTGGAGTAAGACTGCTGAATCGATAGAGCTGAACTTTTTGTTGCAATTAATACTTCTTTAGCCAGGACCGGTACTTTTGTTTGCACCCGGCCCACATGACCGGTAGATAAACACTGATTGTTCATGGGCAATAATGCACAGCTAGAACAATAGAGTGATGTCACAAAAATAATTTAAGATCTTGGAAGGTGAGAGACACCTAGTGTCTGGTTTATGGAAAGAAATGTTGAGTGAAGTTGCTTGTTGTCTGTTGTAGGTTGCGGGTCCTGACAGCATCAGCTCGGGGTCTGGCAGGGCAGGGTGTGAGGAGCTATCTCCACGGGCTGCAACCTGTCGGCGGGCCGAGGCAGATCTGGTGTAAGAACAGCATGGTTTTAAACCTGCAGCTGATCGGAAACCAACCGCTTGTGGCCTGTATAAAGGTGGGTGTGTCAGATAAACAGCTTGTCGCCTATATAAAGGTGGGTGTGTCAGATGAACAGCTTGTAGTCTGTATAAAGGTGGGTGTGTCAAATAAACAGCTTGTTGCCTGTATAAAGGTGGGTTTGTCAAATAAACAGCGTGTTGCCTGTATAAAGGTGGGTGTGTCAGAAGAACAGCTTGTAGCCTGTAGCATGTATAAAGGTTGGTGTGTCAGATGAACAGTTTGTCGCCTGTATAAAGGTGGGTGTGTCAAATAAACAGCTTGTCGCCTATATAAAGGTTGGTGTGTCAGATAAACAGCTTGTAGTCTGTATAAAGGTTGGTGTGTCAGATGAACAGCTTGCAGCCTGTAGCCTGTATAAAGGTGGTTGTGTGTCAGATAAACAGCTCGTAGTCTGTATAAAGGTGGGTGTGTCAGATAAACAGATTGTAGCCTTATAAAGGTGGTTGTGTGTCAGATAAACAGCTCGTAGTCTGTATAAAGGTTGGTGTGTCAGATGAACAGCTTGTCGTCTGTATAAAGGTGGGTGTGTCAAATAAACAGCTTGTCGCCTATATAAAGGTTGGTGTGTCAGATAAACAGCTTGTAGTCTGTATAAAGGTTGGTGTGTCAGATGAACAGCTTGTAGCCTGTAGTCTGTATAAAGGTGGTTGTGTCAGATAAACAGCTCGTAGTCTGTATAAAGGTGGGTGTGTCAGATAAACAGATTGTAGCCTTATAAAGGTGGTTGTGTGGGAGATAAACAGGTTTTCTGTCACTTTGTGTTTGTTCTTTACCTCAACAAACATAGAACTGTTTGTGATGAAAACCAATGGCAACCCCCAACCTTGACTATAGATGTTCTTTACTTCATCAAACATATAGTCCAACATGTTTTCATCTGCCAGGCCTTGGAGCCACTAAGTGTGGAACTGTACAAGAAAAGCTGTGATGACTTCGATACAGAACATCTGGAGTTAGCCTACCAGCAACTCATAGAGTCTGGCCTTGCTCAGATTGACCCAAGTCTTGCTGAGGAATCGGAGCTGTAAGTAGAAGAATGTCTTGTATCTGTTGATTGTATGATGGTGTTTTCCTATTTGATTCCAACTAGTATTAGGTACTATTCAAGTCATCAGCTTACAAGTACAGCCTGTTCAGTGAGATATGAAACTTGTCCCTTCTCTTTGTACAGTTCTGTGTGATTGTCCTGTTGTAATTAGATGTAGATGTATCTCAAAGGATGATACTATTAATTCATACTGTGATACACCACCATATTAATACATAACAATGTACAATATGCTATATACTATTTTGATAAATTTTGATACAGATATGCTTTTTATGAACAGTAACTGATTAGCATTTATTTGTTGATTTTTCAGTATGATTGTGTTGAAACATCAGAACAAGATAAGAAAAACAATTTTCTGCATCTTCACATTGTCCAAGGGGTGTGTGGTAGCCTTGTGGTTAAAGCGTTCTCTTATCACCCTGAAGAACTGGGTTCGATTCCCCACATAGGTACAATGTGTAAAGCCCATTTCTGGTGATCTCCGCCTTGATATTGCAGGAATATTGCTGAGAGTGGCATAAAACCATACTCACTCACTCACTGTGAATTGAGTATTGCAATACGTATCATATCGTGAGATAGTTGTATCATGACATCCCTAGTTAACACAAACAGGATCACTTGTTGCAGGTTTGACTTGGCTGTGACTGCAAGCTTGAAGGAAGCAGAAATAGGGGCAGATGTTATAATAGAGGAAGACACAGAGCTGAAGGAGGATGAACGGGTCACGGAGTAGTACAACGTGGATGTTCCTGGGAGCTTACACTAGGAAGAGAGGGGACACAGTCCAGGAGTATCTGTATGTTCAGCATCTGTGTGGGTTGGATGTGTTAGCAGTGTTAATGAATGGAAACTGCCCTGGTCACAAGTCATTGTGTCTCGGTGTAGGTTATGACCATCTTCACAACTGTTGACTGGATGAGAAACCAAGGCATGGGTTGTCAAGACAACTTACAGAACTAAATTGTATTCTTTCTGGAATTTGATTTCTCAAGGCTATTATTATTTCATACATGTCATTTATGAACATATAATTTGTCAAGCCATGTTTTAATAATAGCTTTTGGAAGCTACCCTCCAGTGAAGGATAATGATTTCTTGACAGAGTTCAAGAAGTACGAAGTGCAATGCCAATCCTTACAACTATCTGACAAAATGGAGGGAAGAGATGCACTGCATAGGGAAGTAAATTTCATGGGCAGTGGGGGCGGTCGGGTAGCCTAGTGGTTAAAGCGTTCGCTCGTCACGCCGAAGACCCGGGTTCCAACCCCGACATGGGTACAATGTGTGAAGCCCATTTATGGTGTCCCCCGCCGTGATATTGCTGGAATATTGCTAAAAGCGGCGTAAAACCAAACTCACTCACTCAACTCATGGGCAGTGATTGGATGAAGATATGAAACAAGAAATTAAGATACATGTGAAACTGAGGACATGTGAAATGAAGATACTTGTGAAACTGTTAAACATGTAAAATTAAGGTACTTGAACTGAAATACATGTGAAATTGGGTAGTTCTGAAACTTAAAAACATGTCAAATAAAGGACTTTGTGAAACTGAGAAACGTGGAATTGAGATAGATTTGAATCTGAGAGTGATGGGAAATTAATTGGAGCATGTATGAGGAATGTGTGGTTTCATGTGAAATGTTTAAATTCTGTGAACCGGGAAAGTTTTGCGAGCACAAATGTACTGTGAAAACTGCAAGTGACACACACTTGCAATAGTTTCATGATGCTAAAAACGTACCAGTAAGGGTGCTTATTTCGTTTATTCACTTCCACACATTGTCAAACTAACCAGAACATGATTCAACAAATAACCCCTTACATCCAGTTTCCTTTTATACCCATTGTCACTCAATGTCAATGGTCTAATCAGGAAAATTCACTAACCTGCCACACCTTGTAAATTTCATTACATGATACCGAGTAGTCAATCATTCATTTCCTCAATCATGCCAGCCTTTGATATAAAGAGTAGTGTTTGATAAACACGCTACTTCCTTGTCAACTACAACACATTCATCTGTAGTGAACAAAAGGCCACTGACTGACACAGAGTTACCTTCTCATCATGCCGCTTCCTACTCATAAACAAAATACACAGGAGCAAAAGCAACTTTTATCTTTGGTAATCTCATCGACATGGTGTAGCAACATTTTACACACAGTAAAGGCTATTGTTACCCACGCTCAATAAATTAATGATGCAAAACTGTCCAGGTTCACAGTATGCAGAATAAGCAACAGGTTTTGTTGAAACATTGATATACTGTGAGTTACTAGGGTAGGACTCATTCATACGTTATTCTCATTGTTACAGTTGTATTGTTACATTCCTTGCACTGAGTTGAATGTATATAGCTGGTGTAGTTAAGTAAAACTGTTTTTTCATGATGTGGCCAAATTAATGATTTAATTTAGTTTGGATTGTAACAGGTATGTAAGGAGAAAAAGTGTATGTATATCAGTTTTGTGTATGATAGATGAGTGGTGGTGTGTTGATCTAAGAGGGTGAATGTGGATCACTTTTAGAGAAGTGCCCGACTTCAGCCCTCATGAATCTCAAAACAACATAAATACATTTTCATCTTTTATAAATGTTGGTACCCAGCTGAGTATCTACATTGTTGGTGATAATTGTTTATTTTGTTACTAAAAGAGTACCATAACGTTTACATTTGTAACCACATTTAACACTGATGTTTGAAGGCCTGACTTAGAGCTACAACGACTTCACATGCATTGTTACAAAAGGAGAATATAAGGCTATATTTTGTTGATTTATTTTCCATAATGAAAGGTTTGGGTTTTGTTAAGTGGAAAAACACATTCAGATGTTTTTGAACTCAGTGGAACCAACAAACGTTTGACACTTATGATGTTTGAGACAACGAGTGTAGAGTTGGCCTACTTTGCATGAACAAGGGGAAATGTTGTCAGCATCCCAAGAATAATGAGCAACCTTTTCATTTCTGACAAATATGATTTTGTCAACATTTACTCCGAGCATGTATAGACTACATTTTACAATGTTCAATGTTGACTTGTCGAGGTTATAAGTTGTTTCCTTGAATCAAAAGTAAAATTGAGACGACCAAGGCAAAATATGTTTGATTAGGAAATAAAATCAGTCCACTGATTCAATCAAGACGGCAATGAATGTTATTAATCAGAAAGTTAGACTCAAGGATTCACTGTTCTTTTTTAACATTTAACAGATATAAATGTCATAATGAAGAAATTCTCACTTTAGTCTTTTCATGTCAAATACATCAACACAAGATGATAAAAGTTTCAGAGTCTGAGGAGTGTTGATATATTTGGTATCAAAAGACATGAGGGTAAGATTCTATGTATCATCCAAAATCATTCTACCATTTTTTTCAGTTTGCTATCAGTAATAATCAGCATCTTGAGTTTAAAAAGTAGTTAACAACTTTCAGTGTCAGAGATTTGTGATGTCATTTCATTGTGATGTCACAATGGTGTGCAACCCATTGGGATGCAATTTCAT
Source organism: Haliotis rufescens (assembly GCF_023055435.1). NCBI lineage: Eukaryota > Metazoa > Mollusca > Gastropoda > Lepetellida > Haliotidae > Haliotis > Haliotis rufescens. The sequence continues at coordinate 14,098,026 of NW_025964223.1, forward strand.
TGTCGCATGATCTCACCCAAGTGATATCTCCTGTGTTTTGGATGATTAATGTGCTGCTTAACCTTTGGAAGGGATACTGAAAATATTTCTTACTATTAGTTTATGTTACTTGTTACTTGTGGATTTATCATGCAATAATAGAAATATCCCTATCAAATGTTGAGTGTGGGTAGAATTTTGACTTTTAACTATTGGTCACATGTCTGAATTTGCTTTACTCCGAGATTTAGCTGTCAGTTCTGTAATTGACATTGATTGAAGCAAACATAAATAATATATAAATCACTCACTTATTCCAAACTCCTGCAAGACATGTTTTACTTACTTTTGTTAATTTGATGCATGTAATCAGGAACAAGAAATGTTCAAGACTGTCAAATGGAAATTCTAATCCTGTTAGGTTAGCATTTCTAGTGTCCCCTGCCGTGATTGTGCTAAAAGCTGTGTAACACCATACTCACTCACTTACTGTTAGATTAGATTCAATGCCAGCCTCTTGCTTCTTGATCATATTATATTCTTTTCATTTTGTTTCAGTTATTTTGATTTGTGTTGCTCCATCTGTTCTTTCTGAAATTGTTTTTGTGCTTTTTGCACCAAAAGAAATGTTTTATATCGACTGTAAGACCATTTTCACTATAGTTGGAAATGAGATTATCCTATTTTTGTCACAAGGTTTTGAATTTCATACTTTTTGAAGAATGTTTCATCATGTTCATGTTGACTAGTCAGTGTATTATGAGGTGGTCTTATTTCTTGATTGGTTATTATTGCATCTTGTTCACTCACAATACTGCTATATGAAGATGTTTGTTATGTGTCATGATAACCTAACTGTACAGCTTTTGATTTTGAAGGAAACCATATTTGAATATTTCACTTCATTACAATGGTAAATGTGTTTATTTATGTTTCTACTGAAGATATTGTTTTGTACAGAATCGACAATTAAAATTTGTTTTTTATTTGTAACATGACTATTCAATTCTATCATGTCCAGTGGTGATTCCAGATTATAGTTGTGTTCACATACCAGATGATGTGGATCATTGCTCATAATATCAATCACGGAATTGTCTTGTCTAGGTTCGATTATTTACAAGCCACTGTCATAATGCATGATGAAAATCAGTTCTGTCATCAGAGAAGCTTCCAGTTCCACCTATCTGTTCAATTACTTTCAGGGAAGTGGCCAACAGTTCATTATGCTTGGATTAGTTAGAATAAGACATGGACAGACTGAGAGATTGTACATATGAGATTAGAGAACAGACATCATAATGACATTTACATTATTCGTGTCTTTCCAAAATGTGTAATTTCTGTTACTGGTGGGTGTAAAGATGACTTCTTTTAAATAGAGTTTGAAAGTTGTCAGGTTGCATGACCAGGTCTGGCAGCAATATAAGTTTCAGAGCCAGAAAATCGCCTGGTACATACAATCTATTTATATCTGAGAAACTGTTGTGTGCAAGTATGTGTAGAGTAGATATATGCTCCTAAACCCCGCATAGGTGATACTCTTATTACATATCTGAAGACATCAGCACATAAACACATGAAGCAGGAACTTAATTTCATTGCTGGAATCATCTTGGGCATCAAACTGCCATGTAACAGTACATACTAGTAACCCCACGCTGTGTGCGTGAGTAACTGAGTACAACGGAATGATATTGACCTATCTGAAGCGGGGTATTCGCATTGGGCCGTAAACGATATTTATGTGGCCCAGACTACTATCTCCAGTCTATGCTCTTGGTATGGGTACCATTTCCAACAGTGTAGCACGTCACATGACCGAACCCAGGCCGACCCCCACCCCCGTGTTACAACGACTGTACAGGACTACCACATGCGGCTATGTCATTTACGGCAAAGGTCAATAGCGGCAGCATTTCCAAGATAGCGAGATGCGTCAGACCAGACGGAGTCTTCGTCTCCACCTGTCAAATGTGGTGTATTGACAAAAGAACACCAGCTACGATGACAGTGGTGTCTTTGACTCAAGCACGTAGTGTATAGCACAACCAGGAATTCACAAACAAGTCAAGATTTATGCATCGCCGAGTTGATGGAAAAGATAGGATGTGCGGATGTCCCTACGAACGTTCGCAACCAACTGAATAGGGTGTTGGCAGAGTAATGCTATGGGCGAACATCACCCACACTGGTAGAACAAACGTCGAAGTAAGAGCAAGGCAGATCAAATGCTATTGTGTTTAAACCACACAGCTGCACCCTTTCCCCATTATGAATCTTGCTAACGTCATCTCTCAGCACGACGGTTGGTCCTCTCGTCGGAATAGATCTTGAACAAATGCTGTTTCTTCTTAAACATTTGAAGGGGCAAATGGACAAAACCTGTCAATCACTGAATTCTCTGGTCCAGACTCGATTATTTACAGATCGATGTCATATAGGTCTGATATTGCTGAGTGCGACGCTAAACAACAAACAAACAACATACATGCAGTGATTCTACTCGTCCATCAGTATATCATGGACTACCATCATATATTAGAAAGGCACAAATGAAGAATGAAATAAAAATATTAAGCATCGTATAAATGAACTAAATTTGTCAATATGACACTAAAAATACCCGTCACACTATATTTTTGGTGTCTAGCCGGGAGAGCCACATTTCAGAAATGGCTATTGCCGGTAGAGCCACATTTTCAGCTGAGTGCATTTCACCTATTCTAGCGGGTAATTACTTAATCCGATTACCGATACCTTTATATGAGTGTCCCACATTTAAATTATTAAGCGTGGTGTTCTTTAGAGATACCTTTAAATGAGCGTCCCACATTTAAATTATTAAGCGTGGTGTTCTTTAGAGATACCTTAAATGAGTGTCCCACATTAGTTGGACTTTGAACGTGCAGCTCACAATGCCGTGACTGATGTATTTCCTGGGACATTAGTTAGAGGGTGTTTCTTTCACTTCACCCAATGTTATTCAAGCTTCTTCTTATGCAATTTAAACTATAATGTAATTCAGAGACATTACGCATGCCTGCACACTTAGAATGTTATTCAAGCTTCCTGTTATGCAATTTAAACTATAATGTAATTCAGAGACATAACGCATGCCTGCACACTTTGACGAAAACAACTGCACATACACAGCCCGGATGTGATGCAGTGAGGCTGCAACGTTCCCACAACTACTTGTGTGCAACGACTTCGGTATGTGCTACCCCCCAGAGATAACATTAACATACACACTTAAACTCACGATAAACTCATAGACACCAACAGGCATTTATCATGAAACATACAACTGCGCAGTTGGTGATCAAGAAACGTAAACGATACCCAAAATTGTTTAAGCTGAAAACGCCCAGCCGACAGGTAGCCAACAAAGTAACGATTTAAGCTTATTTTCTCAGAAAAAACACCTGTTTGTGCCAAACAGGACTGATTTACATTGTTAGGTAACGTATATACATACCAGGCTTTGAGCCGAGAGCTGCCCCAAGCTGGGCCATGTTGCCGGGTCCCACAGATGCTCTATGCTCAGGTGGTTGGTTGGTTTGTTGTTTAACGCCGCACTCAGCAATATTCCGGTCGGTAAATAATCGAATCTGGACCAGACAATCCAGGGATTAATATCATGAGCATCGATCCACGCCATTAGGATCGATGACATGCATCAACTAAGTCAGCGAGCCTGACCACCTGATCCCGTTAGTCGCCTCTTACGACAAGCATAGTCGCCTTTTTCGGCAAGCATCGGTTGCTGAAGACCATTTCTACCCCGGATCTTCAGATGTGACATGTCTGGGACTTAGCTACTTACCGGGCCAGTCCAATGTCCGTATACCTTCTCGTCTGAGATAATCGATGGCGACCTTGGCACGATATGGTCTGGCATTGTCATCTTGCAGTTCAACATATCTGCCGATTTTTCAAACGAATGGAACGACCGGACGTTTCGTCAACACATCGCTGGACTGTCAAATGTCTATTCACAATAACCAAATCACTTCGCCTGTCATGTGTGATACCGCCCCACACCATAACTCAACCACCCTCAAACTGGTCAAGTTAAAGAATTGTGCCCTGGCATAACGCTCGCCACTTCGACGCCAACAACGTGCTCTGTCATCTGTGAATGTATGTAAACATGTTGTAACGTCATGGGCGCACATCCCGTCCCTGGTGTTGCCAAGCCCACCCCACCCCCAATCTTTGCCGCCTATGGTAAGCTGTTTGGGTCAAATCCTTCAAAGGACGCCTTGCATTCAGGCTGGTTGCATAAATCCGTTTTTTAACGATAGCTGTTGAAATTCGTCTTCCTTGTATTGTTTCTGTTATATTATACTCTATTGCACACAGCATCAGATGTGAATCTATTGCGCAGTGCAATTTGTGCAATCAGACGATCTTGTCAGTGTGTCGTTTTTTAGGCCTGTTCATTTAGGCATTGCCTTGGAGGCATTTCAGCGTGTGCTTAGCTCAAGGCAGGCAAACAAATAACCTTCTTGTGGATACCCGCCCACGTAGGAGTATACGGTAATGAAAACGCCGATAAAGCAGCTAAACTATCCCTCAAAATCCCAGAAATAAGCTTAAAATTACCCATCTCAAAATCAGAAATTAAAAGTGTAAACAAGCAAAAAATCACACAAAAATGGCATAACCTATATCTAAACTCAAATAGCCAAATCAAAAAAGTGCTCAGCAAACCACTTACCAAACCAAAAATTCTCCATCCATAAAAAAATCGAATTTAAATTCATTATGATATTCATATGCTATTCATATTCATCAATGTAAAGTTTTGATGAATATGTTATCCTTGTTGAATAGAAAATGAGAAAACAAGACTTCTTTTGTTATATACGGTAACCTGTTAGAATCACAAAGCATGTTTTGACAGCATAGCCGCGAGAGCCACATTATACAATCACGCAACCATAACCATTGCCGCGAGAGCTACATCAATTTGGGCTATCTATTTTCGAAATGTGGCTTTGCCGGCCTGTAACCATATTTTTTCTCTAAATGTGCACAACATTCTCACTTATCTAACCAAAAACATTTTTGTCATGCAATAACTTATACTACATTTAGAAAGAAAATTCGTCGGTGGGGGATCCAGAGGGTTACATGGGGTTAACCCCCCAACCCCCATCCTTTTGAAATCTACAACCATTAAAACTTCGCTCCCCACAGAGGGTAAAAACGGTTCGTTTAAAAAAAGACTTTATCCACCCTCAGATCCACCCTCAGATTATTAATAATCAGTAAAAACAAACAAATATGCATTAAAACAGACACACGAATACTTTTTTCAGGTTACATTTAGTTAATCCCGAGGCAAATACATGTACGCGGTATTTTGTTTATTTTTCATGACTGTCATCTTCATTTATATGATCTGTCCTGTTTTCGTATAAAAAGGAGTATATATAAAGTACGTGGTGGGGAGTATTGGCCTGTTTTATGTTGGACCGCCCACGTGGTCTTGTGGTAGAGCGTCCGCCCGGAGAGCGGAAGGTCCGGGGTTCGATCCTTGGCCGCGTCATACCAAAAGACGTTAAAAGATGGTACGATAGATGTTGTTACCCTGTCTGGCGCTCGGCATTCAGAGGCTGGTCGGCTCGGAGTCAGTATACTGTGTCTGAGTGGGGTATTCATGTTACGGCATGGTATTTCAGTGAGCTAGCACTATAAATCGGCATAACTCCGGACTATGTAAGTGCAATACTCTTGGACGCGACGTTAAACCCAATTTCACTTCACCTCACCTGTTTTATGTTCCTTTTTTAAAATGAGGGACCCAATTAATTCCATGGCTCACAGACATTGTGCATACTGAAGAATCAACTCAAGGTTACTGAAGACGTTCAAAAAATGAAGCTGCCAACCCCCTTTTGGTTCGCGGGATTCAGGGGTCTATAAAGAGGGTATTCGGTACTCAGCAGTCGGACACACAAATACAACTTATAAATAATTAATAGTGTTTTCTTTACATATTTACTTTTTTCGATATTTTTTCGGTACTTTTTACTTGAAATCGCACCTTTTTCTCAGTGCTTTTGATACTTGTCTTGAGTAGTATTCGGGTTTCAGGGGTGAGCAAATTACACAGTGAAAATGAAGATGGTATACAGGATTCAGTGGAGGAAGGGGGTTGGCTCCTTACAAATGTAGAAACGTTCATCCAACATGTTTTTTGAATAAAATAAGAGAGGTCTCTCATGCAGAATCAGACAAGGCTTTCAAGTACGCAAGACTATGAACTGAATATGTAAATTTATGTACTCCACAATTGTGCCATATATATTGTCTTAGCATGTAATTTGATCAATTTGCATGATCGTTCGTTTAGTTTGTGTGGATCTCTCTCATAGACAGATGCCTCAAAATGCAAGAAACACAAAACGGCATGTCCAGTCGGTTTTCCATTTTCCTCCTCGCTGACATCCCTGTATCCAAACTTTCCTCCTTGCAAAATCTGCCTTTTCGCCTTGAAATTTCAAGAAATGACACTTGATGCATTTGTTTGATTAACAAATACCCTCCCACGCAACACAATACCCCATTTCGCGTCTTTCCGGGAATAACGGAAAATCAGTTCATTGTCATTAAATGCACGGTAAACAAAACAAAATGGCGGAGATCTTCACTTTGACGTCACAGCTACTCCTCGGCCTCCAGCTGGAGATTTTAATCGGCACACGCGCTGGTTGTGGGGCCAGGGTAGATCTAGCTGTTTGTTGCTTTTTAGATGATAATGAAATCACATAAGATTTTTTTTTGGCGTAAATATGTACTTTGTATGACTATTTGTTTTAAAACGTTTTTCTTCTATAGATCTCCTTCATGTTCCACGTTTTGCGATATTATATATTGCGACCTGTATATGACCATGGTCTTTCAAAATGGATTCCCTAGCAGTGTAAACATTTCCTCATAAACCACTTGACCACTGAACCTGAAACTTCAATATTTGTTCTAACAAATGAGGGGCGGTCGGGTAGCCTAGTGGTTAAAGCGTTCGCTCGTCACGCAGAAGACCCGGGTTCGATTCCCGACATGGGTACAATGTGTGAAGCCCATTTCTGGTGTCCCCCGCCGTGATATTGCTTGAATATTGCTAAAAGCGGCGTAAAACCATACTCACTCACTCACTCACTCTAACAAATGATGACATCACTGACGGCATGTTTTGTTACGTTTATTGGGGGCACGGGTGGCCCAGTCGTCTAAGGCGCCGCGATTCGCTGTGCAGAGTTGCGTCCCCTAGACACGCCAGAAACCTATGATTGTGGGTTCGAATCCCGATTCACCCCGATTATGTTTCTAGGTTTGTCAGCACCATATCCGTGCTTGTGGGTTTCACCGAAGTGGTAAACGTCCAAGACCTGCATCACTTCGGGCTTTCCTCCCACATTAAGCTGACACACTGTGATATAACTGGAATACTGTTAAAAGCGGCGTGAAACCCAACTCACTCACCCACTGTTACGTTTATTATGACCATTATAATACAGGTGAGCTACAGTAGCTCGTTCCGATCATGTTCCTTTTTTCCTGACACGGGAAATGCGTCGTTGTACTGAGAATAGTTTGACGTCAGCAAAACATTGATCTGTACTATGGACGGTATACGCTCGTGAAACTGTCACGTGATAACGGAGTATGGATTACACTCACAAAGGCGTTTCTAATATTAGAGCTACGTTTTGAAAGAACTCTAGCCTCGGATACAAACAAATGTCACGGTGACCTGTTTTAAAAAAAATTCTAAACACACATAGTGATTGATTGCGTGGTCATACATTCTATACTGATGCATTGTATGCACACATTTTTTATCAGATAGTTTGCCCATGCGAGGATTCAAACAGAATGGTGCCACTGTGGTAGCAATATTTTTTTTAAATCGAATTTTATGGTTATTTCAATTATTTTCGGAATTTCGGAATTTCGAGCTCTTTCGCGTTACTTCGCACTATTTCTTTCGTATAACGCATCTAGTGCAGATTTGGATTTCCTACTTCTTAGTTCACGTTTCAATGTGGTTTTCCAAATAGTTTTGATTCATTTATTCCTACAATGGACTCTCCCATGAGCAAATATTTTCCGTGATTAGGGAAAGGGTTTTATCGCTTTTATTAAATTACATATAAATTGACAATGCAAGAGAATAATCAGCCTAGATTTTATGCCGAAAAAGACTAAGAAATCCTTTTCTCAGAAAACCCAATGAAAAACTAGAAACTTCTTTAAACTGTTTTCTGGACGGTTGGTTTGTATCGGCGCATGCTACTGGTGGAACAAGACGTGTTTACCGTTTTGGCGAACACCTGGACCTACTTGCACAAAGCGATCTTAGCGCTAAGACTATCGTAAGCCTATGTTAAAGAATGGGAGTTACGATTATCTTAGCGCTAAGATCGCTTTGTGCAAGTGGGCCCTGGTGACAATACTGATTTTCAACGATCATATAACTTTCACCTTAATTTGCCCTTTACGCCCAATGGATAATTCAGAAGGATAATTCAGACTGGGTATTCTCTGGCCTTGACGTTTTGTATTTCCTTAAACAAGTCGATGTTTCTGGTCCCCGAGTTTCATCTCATGCTCAGTAGCATTTATCAGTCATGCTGAGACGTCTTCAAAGGAAATGTTTGGGCCGAAACATTACAACTGCTCCCACCCCCATCGGACGTATTTCTCATAAGTTTTGACTTAACTTATAAATATAGCTTTCCATATCCAACAGAAATCTCTGCATAAAGCAGGTAGCACGTATTTTATGTTAATTTGATAGAGTGTGATAGGTAAACTTTATCCTTGAAACTGTCCATTTGAAAGAAAGTTTTCACTGCCTCACCTTTTTCTTCTCTTGAAGGGGAAGAGTGTTGTGTGTGTAGCGTTATTGCATGTAACTCCGGTCAATAAATCGTACTCAAACGAACCCTATTCTTAGTGTCAACGTAACACAACAGTGTGTAAATAGTTTCAGTGTCAATATATGTTTTTTTTTAATATCAGTGGCAATGCATAATTGAAGTGCTGGGAAGGGATATCAACAACTGTCGTGGCCGGATATGAACTGCAGTTTACGACTGTTTTTTCCTTTTATTACAACGCATAAACACATGAAACTACTGTTTGAATGAACTGCCTATGTAAATATGTATCTTGATCATCAGGCAATTTTTCTAGGGTTTTGAGTATGATATTTAATACACTTTCCCTAAACTAGGTCTAAATGTACTACATAAAGTATATGTAGTCTAGGTATTTTCTCTGGCGTAATATTGGCAAGCCGTAGACAGATTGTGGGTATTCAGATACGTATTTGAGTTTGAGACATGATTTCTTTGTCTTTCATTTTATTATTGTCTCTGTAGTACAGTTCGTATCACTGTCGGATATAGAATACTTGCGTAATGAATTGTTCAATGTAAATAGCCAAGTCGTGTCAATCCCTCTGTGTACAGATACTGCGTAAACGACCCGGAAAGTCCAAGCAATAGTTATTTCACCACTCTGTTAATAGATTCCCCTGCTTCTTTGCGTCATGTGATATGACTCAGTCCTTGCGACAAGCTTGCGAATGTAATTCCTTTAAATACCCCACCTCTATTACACTATTCCTGTGTAATTTTGGAGGATTCGGGTGGACTCGTCACCCTCATAGCTGAGGGCCGGCCAAACAGGCCTTGGTTTCCCAGACTGTTTCCCCTCTTCATGGCAGCACGACTCCAGCTCCCACTACGTCTCGAACTCCTCCGTCACCCACGATCGGACGTATCCCACAAAAGTCCCCAAAGTCTTCACCTCCAAGCCTGGAAACTTTCAGTTTCTCCAAGGCTGCCTCCGATTCCGTGGCACGGTCTTGGGGACCTACATCTTCCTACTTCTATGACACCCGATGACACACCTTGGCGAAGCTGAAGGGTTTTGGAGTACAGGGAAGTAACTATTCCCGTAGAGCATACTTCCTGCTACATCTACGCAGGGAGAAGAATTTCAGATTGAGGGCTATCAATCAGGCTCAGCATCGGTCCTCCAGCTTGATGGGCTCTTCATCGGCACCCATCCAGTTCTAAATCGACGTATGAAGTCATTCAACTGGAAGATGTCAAAGTACCCCGCACTTTCCCGAAGTGGAATTTGTCTGGCGTTCTGTCTCCTCTTATGGAAGCACCACATGAGCCTATGCACACGGCAACTCTTTTGCAAGTCTATAAGAAACTGCCTTTTGGCTTTAATGGCAACAGCGGGTCGAGTGTCGGAGCCCATGTCACCTCACTCACCCGATTGCAGTATAATCACAGCATACTCTCCTACAGTTCTCTAAACAGGACCATGGCGAGAGGCCCGTCAGGTCATAGGCAATACTTCATCTCCGCTACAGGCGGAAGTGAGGATTCTCCGGACAGACCTTTGTGCCCAGTGCGAGCACTAAAGAGTCATCTCGTAGAGTTTGTTTGTTTGTTGTTTAACGCCGCACTCGGCAATATTCCCGCTATATGACGGAGGTCTGTAAATAATCGAGTCTGGACCAGACAATTCACTGATTGACAACATGAGCATCGATCCACGCAATTGGGATACGATGACATGTATCAACCAAGTCAGCGAGTCTGACCACTCGATCCCGTTATTTGCCTCTTACGACAAGCATAGTCGCCATTTACGGCAAGCATGGTTTTCCTGAAGACCTATTCTACCTCTGATCTTCACGGGTTCATCTCGTGGAGACGCAAGACCGTAGACACGCAAGGCCATCGTCGCCACACAAAACGTCCGTTCATATCCTGCAAGCCCTCTGTAGACTTGCAAGAATTTAAAGATGATAATTACTTTATAGATGTTACTGACACTCTTGTCCAATTTCCTACAAATCTGTTTAATGTTATTATTATCGTCAGGGCCGTTGCCAGATACATGGCTAACGGGGATTGTAAACCCAGTCTATAAAGCCAAGGGCAGTCTCCTAGATCCTAATTCATGCAGGCTAATAACTGTATAGAGTTGCTTTGGAAAACTTTTCACCCGAATACTAAATAAGAGACTAATTAAACATGTTGATGAAAATAACATTTTATATCCTGCGCAAGCAAGCTTCAGAAAAGGGTTTTAACCTTAATTGTGATGTTTGGGAAAAGAGTGGGTGAGTTAAAATTTTAAGTCACATCGGCAATATTTCAGCCATACAGTGACTATTGGGAAAAGAAACTGATTCTAGACACTGAAGACATAACAGATTTCATCAGGGAATAGGTTGAACTCGATATAGTTTGCAGACGGAGAACATATGATTAAGACAATCAGAAATGCAGAGAAGGGGAGCTCCCAAAATCCCCCGATATAATCTTGTTTAAAATGGATCTCGGCTTTCACGTATCGAGACTTCTTGGTTATTCTCTTATTATGACGTTTAATATTGTTAGTTAACGATCATGTAGAGTATCACTTCGGTCCGACGTAATGTTTCGGTAATTAAACATACACCACTGCACTATAAAATCCATGAAGAAGTTATGAAATATAGAGGAGGATAGTCCTTAGCCTTCGCATACAGTCATTCATGTCTCCCACTAAGATAATATCCACTTTTTGTGGTAACTGATTGCTTTTATCAGAGACACATACCTGTTCATGTTACCATTTTCTGCGTTGGTCTTTGTGTAGCTGGAATCTACCCTCCCCAAAAGGGAAGGCGCTCCCACATAGGTATTTGATGCATATCTACCCATAGATGGGACACGACAGCTTTCGCACGACAACCTCCATGTCACACACAATACTCCGGATCTTCGTAATAAGGAGAAAAAAAATCTTTTAGAATCTATGGTTACCCCATCAATGTACCGCCTCCGTGGTCTAGCTTATAGAGCGTCAGCCCGGATAGAGTTGGTTGGTTGATTGGTTGGTTGGTTTGTTGTTTAACGCCGCACTCAGCAATTTTCCAGCAATATGACAGCGGTCTGTAAATAATCGAGTCTGAACCAAACAATCCAGTGATTAATATCATGAGCATCGATCCACGCAATTGGGATCGATGACATGCGTCAACCAAGTCAGCGAGCCTGACCACCCGATCCCGTTAGTCGCCTTTTACGACAAGCAAAGTCACCTTTTACGGCAAGCATGGGTTGCTGAAGACCTATTCTACCCCGGAATCTTCACGGGTCCCCGGATAGAGAAGGTCGATGGTTCGATACCCGGCACGTCATGCAAAAAGACGTTAAAAGATGGAACTTATTGTTACCCTGCCTGACACTCGGCATAAAGGGATACCGCAATGCCTGGCTGGCTCGGAGTCAGTATACTGGGGGAATCCATGTTAAACTGCTCACCTCAACTCACATCCGGGTTTATTCACGAAACACAAGCTTAATATGGAGGTTTTGATATAATGTCATTGTCCTGATTAGCGGATTATTTCTGTGGAATAATGACTTGTATGTATATTCGTATAATAAAAACGTAATTCCAATACAATCCTCCAGAGTAACATACCATTGGTATACAAGTATACGCTCTTAACAGTTATCGCAGAGTTTTCCGGATTAATAAGGTCCAAACTAACGGGACTGATCTACACTGGCCGGTATTGCCACGTCAGTGTGTATTGATGTTTCGAGAATACACTGACACAACTTCACAGTATATATCCTGTGCTACTCATGCCACCGTCACTCGATACTGACTAACAATAAGCTCATACGGGTAGGGAAATCGATAGCTTCACGCAACAAACACACAACTCTACACACTAACATTCCCATACCAGGTAACGACTGAAAGGGCTTCTCGGAAATAATGTGACGTCACTGTCACCTGCACTTTGTTCACTCATCATGGCGCGCTGAGCCGCCCCTTTGCCCTTCTCCTACACTATAACTTCCTCTTCTTCTTACTTTAGGCAAAATATATGGACTTAAATTCTTTCACAGGTAAGGTGCGTCGCTTTTATATATTGTTCCTGATTTTACACTTAACCAAAATCATACTATTCAAACTTTAGTCACAATTTGTCATTTGTCATATGTGTAACTGTGAATGCATTCAAAGACGTCAGCCATTATCTTAGGGTTTTCTTGGAACACCTGGTAACAATGTGACATATTAAATCATTGACACTAAAAAATCCCAGGAGAAATATTTGTTGCAGTTAAAATGGGAATTTATGCAGGTTCCAAGTGCCTAGGTTATGCTTAGGTTATAGATTGAGTAGGGTCATCATGACCGAAGTGAGGAGAAATATTTCAAACCTCAACAGATCAACAAGGAGGATATTTTATCCCTTTTAGTCATAGCTGCTAATACATAATTTAGATTAAGAAGAAAATATTATTTGTATAATTCCTAAATGATACATAAATGTGAAAATAGGAATGTTGCTTCTGCGCATGTGTATCGTCAAGGACTATTTTAGGATGTTGTTCGATAAACGGAGCACGAAACAACGATTGTCATTGAGCAATAAACATGGCGGCATGGTGAAGCATGTGAATGAAAACATGGTTTGATTATTTCTATATTTTCTCTATCACTGCTGTCTTGTTTGATTATACAAATCTGTTTTTAATGTTTTATTCAGTACGTTCTTTCATTTTATCCCCAAAAGTATCATCTATAAGCATATAGTGTGGTTGGTATATCTTAAAAGAACACATGGCTAAGACACGTTTTTCCATATATTATACTTGTGAATTTGGTACAACTACTGTAAACTACGGTTATAAATCATTCTTGTGTACATTGATCAATCGGAAGGGGTGCTAATTGGTATTGTTCACTAGACAATATATTAGCAAATATCGCCGTGGGCGCTTCTTAGAGCAGGGGGCCTTTTACGTCGAATACGGTATTTTAGGTTAAAACCATACTCCATTTTTTAATAGCTTAGTGTTACAATTATACAATGTGAACATACACTAATTACACAACAACTGCTTTTAAATTACTGGTTTTGTTGTCTCTATATTGTTGTCTAAATGTATTTATATTTTAACTATATATACTTATGTATTATCTCACTGTTCTTTGAAACATTATATTTACTAAACGGATAACATATACATATTTTGTGGTATATTATTTTACATTACATTTTCTTTTAGTAATTATGAACTGTTTAGTCATTTAGTATTCTGAACATGTTACAATTCCAATCAGCAAATGGACACATATTATGTATATGATTACAAGCCTTGGAAACTACATATATGTACATATATGTTGGTGATGTTATTCTGTATGCGAATTAATATTCAGAACAGGTCGACTGAGAAAAGTCTTTTTTAATCAAGGACCTGCGGCAACTTTAAAGGAGATAGAAGGATAAACGTCTAGATAAACATGGCCTCGTTGATGGAGTCAGTAGTTTGTAGGGTAATGCCCACAAAATACTTCTCGTTACGAAACCCCTAGAAACATTGTTATCCATAAAAAATGTTTTTCAAACCTTTTATGTTAGAAATGTGGAGGACATTTCGAAATTTGACGTACATGTCAGATGCACATGTGGTTTTGGTAATTGTTTTGTCGCATTTATTCGAACTTCTTATTGTTAATCTAGACTGTCAATCTAATACCTGTGAAGTCTATAGCAGTATATACAACTATGTCTCAAGGCTTTTGCGATCAGTGTATGCCCGGGACTTGGTTAATATGTTAGACCATTTACTTTTTTACATCCGATGCCAATGATTAACTTTACGAGCACATCACATTGGAAGACAATAGTAGCATTGAAATCGGCCGGAGACATACACTTGTACTTGTTCCGACATAGAGTGTTATATTCGTTTTAAAGGTATAACGATTTTGCATTTCAGACAAAAATAGTATTTTATCAGGAACTACTTACCAAGCTTTCATTCACCTAACAATTTGCAAATAACACTTAAGAAGTAAGCCAGAACATAACAATGAGAATCCCATCATATGTTAAAGAGTACTCGGACATTTGTAGAAATTATAATGTACATCTATGAAATATTAAAGTATAAGAGTTATTAAATTTGTTAAATGTAAAATACTTTTGTGCAACTATACTATACTTCAGCATCTAATAAATTACTACTGTGATTACGGTATACGCACTTCTGTGTTTTTCTTGTAATTTGAGAGTCCCGGTATAGCAATATCCCGTGTTTACTGTAGCGTGACCAGTCTTACTGTAGCTTCACGAAAGCGAAGAGATTTTAGAGTTGATTATGGCTAGGTTTCGCTCTTCCGGCCCAGAACCTGGAGTATATACTCTGCCAGGAGAGCGGAAGGTGGGTGTTTCGGTACCATAGTGGCTTCGTGCTAAATGCACATGAAGATCGTACTTGTTGCGCTCGGCATTAAGGTGATAACACAAGGACTGGTCGTCTCGGAGAATAATGTATCATTCGCATACACGTAAACGCACGGTCGCTATACATGTGTAATGATCGTGAAAGCGACGTTAAGCCACGATTCACATATTTTCACCATCACATCGTATAGATTTAACTTAATGAAGTCTGAAACAGTCACAAATGATTGTTTTTCTATGGTCACGGTTATGAAATAACACCCATATCTAGGTTGGGCAAGAGGAATAGCTCAAAAGACCGTGTAAATAGTTGTGCTAAAATATGTTTGGTAGACTGATTTTGAAAATAATATTGATGTAATGATAACATGCTTTTTAATTCCATAATGTATACTTGTTGCTGTACAGATGATTGAGTGAGTGAGTATGGTTTTACGCAATATCACGGCGGAGGACACCAGAAATTGGCTTTACGCATTGTACCCATGTCGGGAATCGAACCCGGGTCTTTGGCGTGACGAGCGAACGTTTTAACCACTAGGCTTCCCGACCGCCCCCGTACAGATGAAACAATGCCGATGCTCACACACTGAGTTATAATAGTTCCTCATAAGCCGCCATATAGCTATTAATTTCATCATTGTTTAATGCAAACATGTTTGATTGTATCATCAGAGTCCTGTTGCATATGGTTATAATATTTTTAACATTTCAGTTCCACTACATCTACCCTTCCTCTGTGGAAGCGAACAACACATTTCGTTAGAAACATGAGCCACGAGGAGCATCGCCTACAAACAATACAGCTTATCATGGGTACGTTAGAAGCAAGTGTCGAATGTGATCAGCTTGTCAACAAACTTGCTGACACCAAGATCATATCTACTTCTGACGTTACTAGGATCACTGACACAGAGGAGAAAGACAGGATAAAAACTATTTTTGAAGTTCTAATGGGAAAGGGCAAAGAAGACCTACACCCCCTAGCTCTGAAAATATTGGAATCACAAACAAGTCCAAGCCAGCAAAACACCAGAAACACAGAACAAGCCATAGAGAGAGTGGTCCAGGGTAAGTTACAGAAGTATAATGTCAAGTATAATTTTATTCAAGCGTATTTAGGCAGGAACAAGGTAAAGGGTATTTATTTATCCTTCAGCATTGTATACATTTGCAAAACATGTGGCGTCTCTGGTTGTTTGTTTGTTTGTTTGTTGTTTAACGCCGCATTCGGCAATAATCTAGCTATATGCCGGCGGTCTGTAAATAATCGAGTCTGGACCAGACAATCCATTGATTGACATCATGAGCATCGATCCTTGCAATCGTCTCGAATAATTTATTCCTAAAGATAATAAATATGGATATACTTACATATTTGCCGTGGAATCAACTATTTCAAAACTCCTACAAAGTGCACAATAACATTTCAAATATACAATTTGGATACAGGTACCGACACATCAACAGTAGCTGCACGGTCTTTCAATGGGAGGAGAATACTCAAGTACAGTGATTTGTCCAATGATTGGGAGTTGAAGAACTTTTTGGTTGACCTCTCAGAGGAAATTGGCGAGAAGGAAATGGAGGCTATGAAGTACATCATGCGTGGCAAGTTGGTGATTAGAGTGCCATTAGACAGCTTCATTGGTTTTAATGACTACTTCCAAGGTAGCAGGATTGTTAATGTCTTTGGCATACGCTTACCATCTCATTTACTTGATAAGAAATAGACCAAACAAGAAAAAGAAAACAACAACAACAAAACGAAAACAAAACAACTACGCACGAGTGGATATTTCACACCCTGTTGGTAGCACTCTGGAAATGATTGTATTTCATTTATTATCTTTCTTACTATTCCAGGCGAAAATGGCTTTGGTGACGCTGTGCTGGAAAAACTGACATCCCCATTGAAGTTCTTTGAAAAAATGACCCAATCTAGACTAATCGATGCATATAATCTACATTTCCTGCAAGCCTTGCTATGGCGCATCAAAAGACGTGACCTCAACGAAAAGATTCGTCAGTTTTGTCTGGAGAGTGACAAGAAGCCAATCAATTTTTTTCTCCCAGCCGAGCATCCAGGTAACATGGCCATTATTTGGTAGAGTTTATCTATTAAGGTTTCAAATTCGCTTCAAATGTTTGCCTTTTTATGAACAAAAATCTCCATGAAAATACCTAGAACGAGTTATTGAGACAATACGTAACGATCAATGCCTTTTACAGCTGTAGGATAATTGTACTTCATATAAACAGAACTGTCTGTACTCTGTCACTTTAATTTAGAAAACGGATACAAGTATGTCAAGTTCCATGTAGAGGGCGACATAGATAAACTCACACACGCAGACAAAGAACACCTGAGAGCTGACGTAGCACGAATTCTGTGCGTACCAATCACCTACGTCTTCATCAGGGGTCTTGAACCAGCGAAAAGTCTCCTGTTTACGTTCATGGTCCCCGAGGAAGATGTCAGCAGCTTCATTCACATCTATCACTCACAGGAGGCCTCATTCGTCCACCTGTCTATCCACGTACAGATTAATGAGACGGAATTATCCCTATCTGGTATGATGAAGTATCTGAGATTGTTGAACTGTTTAAAGTATATCATTAATCCATAAATACAGATTCAGAGAATGTAATGCTTATTTGCATGGAGCTTGGAAAACGGAAAATATGAATGTAAAAAATACATGTTCTGTATGTGTCGTTGGATGCTTTTGTTTTTTACTGTTATTATGATTCTATGTCGCACATCGATAAAATATGACACTTGTCTTCATGCACTCTTTACAGAAATTGCACTAACAACGGAACAGGAAGAGAAACCCATGTATGGTCAGTTGAAGCATCTCTTGGAGCAAAAACAGAGTCTTAAAACACAGCTTGCAGACAGAGATGAGCAGCTGTTGGACCTTCAGGATGAACTTGATAGAAGGGAAGGAGACTCAACCGTCGACCAGGTTCTACATGATGATGGAGCGTTAAACGCACAACAACTTCATCAACAGTATGAACTGTTCAAGGACATGTTTTACAGAATAATGGATGTGATGAAGACAATGAAGCCAAGGGAAAACGTGACTGACAGCAATGGCAAGATTGGGTCGTTGAAACTGTCCAGTGCATCAGCTCTGTATAGAAGACTTCTCTCGCAAGCTAGACAACGTTGTGAAACTTTGGATATAGATTTGTTAAACAAACTGTTGGATGCAAAGACTACACTTGAAGCAACATTACACGAGGAGAGACTCAGAAAAATGCAGGAAGTTATTGTGATGCTCTCAGAACATGTGGAAGAACAGGCAGAAATGATTGCAAATTTGCAGGCATCCAGTAACATAGCCGGAGCATCGTCAACCTTCCTGCATGACATCTTGGCAATTCAGGAACAAGCAAGAAACCACGCCACCAAACAACACCAGGATGAGACACCCAAACTAGAATTCAATGGTATAATAGGAATGAAAGTGGTCAAATTGATATATCAAGGTAAGCTGATAATTTCTCTGAAAATGAAACACAAACGTGTAATCTAAATATTTTGTAACCTAATACCGAATGATGCGGTTTGAATAACTATCTAAAACAAACTAATTTGAAAACCTTTATGCAAAAGTGCTACTTTTTTCTTTTTACTCGTAGCTCCACATCAGATTGGGATTCATCCTGAACTGCAATCGATTCTGACGTCACTGACCAAAGAACTCACAAACAAGGAAAGAAATAAACTGAAGAAGTTCCTTTGTTTTTCTGAAGCTGAAACGGAACAGCTGAAACAATCTCCAGACATGCTTCTTGAGCTTGCATTTTTGAGGGAACTTCGCAAGGGAAGACAAGAAGGTCCAATGGGTATGATCAATGTTTTTTAATGTATTGGGACACCTCGCGAATATTACATAGTTTTGTAATGCCATAAGTGATTAATCTTATGTCATATAAGTGCGTATTGTTTTAACTATATGTGATGCTTCGTATGATAGAAGAGGTCGAACGTTTTGAAAATGTAATTTACATATGTAAGTGCAACAGATTGAAAGGAAACCTTACGAATGCTTACCGTCTTTCAGAGATTGTTGGGGACATTTTGGCGAAGATAAGAAAAAGAACTTTGGTCCAGCAGTACTTGTACCCTGAACAGCAACCCAAACTGACTAAGAGGCCATCGTCGGAGAAAAGGGGTGGGCCAGGAAGATCAAGTCGATCAGATACACCTCAAAGAAAGCGAAAGGAAAGTGGAGGATTTAATGCATGATCAAGAGGAGGTGACATATGTCCATAGTCTGGACGCTGATAAAGAAGTGAGAACAAAAGTCTTGATCTCAAGATGATTCCATATTCTGCCTTAACAATGCAAGTGCTTTAAAAGAAGAAATATATTCGTGCAGTTCCTGTGTGCAGTTCATGGCCTAAGACTACAAAGCAGAGACCTATCAGATAACTAACGATGACACATTACAATGTAGTTATTTGGCATTTGTTGTTACTTTTATCCTTTTATACACATGTCAGAGTAACGTTTCCAATTAATCTTCAGTCAGGACGTTATTTCTTGTCTGTTGAAAAGATAATATGTATCGAATCACCGACGTTATTGTTCGGCCACACACATTGTCATGGAGAACATTTTGTTATTGGGTTTGTTTGAAACCCGAGATTGAACTTAATGCTGCTTTCAGCTCAAAAGGTAGAAAAACCTTTAACTGACAACTATATTTAAACCACAGAACCACAGTGCTTACTTTGTCTGATCCCTATGCTTTTGCATTGGTGTCATTATTTACAACATGTAAGTAAACGCAAACCTCTGTACCTTTCATAGCTAATCGGGTTTAAGGAGTAGGAGGAATATTACAACACTGTAACCCACTCATTTGTTCATATGTTCTCAAAACAAAGAACAACTGAAGTCTAAATAACGCTAATGTATTCGCAAATCAGTTTCATTCATAAGCTTGTAGCACTTGTATGTTAACTTATGGTCCAAAAGTATGACCTCATTTTCTAAAACCGCTATATCCGCTTTTGACTGGGCTGACCTCGTAATTGACACGTAGAATTTACCTTCAGCCTCAATCATCACTCATTACACCGAGAAATTGTAACACAATGACACTTTTTTCCTTGAAATTGCAAGACATTTACATTGCAGACATTAATTAGAAGTGTAAGTGTGCGGCACTATTAGGAGTCCTGATAAGAAAGAGCGCAGAAGAATGGCGCGAAGATGATGATAATACTTAGTAGGATATTCCTTACAAAACTAAGTCCAAAGTTCATTCTGCTATATATTGACATTAATATGTGTTTGTTGTTGGTGTTGTTATAATATTTGTTATTAAACTATTGTCTGAATACGTGTATCCCCAAATAGCGTCTGATAGTAGCGTTGCCCCAAAATGACAGGACTCCTTTCGAATATAACGTGTGTCATTAATTATTTCTGATGATGATTGCGTGAGTTAATGCGATCTATTTTATTAGCTGTTTTTATAATTAAGACCTTTAAGTTTTATACAGATGTTACCATTTATGGTCATCTCTGAACCGCTTTAGCTATACCAAGTTAATGCATACTCCGTTTGTAACAAACTATGTATGGGACTAATACAATGCCTGTGTGTATGGTCACCAGATAATCATTTGGTAAAAGGTTACTCTCTGCAGAAAGTTTGGTATGGGAAAATATTGTATCAACTTCAGACCCCGTTTTGAACACATTTTCAAATGCAGCATGATACAGAGAAAGAGAAACACTTACACGGACAGAAAACTACGTTTATAACGAACACGCTTATAACGAACTGACGGACATAACGAACTGTTTTGGGGTCCTGTCCATTTGCTGTTTATATGCATATAACGAACTACGGTTATAACGAATTAAATCAGTGGTTCCTTAGAGTTCGTTATAACAGTAGTTTACTGTATGTGCACATTTCGAAATGTTACAGACCCCAGTATATTTTACTGACCAGTCTGTTTTGGGGTTACACCTCTTTGACATCATGTGATGTCCACAACAATATAAGTTGTAGCAGGATCACGAGGAGTATTTGGGGTTTTTTGCGTTCCGCGTTAGGTCTATTACCACGAGCCTGGGCCCGAGTGGTCCTGCTACAACGAATTTATCTTACCGACATGTTTTGATATGACATTGTAAAATATTTGAAACAAATTCAAAATTGATAGAAAACAGCTATTGAGCTGAGGTTAGCTTGCACTATGTCATGTGACATCCACTGACTCGGAAAAAGCGTGCGGCTTTTTCTTTGAAGCGGGGTGTAAGGGATTTATTCTGTCTCCCAGAAATCCACGTGCTGCCTGACTTGCTCGTGGCGGGGTATAAGAGATTTATTTCCCCGCTGAGAAATTTATTCCACTCAAAGGATACTTTATGAAGATCACGAGGACCATCAAGATCTCATTATTCTGATATGCAGATATGCTAAAAGATTTTACTATTTCTTAATTCCTTCTCTGTGAGGCTCAGAATCGAACTTAACAATCGTACGTTAATGCCCTCTTACGTTAATCCCGAACTCTTTGTTTCTTTACCTTTATTCTTCTGTTTTGTTGTTTTCAGTTTTTTATGATCAGAAATGTTCATATATACATATCGTTTTGATGTGTCCAATAAGTATGATACACCTTCTGTAAAACAGAGTGACATGTATATAGAGAAGCCGAACTCTATACAGTGTTTTGAAGTTGTATCATAGGGTACTTTTTACCTGATTCCCCGGTAGATGCGGGATGAAAGTGTTTAAACATGTATGTGTATTGTGTTTGGCTTTAGCCAAGATGGCGGACGTTTCCGAGCAAAAAACGTACATAACGAACAACGTATATAACGAACTGATTTCTCTGGTCCCTTGTAGTTCGTTATATCCATGTTTTTACTGTACTTCATTACCTTTATTCTTATATTGTGTCGTTTTAAATTTTTATAAGGAAATATGTTGAAATATTATGCATATGGTTTAGATGTGTCCAATTAGTATGATACACCTTCTGTAATACAGAGTGACAAGTATATAGAGAAGCCGAACTCTATATTTCATTACATTTTTTTATATTGTGTCGTTTTAAATTTTTATAAGGAAATATGTTCAAATATTATGCATATGGTTTAGAAGTGTCCAATGAGTATGATACACCTTCTGTAATACAGAGTGACAAGTATATAGAGAAGTCGAACTCTATATTTCATTACCTTTTTTCTTATATTGGGTCGTTTTAAATTTTTATAAGGAAATATGTTGAAATATTATGCATATAGTTTAGATGTGTCCAATAAGTATGATACACCTTCTGTAATACAGAGTGACAAGTATATAGAGAAGTCGAACTCTATATTTCATTACCTTTTTTCTTATATTGGGTCGTTTTAAATTTTTATAAGGAAATATGTTGAATATTATGCATATAGTTTAGATGTGTCCAATAAGTATGATACACCTTCTGTAATACAGAGTGACAAGTATATAGAGAAGCCAAACTCTATATTTCAGTACCTTTTTTCTTATATTGGGTCGTTTTAATTTTTTATAAGGAAATATGTTGAAATATTATACATATAGTTTAGATGTGTCCAATAAGTATGATACACCTTCTGTAATACAGAGTGACAAGTATATAGAGAAGTCGAACTCTATATTTCATTACCTTTTTTCTTATATTGGGTCTTTTTAAATTTTTATAAGGAAATATGTTGAAATATTATGCATATAGTTTAGATGTGTCCAATAAGTATGATACACCTTCTGTAATACAGAGTGACAAGTATATAGAGAAGTCGAACTCTATATTTCATTACCTTTTTTCTTATATTGGGTCGTTTTAAATTTTTATAAGGAAATATGTTGAAATATTATGCATATAGTTTAGATGTGTCCAATAAGTATGATACACCTTCTCTAATACAGAGTGACAAGTATATAGATAAGCCAAGCTCTATATTTCATTACCTTTTTTCTTATATTGGGTCGTTTTAAATTTTTATTGAGGAAATATGTTCAAATATTATACATATAGTTTAGATGTGTCCAATAAGTATGATACACCTTCTGTAATACAGAGTGACAAGTATATAGAGAAGCCGAACTCTATACTTCATTACCCTTTATTCTTATATTGGGTCGTTTTAAATTTTTATAAGGAGAAATGTTCAAATATTATGCATATGGTTTTGATTTTTCCCATGTGTAATAATGTATGAGAAAAACTGCCGGACAAAAGAAAAAATACACTCGAAAATTTGGATTTGACCCAAAATTTACAAGAAATTATTCAAATGTTACAAGGCTTAAAACAGTCGCCGAAACACTGCAACCCTGGTGTCCAACAAAACCCCTATGATACCAGTATGAAATATGCCATTGGAAAACTAATTTTTGCTTCTTTCAATTTTAGCCACCATCAAACACGGGTGTATACTTTGTTTTGCCCTACAGTTTACCCCCTGTAGTAAAGTGACATGAATAATCATATTACATTAATGCCGAACTTTTTATTTCATTACATTTTATTCTTATCTTTTGTCGTTTCAAATTTTACAAAGAAGAATGTTCAATAGTATGCATACGGTGTAGATGCTTCCTTCAATGGGTAGTGACATACATATGGATAAGTGATATATATACCGCAAGGTTAACATCTCGTGTTATGTGCCTAGCTGAATAAGCCATTTAGACCCGAGTGTGGTGAAGTATGGAAGCTCGGATCTAACCATCACTTAGAGGTCATCTCGGTATATTAGGTGAATGAGACAGCAGCACCCGAGTGCAATGCAGTATGGATACAACGCTCAGATCTTTTCAATATGATCAACTCGAATACCTTGCTATTATTGTTACATGGTTCACCTCATTCCAGCTAGTTTGGGAAGAAATCCCTATTAGAAATGCCTATTACATATTCCACTGGTTGCAGTTGTGACCTTTGCTTGACATCTGATTGTACACTTAATTCCTTTCACCCTTACAAAAATCTTTACTCAAAATACTTCGTCATGTTGTACGAACTATATATTTCCGAGTTAGCATAACGTTAACGGAATAAACCGAGTTCACCCGAATGGTGTTACAGGGTCAGCAGATTTAGCCAAGGTGACCATGGACTGAGGAAATTCATTGAAGGGAAACAACTATCATTTCAAGTCAATTTACGTAAATTGATGGATGCGCTCGTAAATTGAAAGGTGGGTCGCCGTTATCGCGTGCTTCAGACTGATTCCCGAGTTTGTTTTGGGGCGGATTTATGTAACCCAATATTTTAAAATTTGAATTTGAATAACGTGCACAGGAAAAACTAAACGCTGGTATATATTGAAGCTCTAGGTAAAGGACCCGGTTACAATATCCTGGGGTTTGATGTTTATGAATGTTTATCTTCACAGGGCTTTCTACACCCATTTTACCAATGCGGTGATAACCTTTAATGAACATCTTTTTCTTTCTTATATGATCCAGGAACTGTTCACTTTTATGAGAATTAAAGTATGAGCTCACATTTAATGGAATATGTTGTCATTTGTATGTACACACACTGATAGCAACAATGACCTAACCTAGCAATATGTGGAGACAAAGTGTGGAGACAAGTGTGGAAATCAAAGTGTGGATGCAAAGGGTGAAGACAAAAGTGTGGAGACAAAGTGTGAGGACAAAGTGTGGAGACAAAGCGTGAGGACAAAGTGTGGAGACAAAGTGTGGATGCAAAGTGCGGATGCAAAGTGTGCAGACAAAATGTTGGTGCAAAATGTGAAGACAAAGCATGAAGACAAAGTGTGGATGCAAAGTGTGAAGACAAAGTGTGGATGCAAAGTGTTGGTGCAAAGTGTGAAGACAAAGTATAAAGACAAAGTGTGGATACAAAGTGTGCAGACAAAGTGTTGGTGCAAAGTGTGAAGACAAAGTATGAAGACAAAGTGTGGATGCAAAGTGTGCAGACAAAGCATGAAGACAAAGTGTGGATGCAAAGTGTGAAGACAAAGTGTGGATGCAAAGTGTTGGTGCAAAGTGTGAAGACAAAGTATAAAGACAAAGTGTGGATGCAAAGTGTGCAGACAAAGTGTTGGTGCAAAGTGTGAAGACAAAGTATGAAGACAAAGTGTGGATGCAAAGTGTGCAGACAAAGTGTGAAGACAAAGTGTGGATGCAAAGTGTTGGTGCAAAGTGTGAAGACAAAGTATTAAGACAAAGTGTGGATGCAAAGTGTGCAGACAAAGTGTTGGTGCAAAGTGTGAAGACAAAGTGTGAAGATCAAATGTGGATGCAAAGTGTTGGTGCAAAGTGTGCAGACAAAGCGTGAAGACAAAGTGTGCAGACAAAGTGTGAGGACAAAGTGTGAAGACAAAGTATGAAGACAAAGTGTGGATGCAAAGTGTGAAGATCAAAGTGTGCAGACAAAGTGTTGGTGCAAAGTGTGAAGACAAAGTATGAAGACAAAGAGTGGATGCGAAGTGTACAGACAAAGTGTGGATGCAAAGTGTGAGGACAAAGTGTGCAGACAAAGTGTGGATGCAAAGTGTGCAGACAAAGTGTGAAGACAAAGTGTTGGTGCAAAGTGTGAAGACAAAGAGTGGATGCAAAGTGTACAGACAAAGTGGAGACAAAGTGTGAGGACAAAGTGTGAAGACAAAGTGTGGATGCAAAGTGTGCAGACAAAGTGTGAAGACAAAGTGTGCAGACAAAGTGTGAAGACAAAGTGTGCTGACAAAGTGTGGAGACAAAGTGTGCTGACAAAGTGTGGAGACAAAGTGTGCAGACAAAGTGTCGGTGCAATGTGTGAAGACAAAGTGTGAGGACAAAATGTGGAGAAAAAGTGTGAATGCAATGTGTGAAGACAAAGTGTGGATGCAGAGTGTGGAGACAAAGTGTGGAGACAGAGTGGATGCAAAGAGTGGAGACAAAGTATGGAGACAAAGTGTGGATGCAAAGTGTTATGACAAAGTATTGGTGCAAAGTGTGAAGACAAAGTATGAAGACAAAATGTGAATGCAAAAAGTGGAGACAAAGTATAAAGACAAAGTGTGGAAACACCTGCGGAACCCGTTGGTCACGTTATTTTGATCACATTCGACTTTGTTAGTGCCATCGACCCAAGCTGAAGTCGAGTACCGCTTGTGTTATCTCTCTCGTAAATCATTTGAGCATTCGTCACCACTCGCCCCTTTCCGTAACCTGCAAGAAGAACACGAGTTGGTCACGAATGTCATTTGAGTCGTGCTGAGCGGATAGTCCCAACGTAAGGGAGACAACTCCACTCAACATTTTTGACACTTTTTCAAGTCGCCCCTAACATCTACTACAAGAGACAGACTTGGGGAACAGAGTTTATTTCAGTTTCCCGACCCATACACCTGTCTTATCGCAACTGGTAGGAATATCTATATACAGGATGGTACGTTTTCATAGCTACATGTATAGGAACATTGCATATCTATGATGGTATTGAATAATACATAACATTTTACATAAATGGATAATTTCTTAACACGAGAATGTTACAGAGGTTTTGCACAATACACCATCTTCACAAAACATACCCCTTATAAAAGTATCAACTTCCCAGGGATGGCTGAAAAATGTTCTGAGCCAAACTATGATAGACTGTATTGGTGTAGTTGGGTGCTGATGATTTCTCATTACAATCCCTTCTGAGGTGCACGCACTTCTGCTAACGATACTGGAGTGCCTGAATCTCATTGGTGTAGAAGGTTTCACTCTTGGTGGTGAAGAAAGTTCATTATTTGCATACTGTGTGCCAGGCACTTCTTTATTCCAGTTTGGGATGATGTAGAAATCTGATGATGCCAGATCTGGTACATATACAGGATGTTCAATGAGTTCATAGCCACAATCATGCATTGCAGTCATGTGCACGGGGGCATTGTCCTGGTGTAACAACACATCTTTAGCCCGTTGTACACGACGATTAGTCTTCATATTCTCACGCAATTGCTGAAGCAGATAGGCATAATATTGGTCATTAATGGTCTGACCCCTCGGAAAGTAATCCACCGGTAGGATGTCTTTAGATTCCCAGAAAACCGTAGCCATCACCTTGCCAGCTAATGGAACCGACTTTGCTTTCTTCTTCGGAGAAGACGTTAGATATGTCCACTGCCTTGATTGCTGTTAGATGCCTCAGCAAAGATTTCTGCAAAGACCTGTGGAAGTTTTTTCGAAATTTGACCGATTAGTGACAAAAATGTGTTTCACTGTAACTCCCTACTTTGACTTGTTCATTATTTCCCGTGTTTATTTCAGATGAGCATTTGCCATGCCTTTGCATGAGTTTGTGACAGGATACGCTCACCTTTTCGAGAACGCCTCATTCAATCACTTTTCTTATAGTGATTCATAAACAAATGTTTATGATATAGTCGGGATCATGCATTTGTATAATAAACTGGTTTTGTGATTAAGGAGTATGATTTCTTGTTTATATCAGAAGCCTTGGAACCCAGCGTGCTGAAGCATTTACCATATCCACTTCATTCCTCAGACTATTCATAACCCTCTCGTGACAGGTGCTCACTGTATTGGCTTTGTGACGCGTGGGGAGTCGTCAGTTATCCATAACCATAGCATGTATCTCACAAACATTTTCCTTAGTCGTGGCGTTTGAAGGTCGTCTTGATCCTGGGTCATCTTCGAGACTCCTTATTCGCCTCTCGAACTCAGCTGCCCACCTCTTAACAGTGGCAAAGGATGGAACATCTTCCACTGAAGTTGACATGTGTACGCATGGACGGCTGTTGGAGTTTGACTTTTTGATTTGAAATACTTGATGAAAGCGCGGTCGCCATTTTTGTTCATTTTCATCACCAGAGAATACGCAGTCACTTTGATACCTGCAAAAATATGCTGCTTTTATGTGTTTTAGTTCAAACACAGCCTGTAAGTATGGAAGGTATTGTTCTCAATCATTCAAACTGTTAGGGGTGTTCTATACCTGTACATCCTTCTTAGTTTGGCTCCCGTGTAGGTATGCTGAATATAATGTGGCTGTAGTGCGTCCTTTCATACACTTCACCTGGGCTTACACATTATCCTAACATTCAAATCCCCGAGTTTCTGTCAATTATGCTGAGTCAACCCCAAAAGAATTGTTTGGGACAAGACATTAAAACTGCCCCCAACAATGTTACAAAATGAACATATATATGAAACCTTTTTCTTTACTTATGAGCAGCGTGATCTCTGGACTTGTACAAAGCAGACGTAATTCCAAATTAACAATCATTTTTATTTTCAACATAATTAGTAAATACGCTATTGTGCCACTGGATTTTCTGGTCCACCGATCACTTCATTGTCTTGTTACATTTCACCCTCGCACGGCAGGAGTATTGTTATTAAGATGACAGTAAATACAAAGTCAATGTGTGCCTGTGTACTTTTGGTATGCCCCTCGCTGCTATTCTGAAATGGTTTGCCATTAAGTATACAACATAATGTCAGAGGACACACTACTTTGATGGACATGTTGGGAAACTACATCTGCAGCATATGGATACTAAATGTCAACACGTTTCACTGCATCTGTTGTACATGTGTTTACTCACCAACACAAGTAAATATATTCACTTGATATATATTTCTGATTTACTGTCTTGTGAGGAATATAGAGAATGCTGGAAAATCAAGACACCATTATAGTGTAGACAGGATTAAAAAAATCAATCCAATCTCAAGTTCAATCTTTTAACTCTCTCAAATTAGTAAATAGTTCATGTATACATA
Source organism: Haliotis rufescens (assembly GCF_023055435.1). Taxonomy (NCBI): domain Eukaryota; kingdom Metazoa; phylum Mollusca; class Gastropoda; order Lepetellida; family Haliotidae; genus Haliotis; species Haliotis rufescens. The sequence goes on from NW_025964223.1 coordinate 14,127,081, forward strand.
AAATTAGTTGTTGTCGTTGTTGTTATGTGAGGTGAGGTGAGGTGAAATGGGGTTTAACGTCGCGTCCAAGATTATTGCACTTATATAGCGACGTGCATGCACGTGTATTGTGTGTGTGTACTAGTCCGGACTGATGCCGATCTATAGAGCTAGCTCACTGAGATACCATGCCGCAGTTTAACATGAATACCCCACTCAGACACAGTATACTGACTCCGAGCCGACCAGTCCTTGTTTTAGCCCCTTAATGCCGAGCGCCAGACAGGGTAACAACAAGTACCATCTTTTAACGTCTTTTGGTATGACGCGGTCGGGGATCGAACCCCGGACCTTCCGCTGCCCGGGCGGACGCTCTACCACTAGACCACGGAGGCGGTCTTGTTTTTATGGCAATTCACATTCCAGTTATCAAACACGTGCCATACCAGTGAGGTATATTTTGTTTTGCCTCTTTGGCGGCCATGACGATTCAAGGAGTATATTGTCGTATAAAAATCATATTTTGATTACTGTTATCATTATTATTAGTCATGCTCATCTACATATTGATGAACTTGTTTTAAACAGACAGATGGTTGGTAAGTACACAAAACATGTCAATACATTTTAATGATAGGGCCTGGTTTATACCAGTCTCAAATGAAAATATATAAGCATATGTTATTGATAATCTTCTGTATTGACTTATGTCATCCTATTGTTAAAACAATTTGAATTTGAAAATACGCATTATTTCTTTCAGAAAAAAATAAGGGACACATCACATACCAGTAATTGTTTTATTACAGTGTATGTTTTAGACCACCCTGAGGTTTAAAGAGAAAAGCATATCTTACTGATGTCATCCTATTGTTATCAAATAAGAACAAATTCGGAGGGCGAAAGACTATGACAATAAGTAAAATTTCTTTTAAAATTTAAAAATACGCATTTTATCATTCATTATTTATGATAAAGGGATTTACGTCGGAAATTGAAAAGTTGCTGGAAACCCCAATATCAATTACGTGGGATTGCCACATTATTTTGTAACTATACATAGTGTCCTTATTGACTTCTTTAGTGACTGATACTCTCGATCCACTGTAGGTACTTCTCAACACAACACACCACTCCGCTACTGTGACCACACACCAACAGAAGCTTCTATATAAATGATAAAGAAATACACCCAAGCTGCGCACGACTATAGACCGTCACACACTATTCTGGGTAACGATAACGAACCGGGTTCGCGGAACTACTGTGACGTCACATGCAGCTTGTGATCTCATCATGGCGCGCTGACTGCGCCTTGTGTCCTTCTCCCCTAACAACACTCCTTCTTCTTTCTTTAGGCAAATCTTTATGGACCTAAATTCTGTTTCCGTAAGGTAAGTTGTTGTTATATTCTACTATTAATGTAAAATCCAATTTAGGTACGTATTATAGTCAGCATATGATACCAGAGGAGTTAAACTTCGGATGACATTAAGGAAGTAGGTCATTGTATGGGTATTTGCCTGATTTAACGACAATAAATTCAATATGTCAATGTCAGCAAGCGGACATATGTCGTTTTCATTTGAAATAATTGTTGCAGCTACATTAACTGTTTATGCGTGGCGTGGTAGGATTTCGTGTTCCACCATGTCATCATGACCGAAACCTATCTCGATGACCTTGGTAGGAGTGTACCGTTCAAATTCCACATTATTTATGATACAAATAAACAACTCGTAACGTCTTTTAAATATGTCCTGTTGTGAAATATTTGTATTTAGAATAAATATGTTCACAAAATTGAAAAACATGACGAAACAGGGACAACAGTAGCTCAACACGTATGCTGCGTCTGCGCATGCCTATTGTCAGGCGTTGTTCGATACACTGAAATAGGTAACCATAGCAGGCAAAACAGATAAGCATTGCAGTAGCAGTGAAGTATGTTTTAATGTATGGAGTAGGTAAATTTGCTCTCAGATGAATTCCTTTTTAAGTTGCTTCTTTATGAAAATCTATATTTGGTAGTTTATTGTTTATTACAAACCTGATATGAATGTCCCCATATTTATTACACAACACGTGGCACAACAGCCAGTTAAAATAAGTTCATTTTTGTCGATCCCATTTCTGTGTTTCAAATTCTTGATGATACTCATAGTGACACAATCGATCATCACAGGTGTTGTATCCACATGTTCGCAAATTGGTCATCAGCCAAGTATCAGTAACAAAATATTTTAAAAGGGTATCGGTGTTGCGCTAAACACAACACTATATTAAAAGAATATTAGGAACACTATATTAAAAGGGAAACCTTGCAATTATTATAACCGTTTTTTAAAATTTACGAATATTCTTTTGCATAAACAAGTGTTTGTACATTGTTTGTCTGACACCTCCGGTATATACTACACGATATAACATGTGTACTACACTATATAACACGAAAAGTACACTGTATAGCATGCATACTACACTATATAACATGAACACTACACTTTATAGCATGAATACTACACTATATAGCATGCAAAGTACACTGTATAACATGCATACTACACTATATAAGACGAATGGTGTATAACAAGATTACTACACTATATGTCACGAATGCTACACTATATAACACGTATAGTACACTGTATAACATGCATACTAGACTATATAACATGAATACTACACTATATAACATGAATACTACACTATATAACACGCAAAGTACACTGTTAAACACGTATACTGCACTACATAGCATGGATACTACACTATATAGCACGTATAGTACACTGTATAACATGCATACTACACTATATAACATGAAAACTACACTATATAGCACGTATAGTACACTGTATAACATGCATACTACACTATATAACATGAATACTACACTATCTAACACGAATGGTACACTTTATAACACGTGTACTACAATATACAGCATGAATACTACCTTATACACACGTATAGTACACTATATAACATGAACACTACACTATATAACATGTGTAGTGCACTATATAACATGTATACTACACTATATAACACGCAATGTACACTGTAAAATAAGCATACTACACTATATAACATGAATACTACACTATATAACACGAATGGTACACTGTATAACATGTGTACTACAATATACAGCATGAATAATACACTATATGACACGTATAGCAGACTATATAACATGAATACTATACTATATAACATATAGTACACTGTTTATCATGCATACTACACATATGTAACACGAATGCTGTACTATATAACACGTATGGTACACTGTATGACATGTGTACTACACTATATAGCATGTATAGTACATTGTATAACATGCATACTACACATATATAACACGAATGCTATACTATATAACACGCAAAGTACACTGTATAACATGCATACTACACTATATAGCATGAATACTACACTATATAACACGTATAGTGCACTAAATAACATGCATACTACACTATATAGCATGTATAGTACACTGTATAACATGCATACTACACTATATAACATGCTTCCTACACCATATCACATAGCATGCATGCTACACTTCACAACATGTATAATACAGTGGACAGCGCATGCATATATACACCACCATGTAGCATATATAGCACACCATACATATGACATATACTACACTATACAGCATGCTACAATGTATACAAGGTAAAGAACATGTATAGTAAACCATTTAACATGAATACTACACTATATAACATGCATGCTCCATTGTATAGCATGTATTCAACATCATATCACATGCATCGTAACTATATAACATGTATTCTCAAATGTATAACACACATTATATGACATGCATTGTTACAATATAACATGCATGCTCCATTGTATAGCATGTATTCTACATTATATGACATGCATCGTTACAATATAACATGTATTCTACATCATATCACAGACCAGCGAAGATCCGGGTTAGAATAGGTCTTCAGAAACCCAAGCTTGTCGTAAGAGGCGACCAGCGGGATCGGGTGGTCAGGCTCGCTGACTTGGTTGATGCATGTCATCGATCCCAACTGCGTGGATCTATGCTCATGATATCAATCACTGGATTGTCTGGTCCAGACTCGATTATTTACAGACAGCCGTCATATAGCTGGAGTATTGCTGAGTGCGGCGATAAACAACAAACCAACAAACAAACAATAATTCTATCACATGCATAGTAATCTGTACAATATATACACTGTACTAAATAACATGTCACCTGTACGAAATAACATGTATAGTACGCCATATAACATACATATGCATACACGTGTATATTTAAGAAATATTGATTTATTGGTTTATTTTCCCTGCAGTGTTTTATTGTACGATAAACAACGATCACGAGTCGTTTATTTCTTATATGAGATATCAACATTATGCACAGCCTCTTTAAGGATGATGATAAAATGTGCAAGTTTAAAAATAGTTTCCTTAATTTCAATAATGATGACTCCCTGAAAAGAACCCGACTCCGAAAATGTCGGTCAAGTCCATTTTATGAACAGGTGGGATAGGTTTGGTATTTTCCGCTTATTCTCATATTCCTTACGTCGATTATCTGTGCCTTTTCTCTTAATACCGATTGTCATATCTCTACCAATTTTGGATGCGATCGTTAGGCCATTGCGTTTATCTGCGAACCCCAGTTACATCTATAGGTAACAACTTACTAGACACTCCCCTCTCAAAAATAACGTCGTCCAATATATGACGTCATCATTTTGTGAGCGAGTAGTTATCTTATATCACTCTATATGACATATATACGACAGCATATAACATGTATTCTACAAAATATAATATGTACACTACACCAAAGCACATGCATAGCAAAGTATATAATATGTATACTAACTATATAAGATGTCTACTTCACTATATAACATGTATACTACTCCATATACCATGTGCAAAACTAACCTTCCGGGTTAACTAATTTAACAATTCTAATCAATGTTATATTATGTATATGTCATATTTTTATCTTTTCAGAACCGCTAGTGTCCTCACGTCTCCCTTTGATGTGAGTCATTATATTTGTCTTTGAAAACATGACACACGAAAGTCGGCAACAAATCATACAAGAAATCATGGATAACTTGGGGGAAAGTGTCGAATGTGACCAGTTAGTCAACAAACTGGCTGACAAACAGATCATCTCGACAGATGACGTCATGAGAATCACCGGTACTGAAGACAAGGACAAGATGAAAGAACTTGTTCAAGTTGTCATGGAAAAGGGTGATGAACTCCACCCTTTAGCCCTAAAAATCGTTGAGGCGCTGAAGCATCCCAACCAGCAAACCACAAGGAGGACGGATCAAGCCATGGATGCAGTTACTAACAGTAAGCTAGATTATATTTAAAAGCCCTTGACGTTGCTTAGTTGCCTAAAGCTGCGAAAGTTGTGCGGAGTTGCACCCCTTAGGCGTGCTAGGATCCTGTGATTGTTGATTCTGGATTTCCTTCTATCCCCTGGGGATTCCGGGTAAAAATTGGTCCATAGCAATATATGTTGGTCGTAATGGGCGACTTAAAAGATCTGGTGGTTGGGCTTGGTTCTGTTGGTTTGTTTTTTAACGCCGCACTCAGTGATATTCCAGCTATATGACGGCGGTCTGTGAATAATCGAGTCTGGACCAGACAATCCAGTGATTGACATCATGAACATCGACCCACGCAATCAAACACATACATACCACACGTGCATGCATGTCGTTATTTGAGTGTAATAATCTTGAACGTGACATTTAAACACAATTTCACTTCACATAACAATTTAAAGTGTCTGTTTAGCGGATTTTATGTGTAATTGTTATGTACGTATATACTGTACAACAATGTTATAAGTGAAAATATTAATAATTTTTGGGTTTTCTGAAAAAAATGATATCTACATATTACAAAACTGGCTCAATAGAAGTTGGTGTAAGATAAGTCAAATATATAAATCAACTAAAATACATACTTTGTTACAGGATCAGGTACTGTTGCTGCACCACCGTCGAGCGACAGGCGCATTCTATCGAACAGTGAGGTCTCCAATAATTGGGCTCTGAAGAATTTTTTGTTTGACATCTCCAAACAAATGGGAAACGAAGATTTGGAGTCGATGAAGGATATCATGTTCGGTAAAGTGACATCCTAAGATAATTTATACTATTATACTCTTATACGTACAAGTATAAAGAGGTTTCCATGAGAATGTTTCGTTTACTCATTTTCGTATGTAACAATTTCGAGTCTACCATTTTTGGCGAATCGTATCTTTTGTTGTATGCAATATATCAACGAAATGACGTACTTTGACTTAGTGTTCAAATTTATATGAGACGGAAAATGTATTGGTGATGAGATACTGGTTAACACATAAAAACAAATTCAAAAGAATTTGCATTTTAAACCGATGGTATATTTTGTTCACGCTCACCAATGTACTCGCCCTTTGTACTTGGACGTTTTGACGCCATAGTGGTATAATGTGAGAACAGTATGCATGTGGTGACAATAGCTCAACGTGACCTCTATTTCGGCATATTGAACCAATCACAACTAGTAATTTCTACCGAGGAAATAAAACAGTAATACCCACTGAAAATGTGTAGTTCGAGCATCTCCCTCCCTACACGGATAATAACAAAAACTAAATAGTTGTAAATATCTTGACCTGCTTTTTAGCCTCTGATTGTTTTTAAGGGTAATTCAGCATGAATCTAAATGGAGTCAAACAACATGTTACATAGTATATATATATATATATTTATTGTTATGACTACATGCTATTGGTATTACTTATAGTAAGTTGGTTTGGGCTACTTGTTTTATAAGAATATCATACAAAAAGAAACTTACAGAAGTAGTGCTCCTAAAATTGACATCAGTGCTAACCCGCTTCGGAAACAACATGTATTAATGGATGTAGTTTATCAACATGGATGAACAATCTAACTGTTAACATTGCAAGAGAATATGATTGGAAGGAAGCATCTTAAAAGTCTTCGAGGGATACAGTTGGAGGATCACAGAGCTTGAACTGGATTTGTTTTGCTATTTTGTTTTGATGGTTATATAAAAGGCTACACATTTCCAAGGGGAACAGAAAAAGTGTCTCCCAAAACTAAATTTCCACTAGAGAGGATGTGAATCACAGAAAGAATATCTTTTTTTTCAACTAATCATACTGAAGATAATTCATGAAGATACTCGTTACTCTCATACACTTCAAGTGAAAACGTGAAAAGTGTTAAGATATTTTGGAAATGCATTTATGCTCATTATTGGCAATTGATAGAAGAACATCAGTTTGTCATTGTATTTCGCTTGTTGTCCAAATGAGATACACGACTGAGCTTGTATATATTATGCTGCAATCCATGCTTTTCTACATTATCCTACTGAAGAAGTCAATGTAACATGGCTGACTGAATTTGTCCACTTGTGATGCAGAAGAAGTCAAAGTAACATGGGAAACTGAATTTGTCCACTTGTGATGCAGAAGAAGTCAAAGTAACATGGCTGACCGAGTTTGTCCACTTGTGATGCTGAAGAAGTCAAAGTAACATGGATAACTGAATTTGTCCACTTGTGATGCAGAAGAAGTCAAAGTAACATGGCTGATCGAGTTTGTCCACTTGTGATGCTGAAGAAGTCAAAGTAACATGGATAACTGAATTTGTCCACTTGTGATGCAGAAGAAGTCAAAGTAACATTGCTGATCGAGTTTGTCCACTTGTGATGCTGAAGAAGTCAAAGTAACATGGATAACTGAATTTGTCCACTTGTGATGCAGAAGAAGTCAAAGTAACATGGCTGACCGAGTTTGTCCACTTGTGATGCTGAAGAAGTCAAAGTAACATGGATAACTGAATTTGTCCACTTGTGATGCAGAAGAAGTCAAAGTAACATGGCTGATCGAGTTTGTCCACTTGTGATGCTGAAGAAGTCAAAGTAACATGGATAACTGAATTTGTCCACTTGTGATGCAGAAGAAGTCAAAGTAACATTGCTGATCGAGTTTGTCCACTTGTGATGCTGAAGAAGTCAAAGTAACATGGATAACTGAATTTGTCCACTTGTGATGCAGAAGAAGTCAAAGTAACATGGCTGACCAAGTTTGTCCACTTGTGATGCGGAAGAAGTCAATGTAACATGGATAACTGAATGTGTGCACTTGTGATGCAGAAGAAGTCAAAGTAACATGGCTGATCGAGTTTGTCCACTTGTGATGCTGAAGAAGTCAAAGTAACATGGATAACTGAATTTGTCCACTTGTGATGCAGAAGAAGTCAAAGTAACATTGCTGATCGAGTTTGTCCACTTGTGATGCTGAAGAAGTCAAAGTAACGTGGATAACTGAATTTGTCCACTTGTGATGCAGAAGAAGTCAAAGTAACATTGCTGATCGAGTTTGTCCACTTGTGATGCTGAAGAAGTCAAAGTAACATGGATAACTGAATTTGTCCACTTGTGATGCAGAAGTCAAAGTAACATGGCTGACCGAGTTTGTCCACTTGTGATGCTGAAGAAGTAAAAGTAACATGGATAACTGAATTTGTCCACTTGTGATGCTGAAGAAGTCAAAGTAACATGGCTGATCGAGTTTGTCCACTTGTGATGCTGAAGAAGTCAAAGTAACATGGATAACTGAATTTGTCTACTTGTGATGCAGAAGAAGTCAAAGTAACATGGCTGACCGAGTTTGTCCACTTGTGATGCGGAAGAAGTCAATGTAACATGGATAACTGAATGTGTGCACTTGTGATGCAGAAGAAGTCAAAGTAACATGGCTGATCGAGTTTGTCCACTTGTGATGCTGAAGAAGTCAAAGTAACATGGATAACTGAATTTGTCCACTTGTGATGCAGAAGAAGTCAAAGTAACATGGCTGACCGGGTTGTCCACTTGTGATGCAGAAGAAGTTAATGTAACATGGATAATTGAATTTGTCAACGTTGTGTAGCCGAAGAGTTCAATACAACATTGATTACTGAATATGTCTCCGTTATCCTGCGGAAGAAGCCAAGGTAACATGTAATAGAGAACGTTTTCCAATTTTTATTTTCCAGGTTTTAGTCCAAAATTAGGTATAACATCTAAGACGTTAATTGTCAATGTATAGGTATGCGAGATATATACATGGGTACATATGTAAATGGTATCTTGTAATGCTGTTTGTATATCGAAACATAAAAGACTGTGCAAACGTGCTCGCGCAGAATAATATTTGATTTGTTTTCTGTATTACCATACCAGGTGAACCAGGCTTTCATCATTCTGCGATAGAGAAGATTGACACTCCAATGAAACTATTCAGGCAGTTGATGAACACAGGTCGTATGAATGCATATAATCTACACTTCCTACAAGCATTGGTGAGGAGGATTGACAGGTTTGACCTGAATTACAAAGTTCGCCAGTTTTGTTTGGAAAGTCACCACCAACCAATTCATTTCTTCGCACCAAGTGAACAACCAGGTGAGTTTATGTTTTTGCCAAAGAGGATACTTTGTTAAGTTGAAAGTGTTATATATTTTTAACAGTCGCCGAGACAGCTATTAGTTTACCAATGAAGTTGTAGTACTGAAGTATTAAAATCACCCGTGTCTAACATTTTATGACAATGTATAACATAAAGCGTTTGTTAATTTTAAACAACAAAATCAAATTTGAGTACTATCTAACAGAATCTTACCCTCTTGTAGCAAGACATTCGTGGATTTCGTTTTTTGCATTGAGTCCTTGGTGTTGAATAACACCTAAGTGTTTTGAACTGAAATCCTTGAATTTTGGCATAGTTTATCTTTCTAAACTTCATTAGTCACTCAGGCCTCCCAATTTAAATCACTATTACAAAAAGGTCGATGTTCATAATGACTTGGCCACCTATTGTGGTGGTTATAAAAGTTTATTTTAAGTTTGTGGTATAAAGTTTGGATGTAATCGTAATCATTTGGTGCTGTTCAACCTACATTGTTAGAGCTTAGAGTTTTTTAGAGCTTACATTTTGGGTGGTCAGAATACAGTCACAGTTGGTGGCCTCAGCACCGTGAAATGATAGAGTTACCTGCCCTTACCTTATTGAACAGGAAGCGTTCCTTACCATGCGTTTACCGGACATGAAATGGAGACGAGTCCATAAATATAATACTTGTATATGTATATTTTCGATTTTATTAGATTTAGACAACGACATAAACTATTTAATGAAAAGATGTTATATACCGTGAAAACATTTGGAATTAGTACTGGTTTGTTGAATGTTCATTGTAATCAATAACTAAGTCATCATGTATATTATTGCAGAAAATGGATACAAATATGTGAAACATCACATTGAAGGTGGCATCGATCAGCTAACACATTCACAACTAGAACATCTACGAGCAGAGGTTGCCAACCTTCTGTGCATACCGCCAATGTTTGTTTTCGTCAAGGGTATCGAGCCAGCAGATAGTCTCTTGTTCACATTCATGGTGCGTGAAACAGATGTCAGCAGCTTCATCGCCATCTACAGTTCTCAGGAGATATCACTGGTTCATTTATCTGTCTGTGTAGAAATACAGGACGCCGAGTTATCCCTGTCAGGTATGTAAATTGTTATTTTTTTATGTACTCATATTTTTGTTGAAATATCAATGATCTTAACATTGATATACAATGTTACATTGTATTTATTTTGTAGTCTGACCTGGGCAGAAAGGTGAAATATACAGTAATTAAATCTGTAAATCTGTGTTCCTTCCGGTTTTTTGTTTTGATATATACATATATAAAGAGAAAATGTCATTGGACCATATTATGTAATGTTTATAATTGATTACAACTACCTTATACTGCAACTCTTGCAGAAATTTCCCCAACTCCGGAAAAGGATCACAAACCAATGTTTGACCAGTTGAAACACCTTCTTGAGCGAGAGCAGTGCCTCCAGAGGCAACTAGAAGAAAGGGATGGGCGACTGGTAGATCTTCAAGAGGAACTGGATAGTAAGGAAGGCGAGAACACAGTAGAGCAGGTTCTACGAGGTGACAAGTGTGACATGGACACTCATCAATTACACCAAAAGTACGAATTGTACAAAAATCTATTTTATAGAATGGTGGATGTACAGAAAACAATGATGCCAAAGGACCACAAGACTAGTGCCAATGGCATAGTTGGGTCACTAAAGGTATCCAGTGCATCCAGTCTATTTAGACATCTATTGTCTCAAGCGAAGCAACGCTGTGATACAGACTTGATAAACAAACTGCTGGATACAAAGACTGTAATTGAAGACTCGTTACACGAGGAGAGATTGCGGAGAATGCAGGACATTATTGTGATACTGTCAGAACAAGTGGAAGAACAGGCGGAAATCAATGCCAATCTGAGAGCATCCACTAACATAGCTGGGGCATCGTCAACTTTCCTGCATGACATCTTGGCAGTTCAGGAACAAACAAGGAACCACGCCATCAAACAACAGCAAGAGGAGACACATGTGTTGGAAATCAGTAGTATGATAGGTCTGCAGGTGGCTCATAGAATGTACCCAGGTAAACACCTTACTTTGCACATTCCCACCCTCTCCGCACTAGGCCAGAATTATGGAGTTACAGTTTGGATGGACTAACGAGTCGATGTATATTCCAATTAAAGCAAATGAAAGTGATATGAGAGGTGGAGTCTGATTGTCATAGAAGGGACATAACTCGTAACAGCCACTTGTGGCGTTTTGATCAAACCAAGAAATTCCTATCAAAGGAAGTATTGATTGAAGTATTTATTGATTGGCTGATGATAACTTGCTTAATTTCGAAGTATTCATTAAATGTTCGGAACATTACTTTGCCTTTTTCTAGCTCCACAACAGATATCCATCCCGCCTGAATTTCAGTCATTTCTGGCAAACATTACAACTAAAGATTTGACAAGCAAGGAAAGGTCTAGACTGAAGACCTTCCTCTGTTTCTCGGATCCCGAGAAGGAACAACTGATCCAGAACCCGGAGAAGCTTCTTGAACTGGCATTTCTAAGGGAACTCCGCAAGGGTAGACTAGGAGAACCTACGGGTAAATATATAAGTATTATAATTAGTGATCACCCATATATTCACTTTCCATTCGTTACCTTTGAATGTAACATTCCTCATCTTAACTAACGTTGTCAAGCATTTAACAAAATCTAACTTCTTAAATTCTAACATTGACTTTGTCAAAAATGAATTGAATTATATTCTACAAAATGTATTAAAACGTATTTGATGGAGTTTGAATGTTAGACTTCAATGGTTAAAAACTGTTGTGCTAATTATTATTCTGCAGAAACCATTTTGGGGGACATTTTAGCGAAGATAAGAAAAAGATATCTTGTGGACCGATATTACAAGACTCCTGACCAACAGCCTGCATTGATAAAACTACGCTCGGCAGAGAGGAGAAGTGTTCCTGCAAGGTCCAATACGCCTCAACGAATAAAAAAGGAAAGCGAATCAAGCACAATGTGATGTTGTGGAAGTAGATAGACAGTAGCCCCCTTTATTAGACAGCAGTTGGAAACTATTCACAGAGGTATGAGTCGTTTCCGAATGAGGAAAACATATTTCAGATATTCAGACTGGCGCAGCATTGATTTAATTCAATGTCACTGCTTGGTGAGATTTATTGATAACGGAGACCAAGTGTAACAAACACACCATGATTTGTATCCATTGACTTAAATAAGGCTATATTCAAAGTTGATTGTACGATTCCGTCTGTATCATGAACATGTGTTTATGAATCAATTTCAAAAAGTGATGATACCATGTGTTCGCGAAAAGGCGAAAGTGTCCTATGGCACCCGTCACAAACACATGCGATGGCAAGTCAAGTGTTCACCTGAAAAAAGGGAACATGGTACAATATACATATGTTTATATGAGGTTATGCAACTACAACAATTCCTACCATAATTAATATGCAATTTCCACTTTAAACATTTGTGTAGCTTGTCTGTACTATGCTTCTTTTTTTATATATCAGTTAAAGCACGTCTCGATCGTTTGTATATATTTTCATTTACCATGATCTTTGATGCTACCTTACCCTAGTCCACAGGTACGGAGAAACTACTTTGTGTCCGGTTCTGTAATTCCTAACATGTGTTCCTTTTGTAATATGTTATTCCTTTTGTATAACATAAGTATATATGTAAGTCTTAGGAAATAATTTGCATTACACATTTATTTGATCAAACAATCCTACCCACAGTGCTTTGGCTAATTTACCAACAATGCATTTCGGCTGGCCACGTCATTGTTATTCGCCATATTGAAGAGGTTTTCAGTCCTGACATATTTTTGTTTACCCACTAATATCCCTTTGAACAAGGCTCTGCTTCAATTCGTCATTTATTACATTTCCTATATGATTGCCTTCAATGCCAATCCATTGGGGACTGATTGCCGGTTTGGGAAAGAGAAACTGTTTTGCACCCCCCAATTTTCCGGAGTGTTACGACTTAGCCCTAGGGCGATTGGCAAACAGCCCCCCAAAAACTACCCAATCTAGAAAATATTTCAATATAATTATTGTCCGTGTATTCTTTGTTATGTCATTGTTTGCATAAGGTTTGCGGCGATGCGTCAAATTTGAAATTGGCGCCAACATGTCTACCATAAAACGTTTTGAAAGCTTTATTGAGGCCTTGAATGTCGTACCCTGATCAAACAACTTCTGAACAAGAATTGTACGACGAAATTTGAAATATTCGTAGAAAGAGCATGCTCAATTGTACCTCAAAAGTTGTGAAATGTTGACACCGAGGGGTTGAGCTGCAGGAATATTGGTCGACTTAAAGGGACGGTTGACTATTGGAAAGTTGAAGTCATCACTCTTGTCGTACAGTCTTGTGGAGAGACGTTTGTCACCCCTGATCTTCATGCATAGATCTAAATATGAAACAGATGAAGCCGTCTCTCTGGTCTTTTTTATTTCTCGTCCGGATGGGTAAATCAGTGATAATGAACGATATCAGATCATCAATATACCATATCGCGAAATCATTTTGTCACTGAACATACATCCACCCACATTTCATCATTTTTAGGAAATGCCCGTAGTTCGACATAAGAAACCCAAGGGAGATAACACATGCGTCAAAGTGGTGTACTTGTTCATCAAGTTTTGACTCACTGATTGATGCGCTCATAAATTCGAATACGGGAACTGAACATGTTTTAACGATTTCGGGAGTTTAATTATCCCGTCACGTTTCGTTTCCGGAGCATAATTCGAAAACCGTTAGATATGAAACATATGCTGAAGTGGTGCCTTTTGCTGTTTTGGTATTTCTGAAAAACAAATTGTGTTTCAATGGCAGCAAACGGGATTTTGACTCATATACGTTTAGCATTCGTTTCCAGAGCATAACTCGGAAACCGTTTAATATTTTATTATGAACTTTGCATTGGTACCAAATACATGCTGAACTGATACCCTATGTTTCCATGTTAACAAGTTGGACTGAACAAAAAATACAGGTTGCTTTCATTACCAGAGAGTAAATTAAAAACTAGATGTACATGTATTTAACTTCTTCCAATCCTTCGTGGTCATTTTGCACTATGGCTTGTCAACCATTGTATCTGCCTACAAAGCCAAGAAATGAAGGAACTTACAGCTTTGGGTCTTTATACGATGTAAATTAGTACATAAGTTAGGATTTCTTTGATTATTTTATCTCTAACACATGCGAAGTTAAATCCCATTTCACCTCACCTCACATAAAGAGAAAGGTTAAATATTTTCATTCACTTAATGAGATGGTATTTGGTGAACAATTTTGAATATTCTATTCATGACGCCCTTTATTGATTAAAAGGATATGACTCATAAAACTTTGTGTTTCTCTCATTTTGTGACATTATCAATTGTTTAATGACATCGCAGCAGCCGATGCTTGCTTGATTGATTGATAACTTTGGTGAAACTCACAATAATGGGTATGGTGTTGACAAACCTATACATACAGTCAGAGAAAATCTGGGCCACAACTCTGCACAGCGAATTGCGGCGCCTTGGAGGACTTGGCCAGCCGTGCACAACAGTCAACAGAGACATAATCATTTCTTCTAACTGGCGATTAAAATATATTGTCATTCAACAGAGATATGACATAAAGTAAGAAATCAACATCTGTCATCATACATTGATATATGCCATCCATTGTGACACATTTAAAATTTCGCATTAAAAAAACCCCGGAACATATGTGTTGAACCCCAGTACTAACTACACATGTACCTAAGATCATTTTGAACAACAAATACCATAAGGCCATAAATAGGATTTTAGATGTGGCTGCTGCGGCATATGATTTTTTAGTTCTTCTGGTCTAATGGTTTGGTTTGGTTTGTTTGTTGTTTAACGCCGCACTCCAGTTATATGACGATGGTCTGTAAAAAATGGAGTCTGGACCAGAGAAACCAGGGATTGATATCATGAGTGAGTGAGTGAGTATGGTTTTACGCCGCTTTTAGCAATATTCCAGCAATATCACGACGGGGAACACCAGAAATGTACCCATGTCGGGAATCGAACCCGGGTCTTCGGCGTGACGAGCGAACGCTTTAACCACTAGGCTACCCGACCGCCCTGATATCATGAGCATCGATTCACCCAATTGGGATACGATGACATGCATCGACCAAGTCAGCGAGCGTGACCACCCGATCCCGTTAGTCGCCTCTTACGACAAGCATGGGTTGTTGAAGACCTATTCTACCCCGGATGTTCACGGGTCTAATGGTTTCTGATGAGATTATGTTGACCGAACCAATGTTAACTTGCCGTAAAAGACGACTATGCTTGTCGTAAGAGGCGACTGAACATATCTGAAACAGTATGAGTAAATAAATATTTTTTTTCAATATGGCTGCCAGTATGGCCAATATTGAAAATCAGATTCAAATCTCATGAAGATATTCCAGTGCTGGAAACAACCATGTGAAGTTTCAGCTACATTAGTCCTGTGGTGTCTGAGGAATAAAAGTTTACAGACGAGAACGCCGTCGACGATGGACGCTTTGCAAGCAGGTCGTCAAGACACGTGAGCCAAAGTTAAAAGGTTCGATCAAAAGACAATGGACTAAACGAGCCCTTAGGCTAACATAATTAACATAAACCATAAACCAACTGTTACCAATTTATATGACATCTTTGCTCTGAAAGTAAAAGTCTGTCATTATAAGCACTAATCCACGGTGGACATCAACATTGAGTTTTAACTATGTTTTTCCTATTCATTTTTAATTTTATGCAAAACAGGGTTTTGGACGGGTGGTTTATCTTTATTTTTGAGTGAGTGAGTGAGTGAGTGAGTTGGGTTTAACGCCGCTTTTAAAAGTATTCCAGTCATATCGCGGCGTGTCAGCTTATAGCCCGAAGTGATGCAGGTATCAGACGTTTACCAATTCGATGAAACCCACGAGCACTAGTATGGTGCAGACAAACCTAGAAACATAATCGGGGCGAACCGCGATTCGAACCCACAATCACAGGTTTCTGGCGTGCCAAGGGACGCAACTCTGCACAGCGAATCGCGGCGCCATAAACGACTGGGCCACCCGTGCCCCCTCTTTATTTGTAAGCAGCTAAATCTCTGCACTTGTACTCAGCAGACGTAATTCGTAGTCAAAACCTTCATTTTTAGTTCCAATAAAATCAGTACACACGCTATCGTGCCGCTATATTATCTGGCCCAGATTGAGTCACTGGATAATCTGGACAAGACTCGATTGTTGACAGACCGCCATCGTATGAGTGAGTGAGGGGGACACCAGAAATGGGCTTCACACATTGTACCCATGTCCGGAATCGAACCCGGGTCTCCCCCGTGACGAGCGAACGCGTTAACCACAAGGCTACCCGACCGCCCCCCATCGTATGACAGGAGTACTGCTGCGCGACGTTATTCAACAAGAAACAAACACTTACTTTTTACGCAAATTTGTGAGTGGCGGGTGCTACCAGTAGAATCGGACATGCTCATCCTTCGGCGAAAACCTTGTATCATTACTGTTATCAATCACACTCAACCGCCTCCACGGTCTAACGGATAGTGTCTGCCAGCGGAAGGCCTGTGGTTCACTGGCCGCGTGATACCAAAAGACGTCAAAACATGCTCCATGCTTTTACCCTGCCTGGCGCTCGGCATCAAGGGGAAAAAAACAGGGACCGGTCATCTTCCTGTGTCCAGCAGTTTCAAAGGAGAAGACGTTTACAGAGCTGAGAAAACTTTTTTAGAGAATTTAAGAGGATGATAAAAGTGTAAAATCAAGGTCAAACTTCCCATTATAGAAAAAAGAATCCAGATATAAATATGTTTGTCACAAATAAATACCATATAACAATACATTTTGAAATAAATATGGCCGAATAAAGACCGTTATTTTTTTTAATATAGCTGCCCCATAACACACTTTTCACACTTTCGCCATCTTGGATTAAAAAAAAACGAGGCCTGGAGTGCATGGCTCCATGTGAGTGACTCCCAGCAGCGGATTGGAAACAGAGAGCTTAATATTGCATCTTCATTTCCCGGTGTTTTCCGTATGAAAATGTCAAGCATAGAATTGCAACCTTTCCGTCGAATACAGGACATTTTGCATGTTTAAAGCTAAGGTCCAAGGAAAATATCTCGTAAAACACTGGAATTCGCATTTTGTACGTATTTCCGATTTTCGTTTATGAATTTATGTACACATCCCGGTGGGGTATGACAGAACAATGTGCGAGTATATTCACTTATAGATTTTATGTATCGTAAATGAACTGCATAACATGCAACACTTGCGTGTATCGTGTTCATTCCATCGTGTGGGTGGCCGGTTGAAGAACTAGAGATGTCATGTTTAATTCACAAATCGTCGTGTATGCTTTACCACTCTTCATCGTTAAGTCATGAGTCAAGGGGACATAAGGCATATATTCTGATATGATTTTTACCCAAGCGTACGTGTATGCATGCGTAAGTAGAAAAATAACTCGTGTGCGTAAATGAAACAATCGAAAAGGGTCGATAACTCTATTCAGTTTGTTCAATGAGAGACTGCCTTCCCCTTCAAACACTATTGGCCTCAAATACAACTAAGGAAGTTATTCGAACTCAATCTTGACTTAAGTCACTAAATGCATAGCATGGGTGAAGGGTGGGGTACACAATGGCTGTAGGATTTGTCGGTGTTAATGGTTTGATGTTAATAGTGTTTGAAAGTGATTCATGAACATATGCTCATGATATAGTTGGAACTATGTACATACATTTATCATAGTATGGGTACGATAAAGCCAACGGATAAAAACGATATCCGTTGGGGTCATATGCGGATAGAGATGCAAATATCAAAGGTCAAATAGGGAGTACCTTCAGTGCACTCTCCTACCCAGAGTTCCATGCGGCCGGCAGCCAGCTAGCATAGTACCTCTGCCACAGGCCAGCGCCATGTGACGATTCGTCACATCTTTCACAGTCCATTCAAGATATTGCATATGCTTTTCATCCGTTTCATGTTTGACAAGTCTACACATTTTCATAAACAAATGTCAAAGAATGGTTAACTTTCATTGAGAAAGTATGGAAATACGTAAAAATCTACTTGTTTTTGCGTAGTTATCCTATGTTTACATTGGTTGTACGGCCCCACGTGCTGTCATCGAAGCCCAACGGAGAGCTAGCGACACGGTCACTTTGATGCATAAATATATATTGTCATGCAACTCACTGTCGCAGTTGTAGTAGCATATCTATATAGTTATGCAAAACAATATGTAAAGCGCCCCCAAATACTTGCATTAGTCCGTTCTATACTGATTTCTGAAAAAGCGCGTTTGTTTACAAACACGAGAAAAGTCCGGTCACGTGATATGCAAATTAGCCTGTGGCAGTGGTGTTATGCTGAGTCACCACTGCGACGGAGTGTGCCTTCAGTGTTTACAAACAAACATGGCGTCGCCTTTGTCTTTCGGCGATCGTGTGAAAATTAACCATCGGAAATCCGGAGAAACTACTGGGATGTTTGCTATCATTATCAAAGTTATTGTCTAATATACTGAAAGTCAGTGTCTAACTGTGACGTATCTAAGGCATTTTAAGGGTTTGGGCAAGTTTGGAAATATAACACCAGCCAAGCAGGATCATTTTCCATAGCTGTGCTTGTTGACCTCTGCAGCTTGGAACCTTTTCCACAAATTAAAACAGTTGGATTTGACCAAAATATGTTCGAATTGTTACCTTGTTTCGTTTTGACGCTGTGTGTACATCTGACTGCACTTCGTGATGATTTGACAGGACAGGCCGACTGTGGCGTCTCATCGACTAGGGTAAGAGTAGCTTCCCTTTGATAAAGGGCAGTTACTCTGTCGGACAGATCGATAGAATGCCGCGAAAGGGAAGTAAAAACAATTTTTGTAGTCAATTGTTGTTTTGCATATATGTAATTACGGCACTGTATAAGAAACATATTATATTTGGAACTATATTGGCTACTGTCACTGTCCAACTTACACATCACTTACCCTGTGACGTAATATATATAAATGCGCACATTCCAGGAAAACATGCAATGTGTAGGTAATGTTTGTGAGAGACGGGAAGAGATTTTCGAGCACAGAATTGAAGAATGACATTATATGATAAAGAGGTTATCACGCTTTTGTGTTTGGGGATGGTAAATATCCTGTATTAGAATTAAGCACTATGTAATTAGCTCGCCAAGGCTTACTAAATGCAATGATTATTCCTAATGCAGGATATTTACCATCCCCAAACAGAAAAGCTTGATAATCTCTATGTATTTGAATATGAGGGCGGTAATTCCGGAACTTGATAGGACATTAGTTCTTGATGCTTGCCATAAAGGCCGACCAAAATTGGCTGAAGTGTCATCATCTTATTCCGTTGTTGCTATCAGCCACTGGGTTTTGGTCAATCTCGCTGGTGATGATATCATACATATCGCTGCTGGTCAAGTATAAAGTCACTTGTCACGAATCACACGAAGCATCACAACCACACGCGAGCTACATACTCCATTTTATTATTTTAACACAGCCATAATATGCTTGATATGTAAGTCATTGTACATAGAGCTTACAGTTGGTACTATAAATATGTAACCAATGCTTGTCGTACGATGTGCTTGAATGGGTGGTCAGGCTCGGTGACTTCTTGTTGGTGATTTTGTTGATGGTGATTTTGTTGAGTGGATCGAGGCTCGTGGTGTCAGTCTCCGGCTTGTGTGGTCCAGGCTCGTGATATAGCTTGAATATTGAGTGTGGCGTTAAAGAAGAAACAAACAATATAACATCCACAGTTTCTCTGGTGTTTTTAGCTATAGAAGGAAACTGTCCGATGTCTTTCAGTCGTGCTGTTGCCAGCTGACTCAAGACTCGTATCTTTACCAAATGTAGGCTGGTGAACTTTAAATTTCTGGCACATGCATTCATCGTCAAACAGACTCAGTGAGTGAGTGATTGAGTGAGTATGATTTTACGCCGCTTTTAGCAATATTCCAGCAATATCACGGCGGGGGACACCAGAAATGGGCTTCACACATTGTACCCATGTCGGGAATCGAACCCGGGTCTTCGGCGTGACGAGCGAACGCTTTAACCACTAGGCTACCCGACCGCCCCTAAACAGACTCAGATCTCTGGAGCGACAGTATATACACACACGGTCATGTCCTAAGTGTTGCATCTGAACATCGATATCATCATCCTATATTTCAGCGGCAGTTCACTGAAATATGTTTTTAATGATAAAAAAACAACTTATCCTGGGATTAGTATTTGCAGTCAGAAGGAAATGTACCGGAATGAGAGAAGCAGTCATATAGTTTTTGTTTGAGCTTTGGTAAAATAGTTAGGTATCACCAACATCCTGCCTCTTCCACACAAGAACAAACCCATAGTGAAAATTATTGTTTTTTTCTGTGACCATGTTACTTTACCACCATCATCCAGACGTTTGTGCTTGATGCGGTAGTCTATGTCCCCATTATAAATCACTCTGCATCAGCATTCATGGGTCTGGTCTCATGTTTTAAGTGAGTGAGTAAGTTGGCTTTAACGTCGCTTTGAACAGTTTTGCAGGCGTGTCAGCTTAATTTGGGAGGAAAGCCCGAAGTGATGCAGGTCTCAGACGTTTACCACTTCGGTGAAACCCACGAGCACGGGTATGGTGCTGACAAACCTAGAAACATAATCGGGATGAACCGGGATTCGAACCCACAATCATAGGTTTCTGGTGTGCCCAAGGGACGCAACTATGTATAGCGAACGGACACCACTGACAATCCCTCCCTCCTCCCGCGTTAATAGATAGAAGGTTTACTGGCAATACAGATCTAGTTAAAGTTTAAAGTACAGAAAGGATGAAATGATTTAGTTCATGCGCTACATAAGTCAACCTTTCCTGTACGGAAATAGACGGGGGCAAGTGGTATATTGTGCAGCACGCTAGCTCCATGATGGTGGGATAAAGTTTAACGGTCATTATTATTTAACATGTACACTCTTGCAACGCGGTCAGGGCTTCGTGCAGACGAACTATCCACTGCACCTCCGTGGCGGTCAGCGAAATTACGTGTTTTGAGATGAGGATGAGGAAGGGATGGGGTGGAGATGGGATGGGATGGGATGAGATTGTGTGTGTGTGTGTGTGTGTGTGTGTGTGTGTGTGTGTGTGTGTGTGTGTGTGTGTGTGTGTGTGATATTTTATAGTGTTAGCCCCCTGAGATACCATGCTGAAGTTTAACACGGATACCCATTGAAGACACAGGATACTGTCTCCAAACTGTTCAGTCCTTGTTTCAACCTTTAATGCCGATCGCCAGCCAAGGTAAAAACAAGTACCATCTTTTGACGGCTTTTGGTATGAAGAGCCAAGGGGCTCGAACTTTCGACCTTCTGTTTCACGGGGATACACACAAGCATAACAGAATGGTACCAGGGGTGCAGCAATTAAAAGTTATTATCATGATTTATCGTATACACGTGACATGATACTTTAGAGTGGAAGTGTACACACAAAAATAACTTTTTATCTAAAATCAACTCTCAGGAGAAACAATAATATGCAATTTTAGAATTAATTATCATCAATGTTTGAAAATATAAAAGTCAGTCATTTTCTCACATCAGGAAGCTTAAACAACGTGTGAAATGATTAGGTCTTCGTCTTGCACACGAAACAGGCCAGAGTTATCAAACCTTCCTTTAGACTATGAAGTAATAGTTTAACTGGCCCCAAGTTTAGTTTCAGAGCCCAAGATATCCAGTACCAGTTTATGGTAAGACAACATGGTTTCCGATTCAGGTTAATCGTCCCAATATTCTAAATTGTCACAGTAATCGATAGCTATATATGTCTATGAAAAGAAATTTAAATCCAAAATTAAAAGTAACTGTCATATTTTAAACATTCACGCCAGAATATTACTTCTACATCAAAGTTACTGACATGAGCAGCATACTTCCATGACCAACTGATCACCAAGCTTCGATATAATCAAGTTCTGTTGTTAGTGTTTCTTTACTTTTGAGACGCTCCCTAAAGACGATAAAGACTTCCGGTCATGCACGTGAGACACATGCACAGACCGCCCCAACTCTGTCATATGTAGAAGTGCGCATAAAGATTCAGAGTGACAAAACACTCTCCACAAGTCTTGTATGACAAGAGGGATGAATTCAACTTTCCAATAGTCATTTTACCCTTTATGTCGAGCAATATTCCAGCAGCTCCAGCCTTTGCTGTTGACATTTGAGATACTTTTGAGATACAATCGAGCGTGCTCTTTTTACCAAGATTTCAATGTGGAGGGCATTTTCAAATTTGAGGCATCAGTGACCAAAATGATGTCCGATGCAATTCTCTATTTGGACTTGTACCATATGTTCCCGTGTTTTTTTTCAGGAGAACAGTTGACTTGCCTTTGTATGTATTTGTGACGGGTGACCCAGGTGGGGCAGGATACGCTCACCTTTTCGTACACCTGATATCATTACTGTTTGATAGTCATTCACAAACACATGCTCATGATATAGTCGGAATTGTACAATCGATTTCTTGTGAATATGGAAAGGGGCATTTAATGATCAACTACATGTTTTTTTTAATGGTTTTTCATCTTCATCCTACTGGTGAAGCTAAATGTGTAATACATGATCTGTTCAAGCACTATGCATTTAGCTCGCCAGGACTCGCTAAATACAATGTTTATTCCAAATACAGGATATTTACCATCCATTTCTATTGGATATGGAAAGAGCATTGTCGCTTTAATCGCATGACCTGTCAGACATTCCATCAGTTGCTACTACACCCTGAGTGTTGTCATCAAAACATCTCGGAATTTTAATGAAAGTTACATACGTACCTTTTTTCCCAAGTGTTGAAGAAAGTATAAAAATGGTTTCTGTTAAGGCACAGGCAAACATTTCGATATGTGTACATATGATAAAAGGTAACACTCGCGAAACAGCAAGTGTCAAAATGCGCAACGCGAATGTCGCACAAGGGATCGTTCTAACCATCATAGTAGTTCTTACAGCCAACTTCACAGAGTCATTTGTACAGCGAGGCACAGAACAGAGAACTTTTAATTTCTGGCACTTTCAATCTGCCACACACCATCATTTTCCATGGTATTCATCGTGATTGATCTGTATTCAGCTTTGACTATTTGTAGAAACATGGATGCTAGGTTGTTAGGGTCATCCGGTCAGTGGATTAAACATGGTTTTAGACGAAAACAGTGTAAGCACAGATCAGGACATAACACCAAGTTATGGTATTTTGAGTGTGGTGTTTTAAGTTGTTGCCATCTTCCCAAGGCAAGGGAGTTGACTGACTAAAAAAGTCCAGTTTCCACCCTTGCCGAACTAGGCTCGTATTATTGAGTTACATTTTGGCTGGACTAACGAGTCTATGCATAGTCCAATCAAAATCGTGCATCGAAATCGAAATCCGGTTCGTAAACTGTCGTGCAGATTTCGGTCGATTGCAGGATTTGCAAAACATGTGCACCGCCAGCTCGTTGTCAACAGATATTTTCCAAATCTTTTCATGTTATAAATCAAGATGCTCACGCATTTCGCGATGTAAGACCCGTTTTATGACAACATAGACCTTAATTATCGATCAGTTCGTCTTGACTGGGCGCCACTGTTTTGTTTCAAGCAAATGCAAGTGATACGAAATGTGGAATCTGATTGGTCTAAACGGGAGGCTCAGAAGGGACATAATTCGTATTAGCCACTGGTGGCGCTACGATAGAGCCAAGGAACTCCAGCCTAGTTCGGCAAGGGTGGAAACTGGACTTTTAAAGTCAGTTAACTCTCTTGCCTCGGGAAGATGGTTGTTGCAGGCAGAATATTAAACACCTGCAAATTTCAACTTTGAGTGAAAGCTTAAGTTAACTCAGGCAAATAAACCAGTGTGGGGCAATCCTCAGGGCGTTTCACAAATCTGCTTCATGTGCCCAGTCATATCACAGCGTGTCGCTCGACTTTCAAGCAAAGGATTATTATCAGGGCGAATGTTGTATTCGAATCCACGAATAGTTTCCTGGCATTCAGTACCCGACGCAAGTTTGCCTTCGACGACTCACCCGACCGTGACCCCACTTACAGCACAGGTGAGCTTCGTGATTACAAAAGTTAGTTTGTTCAGATTTGTGTTTACTGCTGATGTGCTGACTCGACATAAATGCACAACCGAATGGCAACTAAAGCAAACATATATTTAAAAAGTAATCTCACGATCAGTCATCTTTAATCAACAAAATAACATTCATATTTACAAGACATAATGAACACCATGGAAGGAAGGTATTTCATTTGCAATTAAAAAGATTGGTTTATCCAAGAAAAGGTGTATCTTGTAAGCATTATTTCACATTTAACTATTTTTGAAACATTTTATAGCAAAAACTGCAACGTGTGAATATATATTAGTGGTAACGGTATATACTTTGACAGACAACAGGTGCAAATGATCAAAGTCAATCAACAAGGTCACATTGAGTGAGTGTGTGTAACACCGCTTTGAACAGTATTTCAGTTATACCACGAGGTGTCAACACAATGATTGACGAGAGCCCTTTGTGATGCATGTTTCAGACGTTTACCATTTTGGTGAAACCCAGAAGCCGGGGTATGGTGTAGGCGAACTGGAATTCGAATCCAGCTTTCTGGCAAGTGAAAGGTATGCAAGCCGAGTCGCAAGCAAGCCTAGGACAACTGGGCCACCCGTACCCCTCACATGTTATACTTTGCCCCAATTTAGAACAAACCTTGGGTACTGCTGACGTACCCTGCTCTGCAATATTTGAAAATGTATTGATACTAATAGAATGTTTTATCAATATACTCTCAGTATGTGATTCAAATGGACATTGAGCTATATTGATATCTGGCCCCTCTCCATAAGTATCTGTTCTTTTACTTTGTGGGCTGATTTATTGTGTTGTTAATAGTGAACAAAATAAGAGGTCCATCTAGTGGGTAATCCGCAGTAATGATATACATGTAGCTACTCCCTCGGGAGCATTGCAAAACACAACAATATCAAATATACATGATACATCGAATTAATGCTTTGCGAGGACAGCTTTAGATCATGTATAAATTTTCAAATGCGTTGTATGCAGAGAATATTCTACCGGGATGATTGTGGATCACGATTTGGTGGAAAATGAAAATTTTAAAGTATTTCCTCAAACTAAAATTGTAGGAAGTGCCTGACGGTTTTTTTTGTAGTTATCGCTTCAAAGCTAAACATCTTCACAAAGAAAGTCATTAGGAGATGCATTAAGCTATATAGTTTAGGTCGTTTCTAAGCTAAACATCTTCATAAAGAAAGTCATTAGGAGATGCATTAAGCTATATAGTTTAGGTTGTCTTCGCGGCCTAACAGATGCAAATGACATCTAAACATTTATGCGTGTTATATAACACCTAAAACGCCAAACCTCGACGATGGGCAATTAGTTATGATGTCATATGTTACTCCTTACTCCACACCACGTTATAACCTTCTCTGCTGAGACCTACACTACCTACCTACTCATTAACTCAAGATTCACATCTCACTGTTTTATTTTATCTCACTATTCATTTGATACATTTGTCAAATTCAACAGAAACCTGGTCCCGTGTTGCAACGAGTGACCCACGCGTGCTCAACGGGTTGCACACGCGCTGTACACCCGTTGCACACGAGTGTTCAACGGGTGCTCAACCCGTGTGCAACCCGCTGAGCACCCGTGTCACATGCGGGTTACACGCGTACTCAACGCGTGTTAGGGGAATGAACTTCTGGGCAGGAGTGTATCACTATTATTATGTATTTACTTGGTGTCATTTTGACTGGTTACTTTTTCATTCTTGTTTTGAGGCAATTATATTGTGAGTTACCAAGAAGTCCGTTTGCTTAAAATTCAGCAACAGTTACAATTGTTTCAATGCACCTATTCCGGGTTGTGGTTAGGTGAGGTGAAATGATGTTTAACGTCGCGTTCAAGATTATTGCACTTAAATGCGGACGTGTATGCACGTTGTGCGTGCGCGCCTGCCTGCCTGTCTGTGACTGCTTGTACTAGTCCGGTTTTATAATGCTAGCCCACTGAGATACACAGACACCGTATACTGACCCCAGCCAATTAGTCCTTGTTTTATCCCATTCGTCAAAGCATCGGGCAGGGAAACAACAAGTACTACAAATCAACGCCATTTGGTATGACACGGCCTGGGGTCAAACCACCGACGGGCAGACGCTCTATCCACTGGACCACTCTGTTTATCTTAGGATAAAGTGAGATAATGGTAGCCATTTGCAAATCCAACATCACGTATCATCTTAAAGAGTTTTTCCCGAAATCTAGGATGGTTTTCTGTCATCAGGGTTGACAACAATGTAGCGATTTCTAGCTGCAACAAGCGCATTTGACAAATCCCCATGACCCATAGAACGCACATAGGCATCAATGGACATGCCTTTCTTGTCTAGGTCTTTCTTTCCAGCAAACACAACAATCAAGAACTGGAACAGGTTGTCCTTGAAAATGTGCTTGTAGTCCTTCAGGATACTCACATCTTCATCGGGGTTTCTTATGGTAAGAAGCAGAACGTGTGGCCCAGGGTCCACAAGCTGACGAATACTTTCGTTCTCCGCAGCTATATCCCTTCCATAAATGCTGTCAAATCCAAGGGTTTTGCTAAGCAAGAAGGAACGGCCTTTGAAGTCCTTTTTCCAGAGCCCAATCCCTGGTTCATTGGCGAGGCGACCAGATAGGAAGACCTCCTGTGTCATCAGTGCATTCAAAGTCTTTGTTCGACCAGATTTCTTCTTTCCGATGGCAAGAACTCTCAATTCTGTGTCAATACTTTCCGAACTGGTACGCCCTGGAACATACATATACATATATAATTATGTAAGCTATGAATAACTTAGTTTAAATACATCTTTCTTCGGCATTCAGAAGCTCGAATACATTGCAAAAGCAATTTTAAAAAATATCTTTCTGCATAACATTTTACCCTTTACACAAAAGAGAAAATACACGTACCTAAATGGGGATATAAATATCCGATATTCAGCAAAACACTACAAAGGAAATAACATGTCACAATTTTTCAGACTTTCTTTTTCCTCAATAAACAACTGTATTATGATTTGTATACCCACCCCTGTTAGACAGTTGGTCGTCATCTAAGATGTGCGGGATATTGATGCGACCAATTTCAAAGTTATCAAAGTCTTGAATCCGCTCTGTGTATGGTACAAAGGAGCATCCTTCTTCTTTATAGACAGCTCTCACTTCTGGAGATATTTCGTCCAACGCTTGGAGGCCCCTCTCAATGCTTTGGTAAAGCTCCAGTTTCTTTGTGTCCCCAATCTGTCTCTTTTCATTGAAGTAACGCTCAACTGTGTCCATTATTTCTAACACACCCGAACGTTTCCTTATTTCAACGTCAAACCATTCTAACAGCTGCTTATTTCCAGTAACTATTCGTCCCAGCAGTTGCTTCTCGTGCAGCTTTACCTTTGATATGATGCTGGAGACTGAACCTCCAATGTCATCTTGGGACTGCTTCTGACGTTGA
Source organism: Haliotis rufescens (assembly GCF_023055435.1). NCBI lineage: Eukaryota > Metazoa > Mollusca > Gastropoda > Lepetellida > Haliotidae > Haliotis > Haliotis rufescens. The sequence continues at coordinate 14,155,232 of NW_025964223.1, forward strand.
AACACCGACCCCTTTCTTCCGTTCAAAACATCAATGTCACTGCGGATTTGTGTTCTCTTCTCCAGGGCGCGTGTTCCATGTTCTTTGACAGCTCTCCCCTTCAACTCCACTACCTCGCGGAGCTTGATATACCCATGACCATGGTGTTCCTCACATTTCAGGCAACAAGGTATTTCACACTTTTTGCAATACATATCCAAGGCTAATCCATGATCTGGCTCAGGGCATAGTATAATCTCATCAAAGTTTGACCTTTCCTCTTCTGTGAGGGACGACAGCGCACGCACGTTGTGATTTTTAAAACTCCTATTTTTCTTGTGTGCCTTCTGACAATCTTCGCACAAGTACACAAGACAGTTTTCACATCTTGAAATGGCTGGATCCCCGCAAGATGAACATGCATCTTTCAGTGCAGAGCTGACAACTTGCTTTAAGTGAGTGACGTCATCTTCATAGACTGGCAGGTTGTCAATAGATCCGTCCACATCAATGGTCTTCCTGCATACTGGACAGTCGAGACGCTTCTTTGTTTGAAACATCTGTTTTAAACAGGCTGTGCAAGCGATGTGTTTCTTGGAACTTGTATCATGAATGATGCGAGGAACTCTCTCTGACGTGTCAAAGCGTTCAAAGCAAATGCTACAGTCCCTTATACTGTCTAATCTGTCAGTGCTCTGTGCCATCTTTTCTGACCTGCAATATTTAAAGGTGAAGTGAGGTGAAATGTGGTTTCACGTCGCGTTGAAGATCATTGCACTTGTATAGCGACGTTCGGTAGATTTGGTAGATTTATGATGTATTAATTACATATGGCTAAAAAGGTTAACAAAATCATTCTCTTAACTAACTGTGAGAACCAGTTACACTGACATGCATATGTGGTAAGAATGAATCTTGATTTTCACTGCAATCTTGGCTCATCAACGAAATTACCAATCGGTCCATTTGTGCAAACAACATAAATCACATACACTTAAAAACACGTAAAAACAACATACATATACTTGTGAAGACAACATATATATACTTGTGAAAACAACATATATGCACTCGTGAAAAAGCATACGAGAGCTGGTAAAAGGATACATATACGTTTTTTGTTTGTTGTTTAACGCCGCAATATTCCAGCTATATGACGGCGGTCAGGAAATAATCGAGTCTGGACCAGACAATCCAGTGCTTAATATCATGAGCATCGATCCACGCAATTGGGATATGATGACATGCATCAACCAAGTCAGCGAATCTGACCACCCGATCCCGTAAGTCGCCTCTTACGACAAGCACAGTCACCTTTTACGGCAATCATTGGTTGCTGAAGACCTATTCTACCCCGGATCTTCACATATGAAAGCAACATACATGTCCGCGTGAAAATCACACACACGTACATGTATCTGAGCTTGTGACAACCACATACTCTCGAGTGTTAAAACATAAATGTGCTTTGGAAAACAACACATATGTAGTTCTGAAAACAACAGACATCTACGTATGGAAACAATAGACATGAGCCTGTGAAAGCAACATGTGTGTTCGTGTCAAAAAAAACAAATGTTATTCTGCGAACAGCATACATGCACTTGTAAAGGACGATCACAGTGGCTCAGGCTAAATGTTGTACACAATTTACATCTTTAAATGCCTATACGTGTATGTCCACCTACTGACACAAAAAAACAACCATCTCACCTGTTACACGGAAACAACGACGGGAAAAGACGTGGGCTGCTTCCCACCAAACACTACCTGTTTGTATAGCGGCATTGCGTTGAGAAAAAAATAACTTTCTCGATAAAGCTGAGTTCAAAGGTTGGTCACATGTGCCCTGAGTACACTATGAATCATATCGATAGTGGTGAAGTTCAGTCAGCTCCCCATCCTCACTGGTGCATACGCCCTTCGAGCTTTTGGAATATTCTTGAAATATTTGCAAAGTGCACTAGCAATCATTATTGAAATTACATTGTAGGTAATTCTACAAGCTGTCACGAAATGGTTCCTGGATCAGATAGACCTCAACCCCAAAGCTGTCAAGCGGCTACAATGACAAACGTGTGGCGAGGTTGATAGCGTGTCATCGTGTCCTGACGAGTGACGAGTACAACTAGTCTTACCGGCGAAAACCGACTTTGTGTCGATCGCTATGATTTCACTTACACGCAGCATTTAGGAGCGTGTTGGTCACTTACTGTGCATGACCTTCTTCTTGTTGATAGACAAACAGTTGCAGTTAACAACCGGTCACGCCAGGACATCAGTAGCTTGTACCAATAGTTACTCAAGTTACTGATTTTGATATATGATGAGTATATATTGATGAATATAGCTAATACAGTGTACGTTAACTGCTACACAGTTTGATCACTACTGTATTCATTGTCATGATAAGAAATATTAATTGATATTAATAAAGTATTTATTAACCCCGAAGTCCGCATTATTCCAGCTGTCTCACGGCGACAAGTAAATAATAGAGTCTGGACGAGATACACCAATGATTGATATTATGAACAACGTCCAAAGCCATCGGGGTACGATCACACGCAATTAACCATGGCCAAATCTGAACACCCGATCCATTCAATCCCCTCTTGTGACAAGCTCAGGTTACTGGGGACCATTTCTTTCTCGGAATAACAACTTGCGTAACACAAAAATCGCAAAGGACATTCCAACGCATTCAATCCACCAGATGCTTGTCAAGCAGTATATTTGATGGCTATATATTTGTTTTATCCAGTTTACATATGTATGGTTCACCAGAAAAGTAAATTTGCTCCGTATACATCATATACCACTCACAAAAATGAAAGAACACATAATTTTTTCATATGACTATAGTTAACCTGTCATATCAATGACATACATGTATTAACAAGAGCCATATGAAAAGTCGGATGTTTTAACTTCTTTTGAGCAGTTTTGAATATTTATCATATTTTGATTTAGTTTCGAATGTCAACACACATACCCGCCAAAAGAAGGAATTTAATACATTCAAGTGAGTGAGTATGGTTTTACGCCGCTTTTAGCAATATTCCAGCAATATCACAGCGGGACACCAGAAATGGGCTCCACACATTGTACCCATGTCGGGAATCGAACCGGGACTTCGGCGTGACGAGCGAACGCTTTAACCACTAGGCTACCCGACCGCCTCTAATACATTCAAGGTTAACTTAGTCATAATTAACGTGTACATGTTACACATTGCTAAATTACCTACTTCCTTCAGGTGATAAGTCATATCTCTCTGAAATACTTTGACAAGCGCTAGCCCGCCATCTGTACTTGTACTACGTGACTGGAGCGGTATGCAATTAGACGTGCCTTATTGCATACACACCTGAGTCAGGGTCATTCTGTTCTGATGTTACTGATATGCAGACTTTGAGTAATTGTATCCAAGCCATTCAAATCCCTCAACACAATTTGCATACATGAACATTCATTGTTGTAGCTTGTAGCCTCATGGTATGTTCGCGCAATGTCATTGAACTGGAAGCATATATTTTATGTATAAGCCGCTGTAAAGTGTGACAATGTTTTATGGTAGACATTTGGCAGACATTTCCAAATTTGACGCATCAGTGATAAACATATTTACCGATGCAATTCCCTATTTTGACTTGTACCCGTGTGTTTTTCAGGTGAACATATGACGTGCCTTTGCATGTGTTTGTGATCGGTGCCACCTGTGGAGTAGGATACGCCCAGCTTTTAGCGAACACCTGGTATCATTACTAATTGATAGACCCGTGAAGATTCCGGGGTAGAATAGGTCTTCAGCAACCCATGCTTGCCGTAAAAAGTGACTATGCTTGTCATAAAAGGCGACTAACGGGATCGGGTGGTCAGGCTCGCTGACTTGGTTGATGCATGTCATCGATCCCAATTGCGTGAATCGATGCTCATGATATTAATCACTGGATTGTCTGGTCCAGACTCGATTATTTCCTGACCGCCGTCATATAGCTGGAATATTGCTGAGTGCTGGCGTAAAACAACAAACCAACCAACCAACTAATTGATAGTGCTTATGCTCATGTTATGGTCGGAATCGTACAATCAATTCTGCTTTTAGCAGAAATTTCTTGTGAATATATGGAAAGGTTGAGTCGTTTTTACTTACTTTCTAATGAAGGCAGCTAGAAACATGGACGGTTTGTTTGAAGTTTTACTGCAAAAAACAACATCAGTGATCAGAGATGATAAATGAAAATATATTGTTGAATATGTATAATGTTTCTGTTTGATTTTTAGCATTTTGATTGTTTCATAAATGACTTCTTGTTTCTCGCAGCAAACTGAAGTTAACTAAAAATTGGAATTTGCACACGTACCGTACGAGTATATCTGACAATGACAAATGACAAATGGCAAATGACAAAACATTTACAAAATAGTCTATTAGTCAGTAGTTCCGTGCATGACTGGTATGACTATTGAGTCATATCTGTGTGTTTCAAAATCACAAACTAGTTGAACAACTAACTCAAATTTAAACGGAGGAATGAAGCATATCTGAAAGTGGCGTAAAACCACCTCGCCCCATCCACTCACTATTCATTCACTCACATACATGCTCATTCGGTTCACCTATGTTAGTCTCAGGTGATTGTTGGCTGCAGGAATTATGATTTGATTCCCCGTGAAGACCCGGGTTATAATTGACCTTTAGCAACCCATGTTTGTCGTAAGAAGCGACTAACGGGATCGGATGGTCAAGCTCGCTGGTTTGATTGATGCATGTCATCGTATCCCAAATGCGTAGATGGATACTTATGATGTCAATCACTGGATTGTCGGGTCCAGATTGGATTATGTACAGGTATTTGCAAATTGAAATTTCAGGTTTCTCACCCGGATAGGGATATTACAAGAATTGCTTTTAGTGAGTGAGTGAGTTAATGTTTATAGTCACATCGGCAATATTTCAGCCATATCGTGACTAAATCAAGTTGGACATGAATCATATATAAATAAAGACAGTTAAATCTGTCGACGAAGGACAGTAAAAACACTAGACTATCACAGATGTAGATTTAAAACTAGCAGATCATCATAAAATTGGAACAATTCAAAACAGTACACAATAAAAAAGGGCTATAGATCACCAATAACCAAAGGTAGGTCACCATACTAGGTACCATGGGGACTTATGATACTTCTGCTACCTACATGGTAACCCAGCAGGATTTACACCATCGCTCTGGCTACTGGTGATTGTCAGTGAGTTTTAGCCACGTCAGTAAAAAACAACAAGAATTCTACGATTAAAAGCATGGAAAATTAAAAAATACTTTGAATGAAATAGGACTGACATACCTTCTCAGGGGGACAATTATTTTACGTTACTTCAACCCCCTTTGAAGGTACAGCCACTAACAATCTCAGTTATTACTTCATTCTACCAAATTAAAAGCACATACTTATTACAATACATATCAAAATTTATCAATCAATTCTATGTCTTTTAAAAAACCAAGAATTAAATGAGAATTAATCTGATTAAAAAGGTCCTTGATGGATGAAACTTTGAAATACTTATCCCTTGTGATGGAAAAATCAATACAGTCAAGCAGGACATGCTTGACCGTGATTCTTTCATCACAAGGGATACAGAACGGAGGATCTTCACCTTTTAATAAATATTCATTTGTATATCTTGAATGGCCAATTCGACATCGTCGTAAAATGACCTCTTCAAATCTGGACTGACAACCCAAGTAGGTGTAACCGATATTTGGCTTAATTTGATGTAATTTATTGATACCTACTTTGGTGTCCCACTTCTTTGCATCAGATCACGGATGTAAGATCTAATTGCAGGTTTAAAATCAGTGTAGGGGATCAGAAGTGGTGTCACAGATTTGTTGAGTGCTGCCTTTGCAGCAGCATCAGCCATTGTGTTACCAATGATACCAACATGGCTTGGTAACCAACAAAAGACGATGTCGTATTGGCCAGTAGCAAGATCATTAAATAATTCGAGAATTTCGATTAAAAGTGGATGTTTGGGTGACATATTTTTAATCGCCTGAAGGCATGAAAGAGAATCTGAAAACAATATGAATTGTTTATGTTTAGATTGATTACTGATATATTTAAGTGCTGTAAAAATGGCGTTTGCTTCTGCAGTGAATATGGAACTGTTAGCAGGTAAACGTGAAGATATAGTTCTGGATCCAATGACGGTGGCACTAGCAACTGAGCCACAAATCTTGAATCCATCTGTAAAGACAGATTTATAAGTGTCATAATTGTTTCTTAATTGACTGTATTCTTGTTGGTAAATTAATTCGTTAGTGTCTGATTTCTTTAGTTTTGTTAATGTAAGGTCTACCTCTGGCTTTACCATTTGCCAAGGAGGAGATGAGAAAAGTTTAGTAGGAGCTATATCTTGGAGTTGAATACTAGAAGCTGATATTGCAGATTTCATTCTGATTCCGAGTGGTGGAGTGAGTGTTGATTTCTTATTGTAAAGATCTTCGTAGAGAGGATTAAATATGCATTCAAAAGCTGGATTGGACTGATTAGAATATAATTTAGTGATGTATTGTAAAGATAATTTTAAACGGCGTTGTTTAAGAGAAGGCTCATCTGCTTCTATATAGAGACTGTGAATGGGAGACGTTCTAAAGGCTCCAAGGCAAAGCCTCAGGCCTTGATGATGGATGGTATCGAGTTTTTGTAAATTACTTTTACAGGCTCCACCATAGATGATGGAGCCATATTCAAGTTTTGAACGGATCAGTGACCTGTATAAGTGTAAGAGGGTTGTTTGATCCCCTCCCCACTTTGAATTAGAAACAACTTTCAATAGATCGAATGCCTTCAGGCATTTAGCTTTAAGGTATTTAATATTTGGAAGGAAAGTTAAGTGGTTATCAAAAATAAGTCCCAAGAACTTGGCCTCCTTAACAACTTTGATAGGGGTGCCATTCAAAAATAGTTCAGGGTCCTTATGTGGCTTATATTTTCTGCAGAAATGTATGCAGTTAGTTTTTGATTTGGAAAATTTAAACCCGTTTTCTAGACACCACTTGTGAATTTTATTGAGACATAATTGTAATTGCCTTTCTATTGTGTGCATATTTTTACCACGACAAGATAAGTTAAAATCATCCACAAAAAGTGATCCATCAACTGAATCATTTAAAACTTTTGACAAACTGTTAATTTTTATACTAAATAAAGTGACAGACAAAATACTGCCTTGTGGGACACCCTGATCCTGATTATAATGATCAGACAGGATTGTACCCACTCGGACTTGAAATTGCCTGTCTGTTAAAAACTGTGATATAAAATGAGGCAGACGGCCTCTTAATCCAAAATCATGAAGATCTTTTAAAATACCATGTTTCCATGTTGTATCGTAAGCTTTTTCTCAATCGAAAAAGATCGATACAGCATGTTGCCTATTTACAATGGAATTTTTAATGAACGATTCTAAACGCACTAAATGATCGATAGTACTTCTGTTTTTCCGGAAACCACATTGTATATTGGTAAGAAGATTATTTGTTTCCAAGTACCACACTAATCGATTATTTACCATGCGTTCCATCGTTTTACAAACACAACTAGTGAGAGATATAGGTCGGTAATTTGATGGATCAGAATGATCCCGCCCAGGTTTGGGTATGGGGATAACAATGGCATTATGCTATGAAGCTGGAAACGTCCCAGATGTCCAAATATCATCAAATATATTTAACATAGTTTCAAGGCATGATTCGGGCAAGTGTTTCAGCAGCTGATAATGAATATTATCAGCGCCTGCTGCTGTATCATGAGCTTGCCCTAAGGCAGTATATAGCTCATGTAGTGAAAATACTTCATTGTAATCTTCACCATTATCAAATTTTCTTTTTTCTTCTCCTGTTGGAGCTGATATTTTTGAAATTCAGGAACATAATTTGATGAAGACGAATGTTGAGATAAAGTTTTGCCAAGTCTATTGGCAATAGCAGTTTTATCAGTTAGTAAAGTATCACCATCCTTCAGATGGTTAACTGTAGAACGTGATCCCTTGCCGTTGATCCTTTTGATCATGTTCCATACCTTGGACATAGGAGTACGAGTGTTTATTTTGGAGACATAGTTCCTCCAAGATTGGCGTTTATTTTGCTTAAATAGACGTCTTGCCTTAGCATTTGAAATTTTGACAGTGTTTAAATTATGGACAGTAGGATGTTTACGGAAGTATTTCTCCGCCTTCTTACGACATTTCCTAGCTTGTTTGCAAGTGTCATCAAACCATGGTTTACGAACACGTGGGTTGACGGAGGACTTAGGAATTGATTCATCAGCAATTTTATTCAGTTGATCTGAGAACAACTGAATCGGGTCAGTAACATTCTGAAAAGACGTAGGTTTTAATTTATCCTTCATAAAATTCCATCGAGCTGAAGGTGGATCATCAGTGGGATTTATGGGTTTAAGTACAGTGGGGAAATGGTCACTTCCACACAGGTCATCGTGGACTGACCAGGAGAATTCGTTTAACAAAACTGAATCCGTCAGAGACAGATCTGGAGATGAATACGTGCCAGTAGCAGGGTGTAAATACGTGTCGGAGTCATCATTAAAGATGCAGAGATCATTATCAGAAACAAAATCCTCAATCACTTTTCCCTTTTGATTAATGATTGCACTTCCCCATAAAGGATTATGCCCATTTAGATCACCCATGATGACACAGGGCTTTGGGAGTTGGTCGTATAGTTTTTGTAGATCATTTTGCTGAAGATTTGAAGAAGGTGGAATGTATAAGGAGCAAAGTGTAAAGGCAATATGCAGTGTAAGTCTAACTGCAACTGCTTGCAGATTTGTGTCAAGCGGAACAGGACTGTGAACAACGCCCCGCCGCACCAAAATTGTAGCACCTCCAGTAGCTTCATCGCCCGGAGGAGAGAAGGAATGATACGAACTATACTGCCTTAATTCAAATTTATCAGTATTTTTTAAGTACGTCTCTTGTAAAGAAATTGCTGATGGACTTAAATCTGTTGTTAATAATTGCAGTTCGTTAAAATTGTGCCTAAGTCCTCTGCAATTCCATTGTCATATATTGGAATGGGTCATGGCGGTTCTATAGGAGATCGCTCACTGAACGTGAAGAAGAGTCACCACTCATAGAAGATGGAGTAACATCCATCTCGAGAGGATCAAAGAAATTCTGAACATCTACAGATGTTTCAGTGAGAGTAGGGATCTTAGTAGTAATTTTCTTGTTTTGTTTCTTCTTTTGTTTTTTGGGCATTTCAGTTGATGGTTTGATAGTTGCTGGTAATTCAGGAGTTGGTTTAGGTGGGGCCATAGTCTGAGTCACAACCTGAGATGCTGGAGAGATGTCACATGATTGATTATCTGAATCGTTTGTCTGACTCTCTGATGTTGTAACCACAGGCACAGGGTGTTCAGAGTGTGCCCATGTCAAGTCAGTTTGACATTCTATTGATCTTGTGGTAGAAGGTCGAGAGACAGCAGCAGCATAAGTTTGCACTGATGGAGGTGACCGGCTGGCAATGACTTTTTTTGCTTCCTGAAAAGAAATGTTGTTTTGACATTTGACTGTTAAGATATCTTTCTTATGTTGCCAAAGAGGACATGATTTTGAAGATGCAACATGTTTACCCTTACAATTCACACATTTGGGGTCAGCTGTACAATCTGAGGCGTCATGATTTGCACCACAACGGTGACAAACAATCGGCCGATCGCATGATTTGGAACCGTGTCCAAACTTCTGACACTTGTAACATCGGAGTGGATTGGGGACATACACCTCCACTCCGATGTGAAAATAGCCTGCCTTTATAGATTGTGGTATGGTCGACAGTGAAAAAGTGAACAAATATGTATTTGTTGGGACAATTTTATCTCCATCCTTTCTTGTAAAACGTTTCACTGAAGTGACATGTTGATCATTGAGTTCATCAAGAATTTCCTCTTCTGTCATTTCTGCCAGACAACGGGCTCTGTCGCGGATGATGCCTCGACTTGAGTTTAACGTTCTGTGCGCAGAGACAGCAACTTCAGTGTTTGCGAATGTAGTACATTTCAAAAGATTGATAGCTTGCTGTTTCCGTGCACACTCTACCAAAAGAGAACCGCTCCGGAGCCGTGAAACATTCTTGACTTCACCACAAATACCTGCAATGGCTTTAGAGATAGCAAAAGGATTAATTTTCAACGGTAGTTGATTTCGTGATTCAACTACTATAAAACGTGCCCAAGAATTAGAATTTTGTGAAAGCGAAACATCATCATCAGATGATAAAATCTCAGCTTCGAGTCGTCTCTTCTTTTCATTTCGGTTGGAACCAGGATGATTATGAGCCATGATGAAAGTAATTTATTCAGCACCCCTGCTCCCCACCCACCATGGAGTGCTACAAAGAGCGATGTTTTATTGCACCGGATCTCCAACATGCAAACATCAGGGATACAGAGGTGGTATACTCCAGTAAAAACAACATGAATAGCTGAATTTGTCTATCAAATAAAATGCCAGGCTGGTCCGGCCCATGACAAGAAATTGAAGACATACAGAACTCAGAGGTCGAAAGTACCAGATTGGCCCATGAGCCACCGCCTTCTGGCGTAAGACTCTAGGCAATTTAGTCCATCCAAAATTGGTAATTCATACAAAGTATGCATGGCCAAGACCAAAATATACATATTAATACAACACAGGTGTGCATATACAATATTACGCACAGGGCCTGGCATGACCAGCCGATTGATAAGACCGGGCCCATCTTACCACCCGTCTAGGCGAAGTAAGGGTCGAAGTAGTGTGTTGGGCAAAGGAACACAGTTCCAGTAACCAGTGCCCTCAACTACCAGACTCCCGTCCTCCGCCGACACAGGGACGCAACCCACGGCAAACGGGCTGCCCACTTTGGTCGCCTCTTACGACCAGCAATGGGAGGCTGTGGAAATATTCTGCCCCGGTTCCACACGGGGGAAGAGCTATTAGCGCTATCCAGCACTCACCACGAGGAGGTTGCTCTTCACGAGTGCCAATTGCTTTTAGGATTTATATACAAATATTACTCTGTAAGGATTTGTTTGTTTAACGCCACACTCAGCAATATTCCAGCTATATGACGGCGGTCTGTAAATAATCGAGTCTGGACCAGACAATCCAGTGAGCATCGATCCACGCAATAAGGATAAGATGACATGCATCAACCAAGTCAGCGAGCCTGACCACCCGATCCCGTTAGTCGCCTCTTACAACAAGCATAGTCGCCTTTTACGGCAAGCATTTGTTGCTGAAGGCCTATTCTACCCCGGAGTTTCACGGGTCACTCTGTAAGGATAAGATATATGGATGAACAACGTCTTTATTACAATTAGGAGCGACGTTTCGATGCAGGTTCTAACACCGTTATCAAGCAACTGATGATGTCAGAACCTACACCGAAACGTGGCTCCTAATTATAACAAAGAAGTTGCTCATCAATACATCTTATCCTTACTAAGTCCTCTAACTTCTAAATGCCTCTCAAAGAAAAATATTATTCGACCGATTTTACAACCCTTAATTATTCCTCTTTCGAGACCGCCTAATGGTAGAGCGTCCGCCCGGAGAGCGGAAGGTCCGGGGTTCGATCACCGGCCGCGTCATACCAAAAGACGTTAAAAGATGGTACTTGTTGTTACCCTGCCTGGCGCTCGGCATTAAGGGGCTAAAACAAGAACTGGTCGGCTCGGAGTCAGTATACTGTGTCTGAGTGGGGTATCCATGTTAAACTGCGGCATGGTATCTCAGTGAGCTAGCACTATACATCGGCATCAGTCCGGACTAGTACAAGCAGCCACACAAACACACACTCGTACATGCACGTCGCTATATAAGTGCAATAATCTTGGACGCGACGTGATATTGCTGGAATATTTCTTAAAAGCGGCGTAAAAACATACTCAGTTATTCACTCTAAATATAAATCATCGAACGACCAAGGTACAAAGTCCTGATAATAGTGCTCGTGGGCTGTAGTTTTGCACATGCGCAAATAGCCAGGTGCATCTGAAGCAGTGATAACCAGACACTGATTCGGTATTGAAAGAAATCAATGTTTCTCATCTTCAATGAGATCATTACAGTTGAAACACACACTGTCTTCAACATTTAAGTTTACATATCTGCCTGTTTCGATTTTTAGAGGTTCAATACCAATGATAAGTTTTGCAAAGGAAGAACGGTAACTCCGGGGCATACAACTCCTGACATAGCTTTTACAGCAACACCCATATAAACTCTATATGTGCGGGGTGGCTTGTACCAGTATTAAAAGTCTTTTTCCTGTCAGCATACTATTATAATATTATTTTCCATAAAAAAATAAACATCTTGCATTTTGGTCACAAATAACTTTATTATTTAAACCAGTGGTGATGTTAAAGATCATGCATGTTGTATTTTGCAGAAAAACGTGAATGCCAATCCTTACGAATAGCGGCAAATCTTTCCGTCCATATAAAGGCCGATCAGGCATTTTTATAAAACGACACCACTGTCTAGCTATACATATTCACTGTTTGACAATCCCCATTAAGAGCTAGATAAGATGCATATCTGACCACGCCAAGAATAAAACTGACAGCCAGATGGTGTACTGCAGAATGAAAACCGAGGTCTGTAATCTTATCTCCAGACATCGAGTCAGGACGTGTGATGGCTTCACGCTGGATATAACTATTGATATAAATAACACGCCAGGTGCACCGACTAAACAGAACATTACGTTACTATTGAGATTACTCATATTTGAATATTTGACTTGAGTGGTTTTCTATCATCCTCGAAGCCAAGGTGCCCACTTATATGATAACCAACCTCCTATGTCAAGATATGTATCACCCTCTCTTGTGAGCATTGTAACCAATCAGAGACTACAATATTAAGGACCTCGTCCGTGGACTTGTAGATAGTGTGTCTGCCCGGAGAGTGGAAGGTCGGTGGTTCGATCCCCGGGCGCTTCATACCAGAAGACATTAAAATATGGTACTTGTTGGACATTAGACAGTAAGGAGATAGAACAATGTCTGGTCGGTCCGGAGTCAGTATACTTTGTCTATATTAAACTGCGGTATTGTATCTTAGTGAACTGGCACTATAAAAACGACGTAAGTCTAGTACATGTCAGCACTAGCAACCAACCCACACATACGTACACGCACGTCGCTTTATAGGTGCAACAATCTTGAACACGACGTTAAACCCCCATTTCATCACACCTCACCTACAATTTAAGTAAAGTGATACTTTCTGCTTTGTGTTATTTGGACCTGTGGGACGTTTTGGATTGGTCTGTCACATGAATTTTGCTCCTCTATATGTTCTCTACATCAATTATCATCCCCCCCCCCCCCCCCCCCCATGTCAGAATGATGAGCTCTGATTGGTCCACGTGATCTTGTTAAATACTTTATCATACCTACATGTCAAAAGGATGAGATTTGATTGGTTCACGTGATCTTGATGAAATACTGGGTAACCCACCTTGGAGGGGAATACATTTCTCAGCGGGGGAATAAATATCGTATACCCTGCAACGAGCAAGTCAGTCTGCACGTGGATTTCTGAGAGGCAGAACACATCTCTTATACCCCGCTTCGAAAAAAACCCGCGCACGCTCTTTCCCCGATTCACGTGACACAGCACAAATAAACCCCAGCTCAATCGAACAACAGTTTCCTATCAATTTTAAATTCGTTTAATTCTTTTACAATGTTATATTAAAACATGTCTGTAAGAAAAATTCGTTGTAGCAGGATCACGAGGGGTACATTGGGTTTTATTCGTCCCGGCGCATAAAACCCCATGTACCCCAAAAGGTGATCCTGCTATAATTTTGACAGTAAGCATACCATGGACAGTAAGCATAACCTCAGGGGTATATAGGAGGCGATCGGTGGAACGGATGAAGGCTTTTCTTTCTGTGTGATAATTTACACCATCATATTGTTCATCATATAAGTCAAGGCCTTTATGCCACTGGTTCCTCTACAATATGACTGTACTGGTGTACATGCATTTTTTTCCGTGGTGTTTTTCAGGCGAACCATTTACTTGTCTTTGCATGTGTTTGTGACGGGTGCCACCGGTGGGACAGGATACGTTCCCTTTTTCGCGAACACCCGGTATCATCACTATTTTATAGTCATTCATAAACACATGCTCATGATATAGTCGGAATCGTACAATCGTCTCTGCTTTTAGCAAAGATTTCTATTGGATATGGAAATAGTTGTGTCGCTTTATTCAATCTGACAGAGACACAATTTGATTCAGCAACATGAAAAAAGTCATGCGTTCGCAAAAAGAATTGAATCATAAACAATGAATTGTAATGAAAAGTATGCTTGGTGAAGAATACAGCTTTTTTTAAGAACTGTTTTATCCAATTAAAGCATATCCCCAATAGACGCCCTTATTTTCAAAGCGTGTGAAAATTCTACATTGCCGTATATAATTAGTGTTAAACCATTCTGATGACGTCACGTTGTTCTTGGAGTTGGTTCTGGGCCATGGGTACACTAGTCATTCTGAATGTGCATTTTAGACAAGTAAACCTGACGCACCTTCAGGTCATTTTACAAAATCATAAAGGAATCAGGCAGGTACCATAACGTTATTTAACGTAAATCATTAGAAAAAATGTCTCGAGTTACTTATAGAATTGTCTAACATACTGTAGGGCGGAAGCAGGGACGCCATGGCCAATATTCATAACACCTAAAATGCTTACAAAACACTGTTTTGTTGAAGGTATCTTGAAAGATATTCAGGAACTCTTTGATCAACTGTAAGAACACTGTGTGAGGCGCCCCTGCGTGATGCACGTGAAATATGTTTCCTGAGCCTTTCGAACGTGCACCTCGCACTTTGCCGACTCGGGTTATGAAATGCATGTCCTGGGGCAAGCATACCTTTAATTTTGGACCAACACAATTTCCTGAATATAATTTGCCGATGTTGATGGGCCCATTATGAGCAAACATTGCCCTGATCAAGATAACAGCAATTTCTTTTCTATCTCTTCGTTTCGTTGAACGACACGCTACTAGATCACACGTACGTACAAAGCATAAAGTAACATAAAACGAACTGCATGAAACACATATGTCGCAGTTCATAAACGGATAAAGATTTAGTCCTGATGTAAGTAAATATTTAGTTGTTAATTTTATACAATTTCTTCCAGGTTGCCATGTTTACGTGTGTTTTGTAAAATTGCTCTGTCATCAAGGCACATTTTAGAGAAAAAAAGAAAGTTCCTTCATAGGACCAGCACAGGTTTCTGGGGACCTGTCCAACCCTGGCGCCCCATGGAGAAAATCCAATTTAATTCTGCGAAGCGGAATTTGATCTCTGATGTTACTTTAGTCCAGAAAGGACGATGTATTAAAATAGTAAATTTGTTGGCCCATGGGCAATGCATAGTTTAAGAAATCAGAAAAAAACCTCAAAAGAAATCATTATGAATGTGAATTACACTTGATTAATTTCAACAAATACAAGTTTGAATTTTTGTTAAGAATATTAAAAATGCTGGTTTTGGGTGTATCTAAAGCATTTTTTTCTAATATTTGGACACGAGCAAATCTTTGGCCGAAGCTGATTGTCTTCGGATATGCAGATAAACATTTAAATTTTGGTCACGAACTTGCTTATACTTAGATTTTCTCTTGAAGGTCGACACACCAGCCGGTTGGACTCATGTTAGCCATACTTGTGTGTCTGACCATGTCAGATGTCTGATATTTGCAGGTGTAAGAAAGGAAAAAAGGCTTGTCGTAAAACCATTTGAACATTTCTGAAAACTATCACACCAATATTTAATTGTTTTAGAATTTAACATTTCCAGTGGACCACAAAGGGTCCAATATCTCATCTCCTCCTTCAGGTGAACTGTAAAGCCCTGGTTCATTTATCAGAATTACCAATACGTACTTTTAACTACAATACTGGTTTACAATCAAGATTAAATGCGACATTTTTTCTGTGGCAGAGGTTAAAACGTGAGATAGGATATCCGTATGTAATCACAGAAGCACATATTATTGAATATTTCATTTTTGCGTCCATTGTTTTCAAACAAAAAACGATTTATACAAATTCTACAAGTTCAAGTGTCAAAATCAGTGAGTTTGAGTAGAAACTATTAATGACGTATCGAGACTATATCAGTTTCACAGATTAATGTAAGTGTTTTAGGTTACCGTGTGTTCTTGGCCTACCTGTAGGTATAAACCTACGCTGATTACGTTGTCTTCTAGATAAGACTTTACCTGAGAGTGTTTTGTTCACTTCCTTGTCAAAGAGACAATGGTGCCAACGCTCACATTCCTCACTGGGCTCTCCATATGTCTGCTGGTTAGCGGTACCGGTGAGTTGGCGATTATTATCGAACCGAGTCGAAATCAATAACTAGTGACAAGTAACGTTTTGTTGTTTTGTTGAGTGACTTGTATTTTGACATTCTTTTAACCTGTCAACTTTCAAATATACTGACACCGCCTCCGTGGTCTAGTGGTAGAGCGTCCGCCCGGAGAGCGGCCGGTCCGGGGTTCGATCCCCGGCCGCGTCATACCAAAAGACGTTAAAAGATGGTACTTGTTGTTACCCTGTCCGGCGCTCGGCATTAAGGGGCTAAAACAAAGACTGGTCGGCTCGGAGTCAGTATACTGTGTCTGAGTGGGGTATTCATGTTAAACTGCGGCATGGTATCTCAGTGAGCTAGCACTATAAATTGGCATCAGTCCGGACTACTACAAGCAGCCACACAAACACAGACACGTGCATGCACGTCGCTATATAAGTGCAATAATCTTGGACGCGATGTTAAACCCCATTTCACCTCACCTCACCTCAAATATACTGAACAAAAAAGTTTGGGATCATGAACATATGTGGGAATATTTAGTTGTAACGAAGACTGAGCACACAGTTTCATAAATAATATCCCCAAATATTCATGATCCTTCATTTGTTTGTTCAGTATACTTAAATCCAATGTAAGATTGACTTGATAGGTACCGTTTGTGATCGACCATTTGCATGGCATTCGAATTGTCTCAGGTTACATGATCATCGCTGAATGTTCCTGGGGGTGGTTCTAGACTATGACTAATAGTATGTATACCACATTTACGTGGGTTGCCCCTGAAATAAGGCATGTTAAGTGTGCTGACCAGTCTACATCATCAGTGTTGTCAAGACGTCATAGATACATGTATGTTTAACCCGGGTAATTTGCATTTTCTTATTACTACGAGTTGTCGTTGTCTGTACGAGCTGTCACTCGACGTCCTTGATGATGGAAACGGTTAGTAATCATGGATGAACTTCATCCATTATACACCTTTCGATTAACACCTATACAAAACCCTTTTCAATTTCCTCAGGATTTTTACTTCAGAGGGAATTATCCTATTCTCCAGAACAAGCAACATAGCTTTGATTCCATCAGATATTATTTATGATATACATTCTTTCCATTTTTTTCTGTGTGCTGTAAACATCGATTTTCTATTATTTGTCTTCCAATTATTTTCTTTGAGTAGATTCTTCAAAATCAGTTCTCATTGTTATTCATATTTCATTTTACGATTTAAGAGTGTCTATCTTGAAAATTCAAGGACCAAGTTCATTTTCTCATTTTATTTAAAAAATGCTTCTAAGTCCACATTTGTGGAAAAGACAGTTTTTCAACATTTGTTTTCTGACAACAGAATCTTAACGTCAATATGAAGGACCAAAGACACGAATGTACCACCAGGAACACTTTCATCTGGAGAGACATGGCATTTAAAAGTAATAATCAACCACAATAACGCCATCTTCCCGAGGCAAGAGAGTTAACTGACTATAAAAGTCCAGTTTCCACCCTTGCCGAACTTGGCTGGTACAATAGAGTAAGAGATTGTGTGAAGCCCATTTCTGGTGTCCCCCGCCGTGATATTGCTGGAATATTGCTAAAAGCGGCGTAAAACCATACTCACCCACTCTTGCCTCGGGAAGATGCAATAACACAGGGTAACAATATATACCACTTTTATAAGACGAAACAATGGCCACATGTTGAAGTAAGATTTGTCTCCCCTTAATAG
This sequence comes from Haliotis rufescens, assembly GCF_023055435.1. Taxonomy (NCBI): domain Eukaryota; kingdom Metazoa; phylum Mollusca; class Gastropoda; order Lepetellida; family Haliotidae; genus Haliotis; species Haliotis rufescens. The sequence goes on from NW_025964223.1 coordinate 14,173,373, forward strand.
CGACGCTACGACCTTCAGTTTCGATGCAAACCCTACTATGTATGTACGAGATCGCATGCAAATAGGTGAGACCACGTTTGAATACACTTCTTGAATTTGAGTAAGTAGCACTTACTTGCCATGTTTTGTCAGTCAAGGTCATGAAGTCATTTTGCGGAGATGTGGTTGTCATTCCGTTCCTTCAGCTCGTAGTCGCCATTTGGTGACTCTGATCGAGACGTTTAATGTTAACTTCACTCCCCACAAACTTTTGTGTGAAGTTTTGTGAACAAATATTTTAAACACTATAAATGAAGATTTAATTTGTATCTACATGTACCGAAAATAACAGGAACAGCGTGCCCCAGTCGTCTAAGGCGCCGTTGTGTGGGGCTGAATTCCTTCATCTTTCCGAGGCAAGAGAGTTAACTGACTATAAAAGTCCAGTTTCCACCCTTGCCGAACTAGGCTGGAATTACTGGGCTCGATCGTAGCGCCACCAGTGGCTATTACCAGTTATGTCCCTTCTAAGCCTCTCCCATGGACCAATCAGATTCCACCTCTCGTATCACTTGCGTTTGCTTCACACAAAATGGTGGCGCCCAGTCAAAACGATCTGATCGATAATCAAGTTCTATGTTGTGATAAAACGGGTCTTACATCGCGAAATGCATCAAATCACGTGAGCACTTGGAGTAAAAATTATGAAATGATTTGGAAAATATCGGCTGACAACGAGTTGGCGGTGCACATGTTTTGCAAATCCTGCAATCGACCGAAATCTGCACGAGTTTCCGAACCGGATTTCGATTTCGGTGCGCGAATTTGATTATACTATGCACAGACTCGTTAGTCCAGCCAAAATGTAACTCCATAATACCAGCCTAGTTCGGCAAGGGTGGAAACTGGACTTTCAAAGTCAGTTAACTCTCTTGTCTCGGGAAGATGAGTTCCTTAGGCTCACAGAAACGTGTGAGAGTGCTTTCGTATTCCAGATTATGTTTCTTGGTTTATCAGAACCATGCCCATGTTCTTGTGTGTTAACCGTCTTAAACTCACACATCAAACTAACACGCCGTGATAGAACGTCGTTAAATTGAATCGGTTGACTAGTAATGTAGAGACGTGTACTATGTATGTTAAAGGTCAGATTGCCAAAGTCGATCTCATGACTCCAAGTGAGGACATCCGACAGACGTGTGTGTTACCAAACAAAGTCAAAGTAGCCATTACCTCAGAGAACAAGACGGTGCATCTGAATCTGAAGAAAAACGAACATGTGGATCATGAGGCCCCAGTGTTTGTGATCAGACACGACGAAGGTGGACGTGCACACGCAACACAAGAGCCCACTCTTGAATTACAGGTCGGTCTAATGCCAAGTCTCTAATTGACATGTGTCAGCTTTCACTACCTAAAGCTTATAGTCAATAGATGATCAATATGCTGAATGTTTTGTTTTGTTTGTTGTTTAACGCCGCACTCAGCAATATTCCAGCTATATGACGGCAGTCTGTAAGAAATCGAGTCTGGACCAGATAATCTAGTGATTGACAACATGATCATCGATCCACGCAATTTGGATCGATGACATGCATCAACCAAGTCGGCGAGCCTGACCACCTGATCCCGTTAGTCGCCCCTTACGACAAGCATAGTCGCCTTTTACGGCAAGCTTGGGTTCCTGAAGACCTATTCTCCTCCGGATCTTCACTGGCATTGTTTTGTGAATGGTGTCTTTAATCAGCCACTTCACCAAATGTGTATACCAACATGTGTTCGGTATGACATACAACCTGTGCTTGATAACCTTGATTTTAACACTGTGTTGATAATGTTAACTTTTAACATAATGTTCCATATTTTTCACGAGCAGCAAAAGTATTTCTATAAGTCTTTGATAGGCAGGTGTGGTCGGGTAGCCTAGTGGTTAAAGCGTTCGCTCGTGACGCCGAAGACCCTGGTTCGATTCCCCATATGGGTACAATGTGTGAAGCCCATTTCTGGTGTGCCCCGCCGTGATATTGCTGTAATATTGCTAAAAGTGGCGTAAAACCAAACTCATCCACTCACTCTTTGATAGGCATTTTGAAGTTGGAAAGTTTTGTATGGATAACAACTTCTGCATCCTTTGTAACGACGTTTTAGACTTACTTCTTGTCCCTTCATCAGGTGTATTGATAGTTACAATAAAGTAGCATCATCTGTGAAAAATATATGTCACTAAATTGATGACGAGGTAAACATACATCCAAATAGATACATGAGAACAAATGGACCAACGTCACATTATTTCAGTCAGGTGTGATCTATTAAATTGTTGGTTGGTTGGTTTGTTGTTTAACGCCGCACTCAGCAATATTCCAGCTATATGACGGCGGTCTGTAAATAATCGAGTCTGTACCAGATAATCCAGTGATTAATACCATGAGCATCGATTCACGCAATTGGGATCGATGACATGTATCAACCAAGTCAGCGAGCCTGACCACCCGATCCCGTTAGTAGCCTTTCACGACAAGCATAGTCAACTATTAAATTGTAGTATTGACTTTTATATTTTGAGCTTATACTTCACAGGGTCTGGGAATGTTTCAAGACAGAGACAAAGGAGCCGCCATGAAGGTATCTTGCAAGAGACGACAGCGACAAGACATACAAATACAGCTGGTACGTATATTTATTGACGATAATATGTCTCAGATATTACATAGTTACAAATTAACATCAGCGTTAAATAATATCACATGAAATACATATGACCAAGGCTTGAGACATTGGTATTAATTTAATAAACTGCATGCTACATGTTGGTTGGTTGGTTTATTTTTACGCCGCACTCAGCAATATTCGTGCTATATGACTGCGGTCTGTAAATAATCGAGTCTGGACCAGACAATCCAGTGATTGACATCATGGGCATCGATTCACGCAATTGGGATACGATGACATGCATCAACCAAGTTAGCGAGCCTGACCACCCGATCCCGTTAGTCGCCTCTTACGACAAGCATAGTCGCCTTTTAGTCGCATGGGTGGCTGGAGACCTATTCTACCCCGGAGCTTCACGGGTCGCATGCTACATGTAATTTGTATAGCCGCCTTTAAATTGCAGGAGACCCGTGAAGATCCGGTTGAGAATAGATCTTCGGCAACCCGTGCTTGTCGAAAGAGGCGACTAACGGGATCGGGTGGTCAGGCTCTCTTACTTTGTTGATGCATGTCATCATATCCAAGTTGCGTGGATCGATGCTCATGACATCAATCACTTGATTGTCTTGTCGATTATTTACAGACCGCCGTCATTTAGCTGGAATATTGCTAAATGCGGCGTTAAACAAGAAAAAAACCCAAACAATCAAACACATTTCAGGAGTATTTCTGTTTCCGGCGTTAGGCAGCAAACGCTTAATTTATGAAAATTGTCTAAGTGGCGGGTGCTACCGGTAGAGTAGGACATGCTTACCTTTTTACGCGAACGCCTGGTGTCATGACTGATTTTCAGTGATCCATTCAATTTACGCCCAATGGAATCTATTTCGGCAGATGATCGAGACTCGTTATTCTCTCACGTTCATATTACACATCTTCAAGAATTAACTGGGATATTCCCTACGTTTACTTTATCTTAGGGGTCACAGGTGTCCCAGTCGTCTAAGGCGCCGCAATTCGCTGTGCAGAGTTGCGTCCCTTGGACACGCCAGAAACCTATGATTGTGGGTTCGAATCCCGGTTCGCCCCGATTATGTTTCTAGGTTTGTCAGCATCATACCCGTGCTCGTGGGTTTCACCGAAGTGGTAAACGTCTGAGACCTGCATCACTTCGGGCTTTCATCCCACATTAAGCTGACACGCCGTGATATATATATAACTTGAATACTGTTAAAAGCGGCGTTAAACACAACTCACTCACTCACTCACCCACTCACTACTTTCTCTTATGTTATGATGAACTTAATGTTTTGAATTTGAAAACGAGTACATTCTCTCAATATTGTTCTAGAAACAGAAGCATGTGTCATTGGATCCATATGACTTATTGCAGGAAGGACGTTTTGTTCACCCAAGTGGCAAGCTTTATCATCTTGCACCTCTTCAATCGCCATTGAAAACAGACTTCCAATTTGAAAAGGGGAATATGCACGAAATGACAACAACGGACCAGTTGTTTCATGCCACGGGTATGGTATTACGGTGTCCAGAAAATACGACTGATCGGTCTTTTTAGACGTCAGGACCATTGTCGCCATATTTAATTTGCAAAAATGTCTTATCATCAACACGTTTCTAGTTAATTGCTCGTGACTGGTCAATTGCTGGTTTATACAGGGAGAAAATGTTTATACTTGGTGGTGTACATTTATACCGCTGCAGTGTCACGGTAGATCAAAGTTAGTGCTTGTCCTTGAAAGGTCGCCGAATTACAGACTACTGAGTGAGTGAGTAAGTGAGTGAGTGAGTGAGTGAGTGAAGTTTTGGGCTGCTTTTATCAATATTCCATCAACATCCCGGCCTGGGACGCTAGAAATGGGCTCCACGCGTTGTACCCATGTGAGGAATCGAACCCGGGCCTTCGAAGTGACGAGTCTTACCCACTAGGCTACCCAACCGCCCCACATTCTCCTAGGAAAACCTACAAAACTATAGATGGAAAATATATACTTCTAAATTCAGATTGAAAGGCCCTTTTGACATAAGATATTGATTAATTGGAATAAAGTTAGAGTAACGTTGTGATCAGTATGATAGTGTGAGCAGTGCCTGGAGGAGTTTCTGGTCAGAATAACAAGAGGCGAGTAAATGGATCGGTGTTCAAACTCGGTGACGTATTCCGTTGTTAATCATATCACTGGTATGCATTGTCCAGTCGCCCGTGAAGATCCGGGATAGAATAGATCTTCAGCGACCCATGCTTGCCGTAAAAGGCGACTATGCTTGTCGTAAGAGGCGACTCACGGGATCGGGTGGTCAGGCTCGCTGACTTGAGTGGTGCATGTCATCGTATCCCAAGTGCGTGAATCGATGCTCATGATGTCAATCACATGATTGTCTTGTCCATTATTTACACTCCGACGTCATATAGCTGGAATATTGCTGAATGCGGCATTAATCAACATACAAACAACAACAGCATAGTCCAGTCTCGATTATTTACAAGCCGGCGTTATAAAACGTCAGTATAACTATTACTACATTTACAAATTCAGATAGGGCTGGACTATTCGTAGACAGACGACAAAAGAAGGCATCCGCGACACCTGACAGCAGAACAGTCGATATTGATACTACCACATTTCAAATAGACATCCTGGCATACGTCGACTGCCTGGAATTCCAAAGGTAAACTATTGTGCATTACTTCTTTCAGTGGTATTTAGAAGTTGGTGTGATGAAGTAAGACGAGTTTGATGAGTCAACAAGCAGAGTGGATCCACTGGCTTCCATCATCTCTATCAGTCTGCTTGTTGACTCTGTGTTCATTAGTCATCCACTGGCTTCCAATTATCTTAATCAGCTCTCTGTGTCCATCAATCAATTTACTGTATAAACTTTGATGTTAATAAGTATATATACCTATGTTGTTTAGCACTATCCATCACTTGCTTGATAAAGGTGTTAGGATCTACACCGAAACGTCGCACTAATTGTAATAATTGTCTTACTTTATTGTGCATTACCATAACGAAATCATATAATGTGTGGTAACCTTTTTTTCAACAAACTTGTTTATTTTACAACTATTTATGTTCATTATATCGCGAGTCGCACTGCCAGTTTGTTTTATCAGATGTTACAATTCCTATTTTTATCGTTGTGGCATACTGTGCATTAAATAAAACGAGTAACTGTCACCTGACTTATACACGGTATGTGAAAGTTAGCATGTGATCTTGATAAGACGACATCTTAGGGCAAATAATGTAGGCCATGATAAGGTTGTATACTTATAATCATACTGCATCTGTGATTTTCGGGGGCACGGGTGGCCTAGTCGTCTAAGGCTCCGCAATTCGCTGTGCAGAGTTGCGTCCCTTGGACACGCCAGAAACCTACTATTGTGGGTTGGAATCCTGGTCCGCCCGATTATGTTTCTAGGTTTGTCAGCACCATACCGTGCTTGTGGGTTGCATCAAAGTCCTGCGTCATTACGGGCCTTCTCTCACATGAAGCTGACACGCCGTGATATAGCTGGAATATTGTTCAAATCCGCGTTAAACCCAATTCACTAACTGTAGTTTTTATTGGATGATCGTGTTTCAGATGGATGAACATTTCCCATCAGGTTACACCAGCTCTTCGAAGACTCGACACTATTCAGCGCGTGAAACAGGCAGTGGCTCTCATTATGAACGATGTATGTAAATGGATCGTTTCACAAATAACTACTCTAAGAACCTGTTCTGGATCATCACTAGGTTACACTGACACGTGAAGATCCGAGTAGAATAGGTCTTCAGCAACCCATGCTTGTCCCAAAAGGCGACTATGCTTGGCGCAAGAGGCGACTAACGGGATCGGGTGGTCAGGCTCGCTGACTTGGATGATACATGTCATCGTATCCCAATTACGTGGATCGATGCTCATAATGTCAATCACTGGATTGTCTGGTCCAGACTCGATTATTTACAGACCACCGTCATATAGCTGGAATATTGCGGAGTGCGGCGTTAAACAACACACACACAAAAGAAAATGTTTACACTAGCTTTATTTTGCTCAATTACATTTACATCTCACAATATGCTGACAGATGAGGTATAAAATATTCATATGCGTATATGGAAAAGTTGCATGTACGTTCGTTCTCTTCCTGTCTGTCATTAAATGTATATTACCATTCCAGTTGTTTAATGCCCAAGAGCTTGTTCATTTTTTTCCATACACTGCAGATGAATCTTCGCTACAAAACGGTTTCTCCCAGTTTCAACATCCACTTGATAGGATTCATGATTGAGGTATGTTCATTTAGGCTCGATACATGCAGTGAGTGTGTGAGTGATTGAGTGTTGTTTCGCTGCAGTCAGCAATAATCTATCCATGTCACGGTAACCTTGAACCCAGAGGTTGATAGCACGAACAACAATTCTTGCAATCGGAAAAGTTGACACACAGTTACACAATTTTCATCGGCTATTATCAAAAGCATCTAATATTGTGGACATTTTCAATAAACTACACATAAACCTATCCTCAGCGTCATGATTCGGGGATCATGCAGATGATAAGACATAAAACGTCGCTTTTTCAACTTCCAAGAGTGCAGTTCAGCTGCAGCTGTAATGAACGATTTTATACCCACATTGAGTGAGTGAGTGAGTTGGGTTTAACGCCGCTTTTAACACTATTCCAGTTATATCGCGGCGTGTCAGCTTAATGTGGGAGGAAAGCCCGAAGTGATGCAGGTCTCAGACGTTTACCACTTCGGTGAAACCCACGAGCACGGGTATGGTGCTGACAAACCTTGAAACATAATCGGGGCGAACCGGGATTCGAACCCACAATCATAGGTTTCTGGCATGCCCAAGGGACGCAACTCTGCACAACGAATCGCGGCGCCTTAGACGACTTGGCCACCCGTGCCCCCTATACCCACATTGACTATTACTTGTCATGTTATGCACCACTGGTTCGGGTATTATTTTCCATCACCTTAAATCTTGTTCTTTTCATTGTTTAAATATTTATCATTTTTTCCAGTTTCATAAAAGCATCCAATCAGTGTCGCATGGGCGTAAACAACATGTTTGTTCTCCAACTGTTAATCACATTGTCAACATACTCAGACTTATTGACGCTTGTTGGACATGTTCATGTTTGATACCCTACAATGGAGGTGACGTTTCAATAATGACACCGAGTATACTGTTGAAACCAGGTTGTCCAAGGACCTTTCAAAATGTGTCACAGCTAACGCTGCCATTGACATATAAATTGTGTCACCGGTGGAGCAGGATACGCTCACCTTTTCGGGAACACCTGGTATCATAAAGTCATGCTTATGAAATAGTCGGAATCGTACAGTGGACTCGGCTTTCAGCAGATGATTATGGAAATGACTTTGTCGCTTTTATTTATATGCTTAAATGCAGGTGTACATAAACTTTCAGAACAGTAAGTAAGTCTTGTATAGTTGAACTGCTTACCCTTTAAAGGACACAGCGGAAGGGGGTTGGTTCCTGTCTGTAAATCAAAGGGAGAAAGATCCATCAACTGTAAATGGAATTCTCCTTCTTGACTCATTTTCGAATTGGACGAAAACAGTGCAAGATTTTCCTAAAAACGATTTCACAATGATTTTTACAAGGTAAGCAACATTCTTCTTTATATTTTGGTTTTATGTAAAACATAAACTGTAGTGATGTGAAGCTGTGTATCCTAGGGATCATGTGTCCTGTTCCGGGTCAGAATACGTCACCACAATGCCTGCATGACGTGATGGTGTTTAGTTTAGTTTAGTTTGTTTGTTGGTCAACACCGCACTCAGCAATATTCCAGTTATATGACGGCGGTCTGTAAGTTATCTAGTCTGGACAAGACAATCAAGCGATTGATATCATGAGCATCGATGCACGATGTCTGACCCGACGATGTCAGAGAAATATTTCCTTGTTCATCCAACCTCAAGATACAGGAGTGTTTTAACAATGAGTTATGAAGTATGACCTATTTTCAATATAATATACATTGTTATTTCTAATTTGACAACGTAGATTATTGTTTATCTTGTTATATGGTTGACTAAATAATAAATGTAATGAAACGATTGATTGGTTGAATGATTTCTGTATCGTTATTGCAGTCACAAGATGTACAGATATGAGGAAGATCTTTTGGGTGTGTACTCATTTCTACCCTTTTTTAAGTAACCACAGTCATTTCATCTCTTTCATTTTGACATTTAAATACTTCAACGGATATTACACACACACACACACACACACACACACACACACACACACACACACACACACACACACATATATATATACACACTTTTATGAATGTTTATATACACACACGCAAACATGTTATACATACAATGTATATAATCTTTTTTTCTTGGGAATTGACTTAATATACTTGGGACAATTAATATTCGCAACAAAATCGCAATTATATTTTTCGCATTACTTGCCTCTTCTGACCAGAAGTTTGTTTTTAACGATAATATAAACTCTCCATGTAATTCCAATGACCATGTTATTTAACAGGTATCAGTCAGACAGCATCTGTTTGCAAGGAAGGCAAGGGCATATCGATTGTAAAGGTTGACGGAAGCTTCATGACAAATACACGAACAGCGTCGCATGAACTTGGTCACGGGTAATACAGAAAAATTGAGACTATCACTTAATGTTCTTGGTGGAGGGAGGTTTATAGAGGCAGAATAGTATTCACGACATGTGTACGAATTATTTCTTCGGGTACAAACTGAGGTAACATATTTTATGCCTCGATTTTCGGGTACATTATAATGCTTTTAAATCCCAAGGCCTAACTCCACGAATATCAAATGGTCGGACCCTTAAACCTTTTATTCAATACCCTCTATAACTGTTGTAGGTTTCTTTTATATGGATATGAAATAAAGCTTACATGTGATGTTGAGCACTGTATTCCAACAATGTCAACAGAAATGGACTTCACTCATTGTACCCATGTTGCGAATCGAATTCGGGCCTTCGGAATGATGACCAAACGCTTTAACAACTTGGCTATCCTTCTGCCCAACAAGGGATCAGTTTATGGAACCGTAAAAATATGTTTTTATGTATTAAAGTAATCTCAATTATAGAGCATTTTGAGTAGAATGGTGTACAGATGATTACACAGAAAGTGACAACATGGCACTGAAATCAAAGAGTGTTTTTTAATGTGAAATTGAGTCGACTCATTGTGTGTTTGTTGCGATATTAAATAGAGTAGACACACGAAAAGAATCCAGAGAGATTGTTGGGATATCAAATAGAGTAGACACACGAAAAGAATCCAGAGAGATTGTTGGGATATTAAATAGAGTAGACACACGAAAAGAATCCAGAGAGATTGTTGGGATATTAAATAGAGTAGACACACGAAAAGAATCCAGAGAGATTGTTGGGATATTAAATAGAGTAGACTCATTAAGAGAATCCCGAAAGATTGTTGGGATATTAAATAGAGTAGACACACTAAGAGAATCCAGAGATATTGTTGGGATATTAAATAGAGTAAGCTCATTAAGAGAATCCTGAGAGATTGTTGGGATATTAAATAGAGTAGACACACGAAGAGAATCCGGAGAGATTGTTGGGATATTAATTAGAGTAGACTCATTAAGAGAATCCGGAGAGATTGTTGGGATATTAAATAGAGTAGACTCATTAAGAGAATCCTGAGAGATTGTTGGGATATTAAATAGAGTAGACACACGAAGAGAATCCGGAGAGATTGTTGGGATATTAATTAGAGTAGACTCATTAAGAGAATCCGGAGAGATTGTTGGGATATTAAATAGAGTAGACTCATTAAGAGAATCCCGAAAGATTGTTGGGATATTAAATAGAGTAGACACACTAAGAGAATCCAGAGATATTGTTGGGATATTAAATAGAGTAAGCTCATTAAGAGAATCCTGAGAGATTGTTGGGATATTAAATAGAGTAGACACACGAAGAGAATCCGGAGAGATTGTTGGGATATTAATTAGAGTAGACTCATTAAGAGAATCCGGAGAGATTGTTGGGATATTAAATAGAATAGACACACCAAGAGATTCCCAAGAGATTGTTGGGATATTAAATAGAGTAGACACACGAAGAGACTCCGGAGAGATTGTTGGGATAATAAATAGAATAGACACACTAAGAGAATCCAGAGAGATTGTTGGGATATCAAATAGAGTGGACTCATTAAGAGAATCCGGAGAGATTGTTGGGATATTAAATAGAGGGCCAATACAAATTGGGAAGGATTCCATAGTCGTCTGCAGAAATCTTTAAGGGCGTTGTGACATGTGTATATTGTGTACTCTTATGGAAGGTAAAATGTAGAGTTACATCAAAACAATTTGAGGATGTTGTGCTATCTCAAATTAAGCAAATAATCAAAACTACTATTAATTACACATTTGAATTGCATATGTTTTTCTCCATGGTCTCCCCAGTCGTCAGACATTGGTGAGGTTTGTTTATTTGATTCGATAGGTATATAGAAACCCACTTAACCCTGTTTGTGATTTTAAACTGTCTGACAAATTGGGAGGCACCGTATTTTCACGGATGAAAAATATCTTGTTACTACCCGGACAACATTTAAATTACCTTAATCAACATTGTCTTTTTCATGTGATTATGTTCAGGCTCGGTGCCAAACACGATGGTGACGGCAACACGTGCAAGGCAGAAGACCAGTACATCATGTCTGCAAAACTCAAGATTGACACCTCAGGTCATCAGTTCCAGTTTTCTTCATGCTCCTCAACATACTTTCGACACTACCTTCAAGGCGTTTTAAGAGATGGGTTTGTGCTTTTGACACTTTGCCCTGTACAGCTTTCCGTGACATTGTGCACATGGCTTGTGTGATTAATGTCTTTTTATGGATGCCGTTGTACAGTTTTCCGTGACATTGTGCACATGGCTTGTGTGATTAATGTCTTTTTATGGACATCATTGTACAGTTTTCCGTGACATTGTGCACATGGCTTGTGTGATTAATGTCTTTTTATGGACATCATTGTACAGTTTTCCGTGACATTGTGCACATGGCTTGTGTGATTAATGTCATTTTATGGACACCGTTGTACAGTTTTCCGTGACATTGTGCACATGGCTTGTGTTATTAATGTCTTTTTTATGGACATCATTGTACAGTTTTCGTTGACATTGTGCATATGGCTTGTGTGATTAATGTCTTTTTATGGACATCATTGTACAGTTTTCCGTGACATTGTGCATATGGCTTGTGTTATTAATGTCTTTTTATGGACATCATTGTACAGTTTTCCGTGACATTGTGCATATGGCTTGTGTGATTAATGTCTCTTTATGGACATCATTTAATTTTCTACGTACATGCTCGCGTGCACGTGGTTCTCTGATTTCACACGTGGCAAAAATGGTTTCGCACTCTTTACCTATGTGGGGAACTGAACCCATATAAGGCGCCGTTGATATTGATGAAAATAACTTGTACTGGAGACGTATTAACATAAGCCTTCTCGGCTTGTTTACCGATCCAGATTCATTGTATAAAAATGTTTAAATCATATTGATACCTAAAATCAAACTTTTGATATCTATTAATATTTTATATGTATAATGATGTTATGACATCATAAAATTAAAGTTTTGATACTGATACTTAATTTTGTTATAACAATTAATTAATTATTGATATCACAACATCGGGAACATTCAGTAAAACGGCGCCTAATAAACACGGGCCATCGGTGTGGTTGGTTGGTTGGTTTGTTGTTTAACGCCGTACTCAGCAATAGTTCAGCTATAGGAAGGCGGTCTGTATATAATCTGGTCTGGACCAGACAATCCAGTGATTGACATCATGAGCATCGATCCACGCAATTGGGATCACATGCATCAACCAAGTCAGCGAGCCTGACCACCCGATCCCGTTAGTCGTCTCTTACGACAAGCATTGTCGCCTTTTACGGTAAGATTCTGTTACTGAAGAGCTATTCTCTCCCGGATCTTCTTGGGTCCCTTCGGTGTGAGGAACGAATGTTTTACACACTAGCTTGTCTGTTACCCGAGAGCCCCCATAATAACCTGTTAGGAACTGGATAAAGATTTGCAAGTCGGATACGAAACAATGAAATGTAGTAAATGATAAAGGGGTGACAGGAAGATTTAAACATAATTGAAATAGTTAACTGTGTCTGTTTAGCATTCAAACTTGGCTTCCACAGGAGAAGTCGCTTGGGCGATATCAAGCCATGTCTCCAAGGAGATATCGCTGGAACGAAATTCTATCACAATGCTTAGCAGACCTTTGTGACGTCATCGGTTACCCTAATGTCACAATCAAATGACATCACTAATCCCCCTGCTACTTAAGCTGGTTATTTCCGTATATAACATAGCTACGCGATAAATCGCAAAGAACAATGAAGAACGAAGCATGGTTTTTTTCACGATACAACATTGTTCTTTCATGACGTCATTTCTTGAGATTCGAATATTCGCAACTTGATGACGTCGTAAATTGGACGACGCTATTTTTGAAAGGGAAGTGTCTTGTGAGTTGTTCACCATAGATGTAACTGGACAGCGTAGATGAACGCAATGGCCGAACGATCGCAACCAAAAATGGGGGAGATATGACAATCGGTATTGGGAAAAAAGGTACCGATAATCGACGTGAAACTTGTAAGAATATGCGGGAAAGACCAAATTTAACCCCCTTGTTCATAAAGTGGACTTGTCCGACATTGCCGCGGTCGGATTCTATTGAGGGAGTCATCATTATTTAAATACGGGTAAATATGTTTAAAGCGTGTACATTTTACTTACATCTGTATAGAGGCTGTACGAAAATTGATCTCTCATATAAGAAACAAACGACTCATGGTCGGTTTTTTCTTAATTACAAGCTGAAAAAGTTGGATATCAATGATATCAACACGTGAAAAGTATAAGCTACGAGGCTTATCTATTTGTTTTGCCATGTAAGCACTGATTCTCATGCTAATGTCTAACAGTGTGTTGCAAATGTAGTGGACACCAATTTTATCTTCACAGGACTTCATATTCAGTACAGTGTCTAACAACAAGCCTGACTGCTATCAACGTGTCGTCGACAGTACAGTTGCCCGGACAAGTCTATAACATAGATGATCAATGTCGAAATATTAAAGGCCCACGCTCTTACTTTTGCCGTGTAGGTTCATTTCCATTGTGTCAATCGTACAAAATGAAATATCATTAATGACATATTTTTATGTTGCACATCTATCCGACGGCAAACTTAAACCATGAATATATTTGAACAGTACACCCTGTCACTGATGCTGATCCACACCCCTGTCCCTTAATGGGGGTACCAGTCAGAATACACCCTGAGTAAACTATGCTTGTCGTACTTAATGGTTCGGGTGGTCGACTCTGTTGTCGGCATCCTACCCCAACATGGCGCGTTGCTCATTTGTTTGTCTGGTCCAGAATTTATGGTTACTGAAATATTGATGTGAGACCTTAAACAGCAAAGAAATCAATGATTTTTGTTTGTGTGTTGTTTAATGCCACACTCAGCAATATACCAGCTATATGACGTCGGTCTTTAAATAATCGAATCTGGAGCAGACAGTCAAGTGATTGACATCATGAGCATCGATCTACGTAATTTGGATACGATAAAATGCATGAACCAAGTCAGCGAGCCTGACCAACCGATCCCGTTAGTCGCCTCTTACGACAAGCATAGTCGCTTTTTACAGCAAGCATAGGTTTTTAAAGACCTATTCTACCCCGGATCGTCACATGAATGGACATTAATGTCCTGTAAACATTCATGCCAAGTAAAATCTGGTCAACTTAAAATAGTTATTTAATATTTGAATGAATATATATATATATCTACACTTCTTCACGTAACAATATTTTGTAAGTAAGTAAATTAAATCTGCATATTAATGTTAATTTCAATAGGCTTGAATATTAATAAGCAGATGGTCTTTAGATCCGATTGGGTGCGTAAGTAGAATTGTGATGGCCACGGCACCCCAACACGAGGACTCAGTTTCAGCCATGTGTGCTGCGGAGGCATTGGCTTCATATCGCTTTTCATTGATCTGAGAGGGGCGGTCGGGTAGCCTAGTGGTTAAAGCGTTCGCTCGTCACGCCGAAGACCAGGGTTCGATTCCCGACATGGGTACAATGTGTGAAGCCCATTTCTGGTGTCCCCCGCCGTGATATTGCTGGAATATTGCTAAAAGCGGCGTAAAACCATACTCACTCACTCATTGATCTGAGGCCCCGTGAAGATCCGGGGTAGAATATCTCTTCAGCAACCCATGCTTGCCGTAAAAGGCGACTAACGGGATCGGGTGGTCAGGCTCGCTGACTTGGTTGATGCATGTCATTGATCCCAATTGCGTGGATCGATGCTCATGATATCAATCACTGGATTGTCTTGTCCAAACTCGATTATTTACAGACCGCCGCCATATAGCTGGAATATTGCTGAGTGCTGCGTTAAACAACAAACCAACCAACCAACCAAACATTGATCTGAGCATTTTGTGAGTGACTAGTGGCAGGTTAATCTTTGACAATTACGATATATACTTATAATTATAATTACTTATATAATTTTGATATTTATAATTACGTACATAACTTTCCATCCAGGGTGTTGACATAGGCAGCGCGGACAACGTCTGCAGAAATATGCACTGTAACAACGTAGATGATCCTCAGCTGTGCACTTTATACTTTGCAGCCGATGGAACCCCGTGTGGTAACAAAAAGGTGATATGTTACCTACAATATTCTCATGTAAGATAAAAAGCAACATAATACAAAAAGTTCTACAACACGCACACGCAATTCGTTGGTTGTCAAAAACATAAATTTTCGTTTCAGTGGTGTTACGGTGGGACCTGCGTTCCTTCGGTCCTGGCACCATCTAAATACGGTAACACGTCACGTCATGTCATGTCACCGCCTCCATTATGTTAACATCAGGGTATTGAATAAATATTACATTGATGCTTACATCATTCAAATATCTTTAAATAAATAAAATTGAAAAAAAATTCAAATAATACATGCAACTGTAACTATTTGTAAAAAACTGATATAAATTTGTTTAAAATGAACCAGTAAACACATACGGACAACCGGACAACGTAATTATGAATTTCAATCCATCCTCATATCTGGCTGAAATCGAAACAGATTTACCAATGACTCTTCTGTGGTCAGTACCGCTCACATCTGACACCTTGGGGTATTGAAATGACAATATAAAATACATTTGTTATTTCAGTCAGAAATGTGGACATTATGAATGCGAGCTGATTGGTTTGTAGGCTTGTAATACAACGTGCACATACGTATATCACCCAAGCTGGACACATGATACTGCTTATAATATGCTTTCTCCTTTGTTTTATTTCCCCAAGACACCTGCGTGTTTGGTGACACTGTCAAAACAGTAAACAAAAATCAAACATGCTCTGAGTTCATTACTACGAAAAACAGATACTACTGCTACAACGACAACAACTACCGCTTATGCTGTGGGACGTGTGAAAGCATAACGTCCCCTGATAAAGGTCAGTAAAACCTTCAACTTTCATATACAGTAAACTACGGTTATAACGAACTCGAAGGGACCACCAATTGTAGTTCGTTGTAAGCAAACATACAGCATATATACAACAAATGGTCGGGATTAAAAATTAGTTCCGAACTTCGTTATATCGGTCGGTTCGTTATAAGCGTGTTCGTTATAAACGTAGTTTACTGAATATGTGCAAGACCTGACAAAACTAGTGCAACCACAGCGACAAGTGTTGTATTGTTTCCCGAAACATACATGTTGGGAATATTGAGCTGTATTTCGCCAATGAGTACGCCGCTTTTAGCAATACCACGACGGGGGCACCAGTAATGGGCTTCGCATATTTTACCTGTTTGGGGAATCGAAACCGGGTATTCGGCGAGAAGAGCGAACGCTTTAACCACTAGGCTACCCCACCTCCCCATTTTCGGAAAGTCAGCCTCAGTGTATAATTTGCTATCGATCAACATTTAAATTAAGGTCACGCCTATCGCAATTTTGTGTTACTTGTGATTCCAGTTTCAATATATACTACTCAAAAAAGGTTAAGCACCACCGATTCTTTTATATTACTTTAGTTGATCTGTCATGTCATGAAATAATAATTATAGGTATGTGAGTGAGTATTCCACTAACATCACGTCGTGTCAGCGTAATGTGACAGGAAAGCCCGAAGTGATGCAGGTCTCAGACGTTTACCACTTTCGTGAAACCCACAAGCACGGGTATGGTGCTGACAAACCTAGAAACATAATCGGGATGAACCGAGAGTCGAATCCGCAATCAGCGCATTCTGGCGTCTCCAAGGGACGCAACCCTGCACAGCTAATTGCGGCGACTTAAAGGACTGGGCAGCACATTCCCCCTATAGTCATATGAAAAAATCGGGTTGTCCTGAAATGTAATTCTGTATACATGCATTCCTCCCAATGCTGGCTAAGGTGAAGAATGGGATTAGCCGAGTATTCTCATTCATAAGAGGCTATCATAAGGTACTAGTAATCTACATTGGAAACGAATACTGTGTCAATCTTTGTTAAACACACGAGTACAATAGTCACACGCTGGCAGAAAAGTTCACTTTCTATTTAAAGATTGTCGATGGGGTAACAATTACTGGACAGTTAATAGCTGTGATGAAGACAAGTGCAATTCTACCATCAACGGTGCAATGTACTACGACATCTGCTGTCAAACATGCGCCTTCATGAGGCCAGCGCCAACATCATTGCCAACTAGCTCTGCCACAGGCCTAACTAGTCCAGGAACAAACTTGCCAACCAGCTCTACCAAGAACCCTGTAAATACAAACGTTGGCACAACCACATCGACGTCACATTACCAAGGTAAATGTTAAATGTTCTTCTGCTGAAGCTTCAAGAAATAATATACGTATTGACAATATGTGTTATTTAAGAACTGTGCATTCTCTAAAATATATACCTAAACTGGCCGGCAAAAGAAAACATATGTCGAGTTTGATCGACAAAAAAGAATCAACACAGGATTCTGTTGATTCTGTTGTCAATGTAATGTATTGTATTGTAATCCAGAGAGTGGCTACAGATGATCATTCAGTCATATCCTGAATGAATTAATGACAACACACGTCATGTGATCACAAGTAGAGCAATGGTGGGGAACGACTTTCCAAACGACATTTGAACTGTCGTGCAAGATTGTCGGGCTCACTTAAAGTTCAAGTTCATCCACGACACAGCTGTCCTTCTCAATAACGTCCGGTAGATGTCGTCAGATGCCTGATGACGTTCACTGGAATCCTTTTCCACTCTACTCTCAGGGCCTGTTCCAGCTCTTTCTATTGACAGTGGGTTGTCGGTGGCTACTTATCTGTCTGTCAAGGTGGTCCCACTGATGCTCTATCGGATTTATGTTAGGTGAATGGGCAGACCATGGCAGAAACGTGTTGATTTTGTAAAGGTGTGTGGGGAGGTGTGTGTGTGTGTGTGTGTGTGTGTGTGTGTGTGTGTGTGTGTGTGTGTGTGCGTGCGCGCGTAACTGACTGCAACACTTGGTCTATGTACTGCACAGCGTTTCCCTGCAGGTCTCGAGACATTCCGGCCTATACCATGAAGACTCATCTACCGAATGGTCGGATCTTTCGAATACATGCAGGAGCCTCTCTGGTGTTGTGACCCTTCCTGTCCTGTGTCCTCCCTGTCTGTCAATCTGTCTCGTTACATAAGCCTGGCTACCGTCACTGGCGTACCGTGTACACTCCATCTTCCAGAGGCAAGGGAGTTAACTGACTATAAAAGGTCAGTTTCCACCCTTGCCGAACTAGGCTGCAATTATGAGTTATCTTTTGGCTGGACTAACGAGTCTATGCAAAGCCCAATCATAATCGCGTGACGAAATCGACATCCGGTTCGTAAACCACATGGATTTCAACGTGCAGATTTCGGCCGACTGCGGGATTTGCAAAAGAGGTGTACCGTCAACTGGGCGTCGACAGATATTTTCCAAAATAGTTTCATGTTTAAATCAGGGTGCTCACGTTATTTGATGCACTTCGCGAGGTAAGACCCGATTAATTACAATATTTATCTTGATCATCGACCATTTTGTTTGCAGCAATTGCAAGTGATATGAGTGATGGAATCTGATTGGGCAATAGGAGGGGCATAGAAGGGACATAACTCGTATCAACCACTGGTGGCGCTAGTATCAAGCCAAGAAACTCCAGCCTAGTTTGGCACGCGTGGAAAGTGAACATTTAGAGTCAGTTCACTCCTTTGTCTCGGGAAGATATATATATCAATACTGAACTATTTTCAGCTGGATGTCTGAGCTGTCCAGATGATTGGGTAGCACACGATGGCTCTTGTTACAGCTTTGTAACCAGTCAGAAGACATGGTCAGAGGCAATGGTTCGTACTGACCTCGTTCTTGAATATAGTTACAATTATAAGTAGACGTGGGGGTTAACATGTTTCGTAATGTTTTAAAATTCAGTAAACGTACGACTAATATCTCAACACTTACTTGTACGTATGTTTCACATGTTGCTTCTACTACCTACTTAATGTAAGGCATCAAGGTGATACATTTGTATAACGTGTTCCAACTATAGACAGCCATTGGAGATACTGGATCAGAATTGGTCCCCATTATTTATGCTGGTTGTGAGAGCCGACTAACGCTGAGGAGATGGCAAGGATTGGGAACGTGGCTAATGACGTGGATCTGTGTTCGTTCTTTAAGTATCTCGTTTTTCATGTCCAGACTCGACTATTTTCATATCTCCGTTTTGATGCGGGAATATTGCTGACCGTCGAGTTAAACAACCCTTCCTCCCTCTCTCTTCACTGTGGCATCACTTCGACAACATGCACCATGATCTTATCCATTCCAGACTAGTTGCCAGGCCTCTGGTGCCAACTTAGTCAGCATAGAAACATCTGCAGAGAATGAATTCCTGAAAAAGTTTCTGCTCAGATTCTCAAGTGAGTAATATAAAGTCAGCTGTTGCCAATGCACACATCAACACACTTGTTAAATTCTATACACATGAATAACTCATGAGGTATTTCGGAGACGACCGTCAAGCTTCGAAGAACGCATTCCCACGCAACCACTGACACTCTGTAACTGTCGGCGTTCAGCATGTTTCCCTGTGAAGATCCGGTTTAGAATTGGTCTTCAGAAACCCTGCTTAACAGGATCGAGTGGTCAGGCTTTCTGACCTGGCTGATGCATGTCATCCTATTCCAATTGCGTAGATCGATGTTAATGTCAATCATTGGATTGTATGGCCCTGAATCAACGTCATGTAGCTGAAATTTGAGTGCGGCCTTAAACAACAACAAACAAACACTACATGTTTAATACCTTGGAACAAGACAAGTTTTATGATTATTGAGCATTGGTCTGTCAAGTATTAAACCCGGATGCTCGTGAGTGCCATTTGTATTTTCCGTCCAAACATAGCTCACACAGTTATAGAATGAAATGACCCGTGAAGATCCGGGGTAGAATAGGTCTTCAGCAACCCATGCTTGCCGTAAAAGGCGACTATGCTTGTCGTAAGCTAAGAGGCGACTGAAGGGATCGGGTGGTCAGGCTCGCTGACTTGGTTAATGAATGTCATCGAATCCCAATTGCGTAGGCGACTATGCTTGTCGTAAGAGGCGACTAACGGGATCTGGTGGTCAGGCTCGCTGACTTGGTTGATGCATGTCATCGTTTACCAATTGCGTGGATAGATCCTCATGATATCAATCACTGTATTGTCTGGTCAGACTCAATTATTTACAGACCGCCGTCACATACCTGTAATATTGCTGAGCGCAACGTTAAAACAACAAAACAAACAAATTATTAATGAAATACAACACAGTGAAATACCAAACTCACACCAACACGTGCTCTTCGTTTTGTGAAGCATGCTCCTCTGGTTGGAGTAGCTGGGTTGGAGGGACAGACAAGCTGGTTGAAGGACAGTGGCTTTGGTCCAACACCGGAAGGACAGTATCCTACACTGACTGGGGTGACAATCAGCCTGACAACGGCCAGTCTTCCAGTAACGACTGTATGCTCATGTGCTTCAGTGAAAAGTACCGCTGGGGAGGTGAAGACTGTGGAACCAAGCAAAGCTCCATCTGCGAAAAGAAGTAGGGTTATATAAGCGACAAAACTATTTTCATGATAAACGTATTTTTTTTCATAAAACATCCTTTGGAAACAGATTCCTTGGGGGGTAAAATGTAAAATAGGGGTGAAATTACTAGGAATTGACCACTGGAAATCAGGGAGGTACGTAAGAACTCTCTGCTAAAAGGAGAGTCTGGTCCAGACTCGATTACTTTCAAGCCTCCGTTGTATCTATAGCTGGAACAGTGAGTGTGGCGTTAAACAACAAACAAAGAAACTACTTGTTTTATCTTGTATATTTATTTTATATAAATTAATAGTCGGAAAGGAACAATAAGTTGACAACGCAACTAGCGTCAACTCATGGAATATAATAGTAACTTTCTAATGAGTGAGTGAGTGAGTGAGTATGGTTTTACGCCGCTTTCAGCAATGTTCCAGCAACATCACGGCGGGGGACACCGAAAATGGGCTTCACACATTGTATCCATATCGGGAATCGAACCCGGGTCTTCGGCGTGACGAGCGAACGCTTTAACCACTAGGCTACCCGACTGCTCCAACTTTCTTATGGGTCCGCAACACCTCACATCACGACTATAACATACATATATTTTGACTTTTGAACTTATATTGAACTAATGTTATATTGTGAATTATACAATCATATACTTTGCTGACGCAGTGGTATGTTCCTCAATCTCTAGTGACAGTATATTGGTAACATGACAGTTCATCGCATACCTTCCCAAACTTGATGCTGCATCCTCTCCAACAGGTTGTCACCTCTTCAAGTTCCACTGGTTGGCTAACTACACAACTATCCTACAACCACAACACCGAGTTTACAATGGTTATTTGCGTGAATAATCTGCATAACTCACTACAAAGATAATAAATTAATTATCTGATGATTCGGGACTTTGTTTTGTTTTTGCCATGTATAAATATCCAAACGGGTCTGACGCTACATAAACACCTGTACTGCTACAAAACATTTATCTCTTCGTTTTTTTGTGAAACCACAGCGGTACAATACAGTATTTCCGTAAACAATACCGCGGTAATTTAGCATTTGTTTTCTAAAGACCTATTCGTTTCCGGAAAAAAACACCATTCCTTGTATCTTGTGAGCATCAGTGTATGTGTTGCATATGATATGCATCCCCGTTAATATTCTTCCGAAACGTTTGAGCATTTTTACAAATCAAATATTAAATATAGTATGGGCATATAAAGTCTAGTTTCATCTGTGAATAATTACATAAATTTACAAAGCTCTTAGGTATAATGGAAATATACAAAGGTATCGCTGCAGGGAAGGGGAAGTAACTCTTGATGCTCTGAGATGCACGTCCTTCTGTGTCGGCTAATATATACCATGGAACCTGCAACCGTTAACTTTCATTATAGCTAAAATGGATAGAATTATCATTAAACCGCCCGCACGTTATCAGAAATGAGCGGGCCACTGTAACTTGATAATGCCCTCATAATGCTTGACGACGGGCCATTATCAAGCCCGTTGTGAGGTGACGTCATAAGGTAGAGAAAGTGACGTCACGTATTATAGTGACGTCATCTGGTTTGTTCTATGACGTTTCCATGTTTGTAAAATGGGGTCAGTGACATTCGTGTTGATTGCAAAATTTTTAAAAACCGATGTTGTTGTTTCTTTTTATTTGATAACAAATTCCATCCATTTTAGCTGTAATAACGATAACGCTATTTTTCAGGGCATTATCATATGCAGAAGCCCTCGGTCTTTTCAACTGCCCTCCTTCGTCGGGCAGTTAATGGAAAACCTCGGGCTTCTGCAAATGATAATGCCCTGAAAAATAGCGTTATCCTTATATTAAAACCCCCTGGATGCCAGAGGGACATATATGTCCTTCCTCTACAACCCTCACTTTGAAGTCGAATAAAATTCAAAATACATCACCAACACAAATACACTTCACAATTTTGAATAAGGTGGGACATTTCCTGTTCTGTGATATCATCCACTGGCATTTTAGGCCAAGCAAAAGTACTGAAAATGACCTCTGAAAATTAGGTACATTGTAAATGTCGCCATTTTTTACACATTACTAAATCACCGCTCACGGCGTTATTTACAGCATGTTTTGAAATCTATATTTAGGATATCTACTCGGAGAAATGAATTTCAAAAATAGCATATTAGTGATCACGGGTATCTGTCTTTTATGAAAACACCAATGATCATTCCAAAGCGTCTCCCATAACCCGAGAATCGTTTAGAATGTTTTGGAAAATACGCAAACACGAACGCCAAAGTGAACTTTCCGCCATATTGGCTAGTGTTTACAAAATCACGTTTCAGGTACACCGGTTATGAGGCGCCTGTAACATCGCGTATATGTCAAACTTAGCTGCCATGCACACATCCTTGAATTCCTTATACATTTTAGGATCAAATGACCAATGGTCTCTGTCACCAATACAAAGTGGCTGGATGAAATCAAGCAAAATATGTTATGTGTGAAAACGAACGCTGTCCTCGAAAAACTGCACTTGTTTGAAATGTAAACAAAGCAAAATTCAGATTTTACACAGTGTAGAATTTTCTCCTATTTTGAGCTATCCATTCGTCTATTCGTTAAGATATAGGCTCAACATTTTCAGAATATGCATGGGAAGAGAATCGTAGGAAGAATTAGGGAATTTCAAATAGATACATTGCAATGATTTGATATTTTCAACAGAAGTTGTCAAAGTTACCGTTCTGGTTGACGCCATGACTGACGCAAAATCACGCACAACGACAACGGTATTTATCGGAATTTCTGACTATTTCCGTTTGTTTCAATGAAAATTATGACAACAAACAACAGTACATAGATTGTCAGAATGTTTCTGATTACTTACATGTCACATTTATGTTTATACGATCCCTGAATCAACGAAAGTCCCCTGGTACAATCCCGCGTACTGTTGACAGTGTACACGCCATTTTGTAAAAGTGGGTCACAGGTAGTGATGTCATACGTCAACATTGTTGTACATATTTGGTAATTTCATTGAGGTGAAGGTCCTTGAATGAGAGTGCACACGATCATTGTATCATGCTGTTTACAGTTTCAGTTATGGTGTATATTCTGCATGTCTTTTATACATTTTTTCACACAATTAATTTTACTTTGGATATTTGTCAATGTTCAAAATGAAATCATACGTACATATAGGCCACAACATGTATGAACGAACCTTTGATAATCTCCTGTTTGTTTGAACATTGTTTACATAAGAATGTGATAGGTTTATAGTGTCGACTACGATATTTCTTATTTCCTTTGGACAAGTGTTACAAGATGAAGTGTAAATGTAACTGCAGCATGTACGTATTTCTTTGGATGTGTAATAAGTCAATATTATAAGATCATATAACCAATGTCCATGAATAGCCGTTTCATTTTATTTTATAACTAAAACTGATTATATTACTTTAACAAAATGGATAATATTTTTCGGTAAAATATATGCACACATTTCTATAATGTCTTGGTCTTGGAATTGTCTTTTATGTCGTTAGATACAGAGAAAAGTGATATCTTACGATTCGCCAGGTGCGCGTTAGTCACAAACAATTTACGAATTATTCCTCTCGTTTTGCATTATATAATCAATGGTTTCATTCTTTTGTCAATATTGTGATCACAGGATAGTAAACAGTTTACTTTATTTCTCCAGGAATTGTAAAATGTATAAAAATAAAACCCATGCCAGGTACCCCGTTGGTTCAACCGTATACGATTATCCTGATAATTCTATACCAATAGAGCTTTCTTTGCATCTTTTATTGTGTAAGAAATAATAACATAATAATGAACAAATATTTGTCCAATATTGAATATATGTTTGGTTGTTTTAAAATATTCTTTTGGGAATTTTATTACGTAAATTTATGCTAAACAGGTGCGTGTCTTGTCCAATTAAGATACACGATAAACTATCTAATTGTTTACATATTCAAGACATTATTAGCTTGGTGGGGAGCAGTAATTTTATGTTGTGTCGAAAAAGCGTCAAATTCCGTTCCACACATCGAGATTTTCCATACCATGAAAGAAAATTAGGGGAGATATATATTAATCAAAATACAAGTGTCGTCTTTCTCCGACGTTATCAAAGACATGAAACCAGCCATGACGTCAAAAGGAATCGTGTTATTTTTCGGGTATTTCATTACATTTGATGATAAGGCATGTGCTCCATTAATAATGATGCAACATTAGTCAAATTACACTTACACAATCAGGAGAATGTTGGAATCTAAGGACTAAGTTATAGGTTAGATAAGGCCATCCATTTCTCTATTAACTCCTTTTTAATGAAGTACGATTTCATAATTTCTTATGGGTATATTTTATAACTAAACGTGTACAGTTTCAATATCGATATTTGTGTTGGAATAGTTTGGTTCCTCCTGAACAAAACACCACGAAAATACATTGACCTTACCCACAGCTAATTCTCACCAAGTGACCTGAGTTACAACAAACTAGAGCTAAGCATAGCGGAGTTATGTCCCCTTTTCTTTGTACGTGTGAAATCTCTCTGTCACCTTTTGACGTCATAGAGAAAAAGCAGTTTTCGTCATTTACGGCATGCTATTTTTGGAATTGAATGTATGTCGATATACAAACGCATATAACTCCATTTGATATGTAGTTATGTCCTTCAGATGTTAGGCAGTATTTTGTTCGCTCACAGTTTCCGTAAAGCTTCTTAATTAAACAATTTGTCGCACAGTACTTTTATCGGTGTACAATAAAAAGCAGAGAAATTAACTGTTTTTAAACGCAGAATATATTCTCGGACAACACTTAGGAGTGTCTTTTTTTGTAAACCGGTTTGATATTTACAGTTAAATTTACACCATCAAATAGGAAATTTAATATTCTTCATCTCTGCGTAATTTTATAGCCAGAGGTAGATCCAGTGCCGCGTGAGCGCAATTCTCGCACAACCTTCACTTTTCCGATCTTAGGAAAATGTACGTCAGAAAAAAAACTCGGCATCCAGAGGGTTAAAGGGCAAGTTCACACGGAAATTAACCTATTTTTCTTGTACTTTTTCCACATTAAAAGTGTTAACCTAGAAGTATCATAGACAAAAATATAAAAATATCACAATTAATTAACATATTTTTCGCATTAAAACGATTTATATTTTTCACATTTACCAAGTGTTCTATTTCCACAACAAAAACACCATGGCTTATGCCCCTTGCAATATGACGTCATTGGTGCCAATTGATAAACATTATGACGTCATCATGCTTTGTTAGAGCCGCTTCACGTGGTGTAGGTCTAGGTGTGTGATTCTAGCGTCTCAGATGCCAGCCAGCATAGTGTTATGCTGAGTCACTACTGCGCCGGAGTGTGTCGTAGGCCATGTTGTTTTACCGCAAACTGGTACTTGATATCTTTTGCGTTGAGAATAGACAGGGACCCAGTTGAATTGGCACCAATTACGTCATAATCTAAGGGGGATAACTCAGGCCTGTTTAGCTCGAAAAACGAAGGCCTCATAACGGCATATCATTTTCACACTATTGTGAGCTTCCTACTTTCACTGTGAAAAAAATGAGTGTATATTTTCAAACACAGATACTAATTAATTCTAAAATTGCGTTTTGTTTAGAAAAAGAAAGAAAGTGATTTTTGCGTGTACACTTCCCCTTTAAATGTGTTCCACTTCCATTTAGGGGCGGTCGGGTAGCCTAGTGGTTTAAGCGTTCGCTCGTCACGCCGAAGACACGGGTTCGATTCCCGACATGGGTACAATGTATGAAGCCCATTTCTGATGTCCCCCGCCGTGATATTGCTGGAATATTGCTAAAAGCGGCGTAAACCCATACTCACTCACTCCACTTCCATTTGACAAAAAAACATGTTAAAAATCCAACAAAATGATAAACAAACGAAGGAAGGTTTTCTCTTAATGTTACTACACACCAAAATGCACACATTAACCAATGTACAGTAAAGTACGGTTATAACGAACTCAAAATGACTACTAATTTTGGTTCGTTATAACCGCAGTTCGTTATAAGCATATATACAGCATAACTACAGCAAATAGTCGGGACCAAAAAGTAAGTTCGTTATATACGTCAGTTCGTTATAAGCGTGTTCGTTATAACCGTAGTTTACTGTATGTTGATATTGAGATATGTCTTTTTCAGGCCTTTTACTTTAAAGAGAACTTATCCACCTTGATGCTTGAGTTGGGTTTTCAGTTCAACTGATCATATGAACGTATGTGTCAAAGAATCTTGGTAGAATGAGTGTCACCCTTCCCCAAAAAGGCGGAGAATGTAACTCATAACATCAATCACTGGTTTGTGTGGTCTACACTGTTATTTTTTGTCGCAGACCGATTAATTCTTTCAGTCCGGCCCATTATGTTCTACGTCAAGGCCAAAACTGTTAAAAAAGTGAAAAATGGAACATATCATATAATTGTCATAATAAAACCGGAATCACTGCTTTTAAAGATAAGTATGTCAGAAATGTGATAACTGGAGGGTAATGAAATCTTAGATTTGATTCCACATGGCCAGGGGCGGTCGGGTAGCCTAGTGGTTAAAGTGTTCGCTCGTCACGCCGAAGACCCGGGTTCGATTCCCGACATGGGTACAATGTGTGAAGCCCATTTTTGGTGTCCCCCGCCGTGATATTGCTGGAAT
Organism: Haliotis rufescens; assembly: GCF_023055435.1. Taxonomy (NCBI): domain Eukaryota; kingdom Metazoa; phylum Mollusca; class Gastropoda; order Lepetellida; family Haliotidae; genus Haliotis; species Haliotis rufescens. The sequence continues at coordinate 14,200,968 of NW_025964223.1, forward strand.
ATTGGTAAAAGCGGCGTAAAACCAAACTCACTCACTCACTCACTCCACATGGCCAAAACAGCGTTCATTTCAGTGGTTTTTCAAAGTAGTCATGTCGTTCCGACAACAAGAAATCTGTCAGACATGTAATATTACTTATATGACGCAGTAACCATATAGCTGCAGTGTTGACCTATTGACATACAGCTTGTGTATTCACCATCAGAACATCTGTCAGTAACAATACACCCCTGCATCACCCACTACCATGCTATCAGCCACTGTGTCCTTGTTCCTCCCTGTTTAAGGGGCGGTCGGGTAGCCTAGTGGTTAAAGCGTTCGCTCGTCACGCCGAAGACCCGGGTTCGATTCCCGACATGGGTACAATGTGTGAAGCCCATTTCTGGTGTGATATTGCTGGAATATTGCTAAAAGCGGCGTAAAACCATACTCACTCACTCACTCCTCCCTGTTTACACAGCTGAACGTATCTCTTTATAATTACGTTCCTCTGCCTTGTCCACTCAGTCTCTTAAGTCACCGTATTCTTGAAACCTGTCTCTCCAGATATTTGTCTCTCGGATCACGGCCTGTTTGCATCCCCGTCTGTGTCTAGCTGAGTTCGATCCCACATAGGCACACAGTATAAAGTCTATTTATGGTGTTCCCGGTATACTTGTGTCTCGCGATTAGCGTTAACGTCATTCAAATATTGAACCATTCGTCTATGTCGGGCTGATCTGTTTGTCCATCTGTCCATTCCACGTGGGTCTCGCAGACAAGTTTGGCCACCAGTGACCTTTCGTAATGGGCAGCAAATTAAATTCCCCGTTCCAAAGCACGTCACCCTCCTTTTGGTCTTGCAATACAATATAACCGATGTGGGTTCCATACAGGTTGGAATACGTAACACGTGGAACAGTCAACAATCGGACACATCAATCGCAGCTGAGCGACAAGAACAAATAATTCAGTTTGGCACGGGCCATTCGGCGCAAATTCGATTCAAAATTCGATTTAAATATTCTCATTAAAGAACATGTGTTCTATTGGGACCAGTGATATACCCACTTGAACACGAACCTGCACCAGGGCAAGTGGTTTCTTGGAGCAAATCGCATTGATTAGTGGTGTTCATTGTGCCTTCATGCCTTGCAAGAGATTACTTCTACTGGATGGGGCGTATTTCCTTAGACCGGGCCAGCCTTGGAAATTGCAGTACCGAATTTGAAGTATGTCGGTTAATTAACAGCTTTCGATGATCTTATCCCTCAGCATGTAGATGTGTTTGAAGAGAATTTGGAAGAATTATTTGAAACATATTTGAGGACATTTTAACTGAAGGTATGAGCTGAACGTACACGACTAGTGTACAAGGCATCAAAATAAATATCCCAATACGTCTACCGGCGATAAAAAGCGAAAGAGCCAGTGAATGTTGTTTTACGAGTCTGTTGGAATTATTTCCAGCCTCATCTTGGTGACCTATAAATATTCCCGACTGGGCCAGGGAAATCGACGACAACAACAGCACCGATCCTCAGCTACGTTGCCAGGTGATTCACAATCGGTCAGGTCAGAAATAGTAACCACGCGATCCTCTGTAGTCGGCGGGTACAATAATCACTGGGAATTTTTAATTTATTCTGGGGCGATACCTAAAGGATTCTGATGATTATGACACTTTGTGCGATGACACCATGTAATGTAATGTCGGATCTTTGGGAAGATGACTTAAGACTACACTTAAGTCTCCAATACTTATCTGAAATTTTGTGTGTGGTGTAAAAGATGATATGATGTTATATTGCGTTTGGGACGAATATATACTCACCGACAAAAGAAACACGAATTCCATACATGTATGTTTGTTTGTTGTTTAACGCCGCACTAACAGTATACATGTTATATTGCGGCATGCCAGCTTAATGTGGGAGGAAAGCCCGAGTGATGCAGGTCTCAGACGTTTACCACTGCTTGCCGTAAAAGGCGACTATGCTTGTCGTAAAAGGCGACTAGCGGGATCGGGTGGTCAGGCTAGCTGACTTGGTTGATGCATATCATCGTATCCCAATTGCGTGGATCGATGCTCATGATGTCAATCACTGGATTGTCTGGTGCAGACTCGATTATTTACAGGCCGTCGTCATATAGCTGGAATATTGCTGAGTGCGGCGTTAAACGACAAACAAACGAAACAACAACATACGCACGGTGTAACCAGCGAGGGGTTCTCTCCTGTCTAACAACTGGCTTTACCATTCTGATATCGATGATTTGTAAGTCACATTTATGCATTCCTGAAATATTTGTATGCTAGAGTATACATGATATGTGATATTGTTATGTCAAATATATTTTGTGTTGTGTCTTTGTTGTGTCCCATACATGTACACATAGGTTATTTTGGTTGGTCATAATCAATAATGTGCTATCTTCTCCTTATGTTTGATCAGGGAGTCTATATAGGCTATATTTGTACAGTCTCCCTGGTTTAATACATAATATGTCACCTTTGTCTGTCATAGACGCATGTTTTTTATGTGTCAGTAACAGCTTATTCACTTCAAAGCTATCTTTCTCTGTTATATATAAACTTATGGGGGAAAAAGTATTCCCAGTTTGTCTTTTGTGAAACTTAGAACTGAAAGAACTGTTGTTCATTTGTTTATAACTATTTAACCATCACTCGTTCCTGCAACAGTTTGTAAAAGTAATGTCTGACTGGGTAATTTTATATAATTTTTTAATGTAAAGGTCAATCACATGGCCGCGAAATTGACCTTCATAAGCGTAGCGTATGACCGACACAATTTGACGTTTATAAGTTTTTGACGAGACTCTTTTTCATACAGTTTGGCCTCCAGTCTATGAAGGTTCATACTCCAATGAACTCACACAAATTAAAAGTCAATTCTTCAGTAAAAATATATTGGTTCAATAAAGACTGGAGTAAGAAACGAATTTGCGACTTATTTTTCAATTTTTAAGTCAAATTATATTGTAGAAGTATTCTATAAATGCCCACTAAGCGCCAGTACAGTTCATTGTTAAAATAATATCGCTAACGTAACGTTAACGAGCCTAAATTTATATACCAGCTGAAAAAAGTAAAATGTGTTTCATATAAGTGAGTGAGTGAGTTTGGTTTTACGCCACGTTTAGCAATATTCCAGCAATATCACGGCGGGGGACACCAGAAATGGGATTCACACATTGTACCCATGTCAGGAATCGAACCCGGGTCTTCGGCGTGACGAGCGAACGCTTTAACCACTGGGCTACCCGACCGCCCCTGTTTCATATAAAATGTGGTAAATGTTGTGTTATTGACGATAACAACATGGTATTTGGTCATTCGTTTGATCAATGTTTTATCGTAACAAATGTATTGACAAGACCCATACCAAGTAAATGAGACAGAGCGAGAGGGGTGGTGTTACAACTCAATTAACAATGTCAAATCGGGTGTGACCACCAAACGCGAGGGAGTGGCAGTGTATTGAAATACATCAGACTGGGAGATGTTGTTCCAAATGTTTACCAACGATTGGGCCAACTGAGCTAGCGTTACCTGGTTTGGGTCCTGCCGTGGGCGTTGTTCCATCTAACCCCAGACATGTTTTCTTGGACAGAGTTATGGAGAAACAGCAATGTTGTGCTGCCTCGAAAAGTCTGTTACAACGCGAGGGCGTGCATTACCCTCGTGCAAAGTGTCGTTTCGCAGCAAACCCACGTGTCGTTGACGTTGATTTCAACAAGCCGTGGCATTAAGCGTTATTGTAAGGTTAAACAAAAGTGTTTTTATGAGCAACTGATAGCTTCACAATCATTGTGTGATGTGCACATTAAAAAACCACGTGAGTATCATGCTCCCGAAAAATACGCAGACATCCAAATTGTGCGCCATGCATTAACGTCGAGGAGATGTCTTCATGAATATGTTTAATTCATTTCAGAATAAATTATTTTTTACTGAATTTCATATGAAACAAACGTCTCTTTTCCAGAATCTCCCTCTCTCTGTTTCTCCCCTCTCCCTCTCTCACCCTTCTGTACTGATGTAACTGTTATCAGAAAGGCTGTCCCCGAAGGATTCTTTGACATTTATTCAGAAAGTTATTTCAGAAACAACTACACCCTGTCACGATAAGCACCTCCACGTTGAATTTCCGATCCATCAGAAATTCGTAATCCAGTAATTCACATCTATTTCCCTGCAAACAGAACTTCCTTCGCAGCGCCAGCTTCCAAATTGCATATAATTGTCGGGTCGCGGAATATAGCCCAATGCTATTAGTCACACGTCAAATAATCAAAGGGAACACGAGACTTGGCGATTAATAAGAACAAACATCTAAGCCCGTCTAATGGACATGTTACAGGGGAATCCGGGGTCTCCTTCAATAGACACAACGATGGCAAACGAACCTGATACATCTGAGATGAGAGCTAACAGTCTTGCAATATTCAATAATGGATGTACATCAAAAACATGTGTCTCCATTGTTATCATTAATCTGGGAAATTACAAGCGTGGGGCTTCCAGTCACTAGAGCTGATATTTGGTCAGTTCTACCAAACCTCCCACAGGGAGTTACGTGTTCTACCAGGGCATCTCCGTTATAGTTGTTGACTTCTGGTTTTACGCCATTGGTGTAAACCTTTGAGCTTTATTATGAAGAGTAAACACTATACACAAGCAAAGGCTTACTTTCGCTGATCGTACTTGATAGGATCAGTATCGATGGTTCACTGTCTGAAGCTATCCCCGTCTCTCTTGGTCGCCCTTAAAGGGGTGCTGACATCAGGCAATGTGAAGGTTTGAAGGATGTCATTACCACACTTATACAGGGAATTGGTATTAAGATTATCATAAGATGTAAGGTGAGGTGAAATTGGGTTTAACGTCGCGTCCAAGATTATTGCACTTATATAGCGACGTGCATGTACGTGTGTGTGTTTGTGTGGCTGCTTGTACTAGTCCGGACTGATGCCGTTTTATAGTGCTAGCTCACTGAGATACCATGCCGCAGTTTAACATGAATACCCCACTCAGACACAGTATACTGACTCCGAGCCGACCAGTCCTTGTTTTAGCCCCTTAATGCCGAGCGCCAGACAGGGTAACAACATGTACCATCTTTTAACGTCTTTTGGTATGACGCGGCCGGGGATCGAACCCCGGACCTTCCGCTCTCCGGGCGGACGCTCTATCATAAGATGTAAGAATTGCAGTGTCCAGATTGGGTGACAGATTATGAAGTAACGTCTGATGCTGCTGAGATGCTTTTTTACGCCGCAGTCAGCAGTTCAGCTACATCACCGCGGCCTGTTCATGCTCGAGTCACACCATTGGTGGATAGCACGATGGAATATACCGGGGTACGATGACACACGGCCAGTCAAGTAATAGCGCGTTAAACAATCGTTCACCACATCAGGCATCAGACAGGCATCGGGTCGGAGTACCCACAGGGTGATGGCATGGGCTGCATGAATAAGCAACTGACGAGCAGATCGCCACCCAAATATCCCAGCCATCGGAGTGGTTACCATTGTGCATGCAAGCTCCTAACACACAGAGTTATTATCCCATTGTGCAAGATATCTCGAATAAGAACGCATAACACAACTGGTAATACATGACAGGACAAGTTTACCATTTTCGCGAACACCTGGTGTCATCACTGATTTTCAATTATCCATTCATGTAATGTTCTTGCCTTTTTCTCCCAATGCAGTCTGTTTCGGCAGATAACCAGATCAGATCGATTATTCACTGGCGTTGACTTGTGAATATGATAATTATGCAATTAACTCAAACATGTCAGAGTCTGGTCGACCATTGGGTCATATTCAAAATGTTAATGTAGAATTCAGGTTAGGAGACTGAAGCAGACACGGATTCAAATATATTCAGATAAGACTCTGTATGTAATAAGTAGACTATTGAATTCGGTAGGAAGTATTTTCGAGACTGCCTTGCCAATGTACTAGAAACGAAATTTACTTCATGCTCATTGCATTGACTCATATATGACGAATATATTTCGAACGTTTTTCTTTACCTATTAACAGCGGAATCTCTGAACTTGTACACTGAAGACGTAGTTGAAACTTAACATGTTTTTATTTGTTTCAACAACATCAGTAAATGCACTATCGTGTCACCGGATGTTCTGGTTCATAGGTCACGTGATTGTCTGGTTTGTTTGCAGGCTGCCGTCGCATTTGTTTTGCAGGAGGACTGCTGTGCGGCGTTGGGCAATATAACTTTTTTTTAATGCAAAATGTGTGTATGGCGGGTGCTCCCGGTAGGGCAGGACATGCTTACCGAAAACTTGGTGTCAGCACTTATTTTCAAGAGGTCCATTCATAGAATTTTCACAGCAATTTTGCCCTTAACGCCAAATGGAATCTGTTTCGGTGGATAATCTAGCCTGGCTATTTTCTTAAAATGATCATTTCTATTTGCAAGGCTTTCTCTGGCAAAGTTGTAACCACTACTGCTTTCATTACTTTGTATTGCAGGAGCAAACGTCCCAACAATAGATGTTTTTGTTTGTTGTTTAACGTCGCACTCAGCAATATTCCAGCTACATGACGGCGGTCTGTAAATAATCGAGTCTGGACCAGACAATCCAGTGATTGACATCATGAGCATCGATCCACGCAATTGGGATACGATGACATGCATCAACAAAGTCAGAAAGCCTGACCCCCGATCCCGTTAGTCGCCTCTTACGATAAGCATAGTCGCCTACAACAGATGTAATCTAGCATTCGTGTAGGCTCGCCATCACGTGGGGCACCTTGACGTGGAGTGACATGGACCCATTTGGCTATGATGAAAGTTATTTGCAACTTGCGATATCGCTTGACTTGACACTGGCAGTCCTAAGGAGCAGGGATAAGATGAGAGGCCTTTACATCATCCATCTTCCTTGTCACATCCATCACCGAGTTATCCTCATTGTTTCAGCAGCAGACAACATCCCCCATTCACTAGCGTGTTGAAACAAACAACAAACACACATGTACTAACATACATGTATTTGACATCAGTAGTGTGGCTTCGTGTAATACAAGGTAATCAACGTAGTCTTGTTTCTAATATAGTCAAGTCAGCAATTACGGCATGCACCACACATGGATCTCTATCTATTCTAGTGTTTTCGTTGCTGAGAGTCTCATGTCCTGGTCTTGCATATGATACTGCATATGTGTGTTGTGGCTTCTCATATTTTCCGATAGAACACGAAATTCCTTTTAGGAATTGGTGTAGCTTTAGTGTAGGCCAAAGTGGACTTTAAACCCACTTCAATCTATACCTCTCTGACACTGTGATAAGGTTCAACCAGATGTCACAGAGGGCTATAAAAAACACGTTATCCATTTACGCCAATTTGTTCCAACTCTATCTTAAGCCTTCTCCTAAATCTCTGCCAATTATAGGATAAAACATTAAAGCCGAGGGCAATTTTACACCAATGCTTTCACAGGGAATCTTCGTTGTTGTCACTGGTATCCATCACAAATCCTCAGTTATAACGGATAGCTCCATACAAGGGACACCAACACCCACAATCAGCCGGCAAGAAGTAACACCAATTTCCTCTTCATTAACGGTATCAATCCACGGCTGTCTCACAATGTCCGAAATTGTCACCGTCTTTAACTTTACACATTAATCCTTTTTCACACGGGCACATAAAATCCTCTGTTATCACCAGGCAAAAATATTTCAATTTTCGAAGTGGTTGACACTCCGTGAATCCAATTGCATATTTACTGACATCTGCATATGTGATAACCTGTAAAAATCAAAATATGATATTTGAATCAAATGTTCATTTCAATATTCATATATACAGTATAAGCGAGTAATTATAATTGTGCTGCAAATGTGAGATGGTAATATTCATGTAATGTCTCTTGAAGTTACATACAGGAGAATATATAAATGTCCATATGTATTGAATAATTATATTTTGTATCTAGCATGATCTATTTTTAATCAAATTAGACTTTTCAGTATTTTGCATACCCACATGTATATAGTAGGATACATTGATGAGACAAAACATTGATGTCAACATCCTAGCTTCATTGCGGACATATGAACTGGACACAAATATCAAGTTGTTATCAATATACAATCTGGAGCCTAGAGTGTCATAAATGACAACTCCGTCTCGTCTTGTAATCGTTAATCCCTGCACTAATAGAGCCATCGAAGCAGTGGACAGATCGAGGGATATTTGTACTTTGTATGACACTCATGTAGGATTGATATGTTAGTTCCGTTGATTGAGTGTTGGATTGCAACAAAACTGGTTCGATTCCAACATTCGTTAAAACAGTGCGAATGTCACCTCTCCTGACAACAAAAGTACTACAGTAAACTACGGTTATAACGAACTCAAAGGGACTACTAATTTTAGTTCGTTATAACCGTAGTTCGTTATAAGCATAAATACAACATAACTACAGGAAATAGTCGGGACCAAAAAGTAGGTTCGTTATATCCGTCAGTTCGTTATAAGCGTGTTCGTTTTAACCGTAGTGTACTGTATTGCATTATCAACTAACCAACACGCCAGTGTCACTGTATCTCAGGGGGCACGGGTGGCCCAGTTCTCTAAGGCGCCGCGATTCGCTGTGCAGAGTTGCGTCCCTTGGGCACGCCAGAAACCTTTGATTGTGGGTTCGAATCCCGGTTCGCCCCAATTATGTTTCTAGGTTTGTCAGCACCATACCCGTGCTCGTGGGTTTCACCGAAGTGGTAAACGTCTGAGACCTGCATCACTTCGGGCTTTCCTCCCACATTAAGCTGACACGCCGCGATATAACTGGAATACTGTTAAAAGCGGCGTTAAACCCAACTCACTCACTCACTCACTCACTGTATCTCACATGAACAAAATTGCTTCACCTTTTTGACACAACAGAAGTGGTCAGGACATGTGGAGTTCCTGGGGTCGCAGGACATCGCAGGTTGGGGGATGTGGTCCCCGTGACCAGGGGCCGAGGAGGCAGGGAGCACTACAGCTAGCATCTGAAATATATGATACAAGTCATAAGCTTCTGCTTAGGGTGGGAAGACAAACATTTGTCGCTAATTCTTCACAGGCAACGTTCACCAACTGTTGTTTAACAGATATCTACATTAACCATGAACACACTCTAAACCTTCGTTACTGTTAGGTGCAGTTACATCTACGAATGACTGATGCGCAAGATGTTGGTATAGTGTGAATAACAATGTAATAATGTGTGAATTTGTACAGCGACAAATCCATCCATTTTAATACTCCCTGGGGAGTACACAACCTTGAGAGGCGCAAGACAGTTACCACTCACAATACTATCTCAATCTACCGGGTACCCATTTACTGCTGGGTCAACAGAAGCATATTTCGAACAAAGCCATTTGACTGAGGAGACACCAAATGAGCTACATGTGCTTCAGTGTGTGGTAGGGCCGAAACCCTAGAAACTCTCAGAAGCCAAGATATCGAACGAGGCCCCCATCCAACTACTCTCCGCCGCCGACGTTGCTTAACTTCAAGTTTACAGAATATCTTATATATTCTCATCATATGGACGTTCAGTTCAAATCGCGTCGATTCCAAGAATGAACAATACGAATTTTAAATATATATACCTCAGAGTATTGTTTTCTGTGAAACCTTTATAATCTTTGTAAAGAGATACTTAATGTTTATATCGAGAGCAAACTGATTCTTACTTACGTTTATCATATGCTGGGATTTAGCCGCGCTAAACTGAGTTTGGAAATGTGCACAGTAAAGTTTCACATGTTACATTTAGCGTGCGTAAATCTGCAGGTAACCTGGCTCTACATTAAAAACACAGTATATTTATCTCCATTCTATGTTTTATCTTTCAACGCGAACTCTTTGGTGAAGATTTTGAACAAAGCGACATAGGCCGTGTCCACATTTTTTGCGTGGGTTGTCGATCTGATTAAAGAAACACCGAAAAAAGCCTTTAGGGCGAGTGTCACTGTACATGTTCAAACATAGCTTTTTACATCCTAATAGTCACACGCATATACGACAAGCATTGAATGTGCGTAGCCCATCTACTTTGCAAGCCAAGATGGAGTAGCTACCCTAAAGGAAATTAAACAAGCCTAGTTTCGTACTCCACCGCGCGTCACTATTCTGACGAGCCACCGCTCATCCGGAAGCAAAAGATGTGACGTCACAGACGTCAAGCTCTCGGTTTTCCCTATATAGATCACTCTCTTTGTCGAACTGACAAAACGTGAATGATGTAGTAACCGCAATTCTGCATTTGTAACCTACAGTTGTAAACGTCGTTATTCTGCGGTGATGCGGCCGTCAAATCACCTGTTTCAATAAGAAGCGGTTTGAGATTTGAAACCTCTGATTCACTTCAGATAAATCGACTCATGCGACCAAAGAAGGTTTCACTGTAATAATTGTCTTATTACAAAATATGAAGTGTTAATTGAGATTTGAAACCTCTGATTCACTACTTAGAATCCAGTATTTTCTAAAGTCATAGTAGAATTGGGCTTTATGTCGACTTGTGCCGCACACCACAGATAAATGGACCCATGCGACCAAAGAAGGTTTCACTGTAATAATTGTCTTATTACAAAATATGAAGTGTTAATTGAGATTTGAAACCTCTGATTCACTAATTAGAATCCAGCATTTTCTAAAGTCATAGTAGAATTGGGCTTTATGTCGACTTGTGCCGGACACCACAGATAAATGGACCCATGCGACCAAAGAAGGTTTCACTGTAATAATTGTCTTATTACAAAATATGTCCCCGTGTTGGTTTCACCTGCGGCACTGTGCGAAGATTACAACTTTGGAATTGATTTGAAGTGACCAATGATATAAATGAGGTTTTTTTTCATTAGGTTACAAAACTTTTACATTGATCAAAATCCAGTATGGATTCTAAAGACTGCAGAAAAGGTTCTCATCCTATTGGAATCCAAAAGCACTTCGACCATTTTCTAAAATGTTTTACATCACGTTCTACTAACGCCTCTTTTCTCGGCTGCAGCAATCAGGGTATTTTCATGGAGCATCACATGAAACCCATGTCTAAGACCTAATTCCTGTTCGTGCCGTTTACAGCAAATTACATCTGTGGCCTTTCTCTGCTACCCACAGTCCATGGCCATCAATTACCCTGACAGTGTTTTGTAGATTAGGATCCCAACCTAAGTATTTTCTATCCCATTCGCAGACTATATTCCACCTATTTATGTCCTATTTTGTAGTCCGTGAGTGACTGCTTATAACCCTCGCTCATTTGGTCTGAGTGAAATATACCGCTCGTGTTATCGGTCAGACACATACATTAGAGTTGAATAACTCAGCTATGTAATTCGGTTCTATCCCCTTCTGAACAAGCTCAACGTCAAATCTGATTTAAACGCTATTATTGAATTGTACATGGTCTATTTGAAGCAGTGCTTTCACTCCTGAAGGGGTTGATACGAAGGTGAAGCAGTGTTTTGCAATCAGTGAACATGGGTGAATTATTGAAGACCTGTCTTTCCAAGGGAAAGTAGAAATGTGTTGTGGTAATTGTGGCGATCGAAGCTTCTTTGTGTGTGTCGTTGAGGAGTAAATGCTGACATGATTCTACAGGGGATTAAGCAACCGGTTACATCAGTCACGCTGATTTACAGGCAGCGTTTATAGGCTTAGAGTGTGATATGGAAACACCGGTCACTGATACAGTCATCCTTATAAGGAAACTACGGTTGTAACGAACTCAAAGGGACTACTAATTTTAGTTCGTTATAACCGTAGTTCGTTATAAGCATAAATACAGCATAACTACAGCAAATAGTCGGGACCAAAAAGTAGGTTCGTTATATCCGTCAGTTCGTTATAAGCGTGTTCGTTTTAACCGTAGTTTACTGTATAACATGCCAGGCACAAGAACGTATACACTTGGAAATTGGATTTGACCCCAAAATTACAAATGGTCTAGGCGGAAAACAGTCACAGAAACACTGCTTACTTAAGGTTCAAAACAAATCTAAGGATACCCGTATCAAATACGTTACCACCCAATAACCATTTCTTGTTCATTCTTAGCAACAATCAAGTATGGTTCGTACACAAAATGTATTGAAGGTCGAATAAAAAAGCATTGAATACTTTATAAAACTATTAATGTGCTGATTGCCCAATAGCATAAACTAAGCTCAACACTTTTGTACAGAATATCAGACATGACTCGCTTTCTTTACGGTTATCCTACAGGGGTGCATTTCATACAATATTGAACTGGTTTTCAATTTCACTATGTCTTATATCGTATGAAGGAAATGCACAACATCTAAATTATCATCCAAATGAGCAAACAAGTCGAAATGTTTGTTTTTCCAAATTCCTCATTCCAGTTACTGATGATGAAACAGTAGATATGTGGTCCTCTCTGTTTCTCTACAGATGACAGATCTAATTTCAGGGATGAATCCTATAACTCCTCATTGAATCAGATAGCATCATTAGCTCAAGGGATGTAGAGTGACACTAGCAGCTGTATGACAAATAATTAACAGCAGCACGAGATTTGTCGATTAATATGAACAAACATCAGCGTGATGTTAATGGAGCCTGCTAACGACGTTGCTGAAAGAAGCGATGAAGGACCACATGCTCAGCACACAGTGGAGATTTTCAGATATTGTCTCAAAAACACATCACAAACAAGGTTAAGATGATTATCATCATAGAATTTTACTTGCATAAACTCACAGTGGTGAGACGCAACAATAGTTAATATTCAAAGGAACGACTGTATTTTTTTAAGTGTTTGTTTTCAAAAGTCAACACAGCTGAAAGGCTTCTGTCCAAAAAACTGAGAAGTCAGCACTAATAAAAATAATATTATATGAAGGTCAGCTGGAGGACAATAGATGACTTTAAGTGATGACATCATTGTTTCTATCAACACATATAGTCGTGCAATGAAAACAGTTTGTATTAATTTTAAAAACCTTCTTGTGATGGTTTTCGTTAGATTCTTGTTTATGACTTGCAAAGGGAGATTCATATATAACAACTTCTGTCGACAACTGTTTCAGCACACAGCAACAATTTCTGATCTTAACATGACGTTACGTTTCTTAAGAAGGCGAGAGAAGATTTGACAAAGAGTATCTTTGTCCATCTTCCCGAGGTAAGGTCGTTTACTTACTCTAACAGTCCAGTTTTCACGCCTGCCGAACTAGGCCGGAATGTCTTTGCTCGATCGTAGCTCCACCAGTGGCTAATACGAGTTATGTCCCTTCTATGCCCCTCCTATTGACCAATCAGGTTCTTCTTATATCACATGCATTTGTTTCAAACAAAACGGCGGCGCCCAGTCGGGACGCTGTGATCGATGATCAAGATATATGTTGTAATAAAACGGGTCTTATCTCGCAAAGTGCATCAAATCACGTGAGCACCTTGATTAAAAACATGAAAAGATTTGGAAAATATCTGTCGACGGTACACATCTTTTGCAAATCCTTCATTCGACTCAAACTCTGCACGTTGAAATCCATGTTGTGTACGAACCAGATGTCGATTTCGTTACGTGATTTTGATCGGACTATGCATCGACTCGTTGGTGCAGGCAAAAGATAACTCCATAATTCCAGCCTAGTTCGGCAAGGGAGGAAACTGGACTTTTACAGTCAGTTAACGCCCTTGCCTCAGGAAGATGATGCTTGTCTGGCATGTGAAGTTTAGTTTTTTCTGATATATACCCGCTGTAACAAGAAAAGCTGTCAATACTCGAGTCTCTACTGACTATCCTAATTTTAGTCGATTCCTACGACAGGAATTGTTATATTGGGGTACACATCCGATTATTTCTGAGACTTGAAAAAGTCACGGATGTTTGTCCTCGCCTTTTCGCGAACACCTGGTATCATCACTATTTGATAGTGATTCAGAGACATATGGTCATGATATAGTGTGAATCGTATAATCGACTCTGCTTTTTGCACAGATTTCTTTTGAAGGCTTTTATTTTCCAGTGTAACCTTTATCTTATTGCACAGACACCTTTGTGACGCATTGTGCGAGAATTATGTAAATTAACATATATGTTTGCAAGGAAACCTTCGTTTTCAAATTGTTCACTCTATTAATCAGGATCTAGTAATTTGTAGTCTGAATATGTTGCTGTTATGCTGGAGGCCTATTCTATCCCGGAATCCCGGAAGATGGTTCTGGCCTCCGAATTGACAAAAATGTTCAGAAGAGAAGCTAATGCGCTTCATTTGACGTGATGTCTGTTGCCACTGGATTTAAACCAGTAAAATGAGCTTATGTCTGCCAAACCTTACTGTAAATAAACCCCAAACAAGTAGATCTACCCATGCATTCAGTTAATCCATATCAAGGGATTATTATTGAATGTGATTTGATGCATTAAGCTTAATGCCAATACTTCAGTTAGTTGGTCATTTCAATTTTACCACGGAGAAAAGCTTCGGTGAAAATGTTTCAGGTCGTAAACGTTTTCCTCTTGGGTAAAATAAAACCCTTTCCATAAACAAAATACATCTGTGCTAAAAGCAGAGTCCATTGTATGATTCCGACTATACTATAATCATGTGTTTATGAATCATAAAAAAATGTCATGATTCAAGGTGTTCGCGAACAGGTCAGCGTATGCTGCCACTCCAGTGGCAACCGTCTCAAACACATGCAAAGGAAAGTCAAGCGTTCACCCGAACAAACACGACAGCACAAGTATGGTGCTGACAAACCAAAAATAAATGGCGAATGGCGATTCGAACCCTCATCCAAAGGGTTTTTGCGTGCCTGAGGGATGCAACTGTTGCGTCTTCTAGGACGAGCCGTGTCCACCCTCATGAGGCGTTACACGGATATGAAATGGAGACGTACTTTGTGTTGTGTAATACCAACTTCTACAAACAGCGGCGACACACACCATCCTGTGTATAAAACAGGGAAATTGATGTGTATGAAATAATGTACATCTGTCTTTTCTGGAGCATGTCATTGATGCTTGACGTACGGAGAATCTCACCCGAGTGTCTTTTGATATCAAACACATCAACACTTGTCAATAAAAGTTTAATTCTCTTATCGATGTGTGATATCACATGGATGAGGTTATATTTATCCTCCAAAATCCAGTACAGCTAACCAATCATTTGAAACGTCGTTGTAACCAAATGATGTTACAATTGGTCAACAAAGGATTGAGATGCAATTTCATCCTAGGAGGGGCGGTCGGGTAGCCTAGTGGTTAAAGCGTTCGCTCGTCACGCGAAGACTCGGGTTCGATTCCCGACAGGGGTATAATGTGTGAAGCCCATTTCTGGTGTCCCCCGCCGTGATATTGCTGGAATATTGCTAAAAGCGGCGTTTAACCATACTCACTCACTCACTCACTCACTCATCCTAGGAGATATGACATGATCTAACCCATCTGATATCTCCTGTGGAAGCCAGTTTGGGGTGATAAATAGTATGATATCTTCAGTTATAATAACAGCAAAAGAATTCAGGTCACGTACAACTTGATCCTGATTAATAGAGTGAACAATTTGAAAAGGAATCCTTCCAAAAATGCAAATATATATGTTAATTTATATAATGCTCGCCCCATGCCCACAAAGATGCCTTTACACACACATAAAGGTGGCAGTAAACACTGAAACATGCACAGATTGCGTGCTTTCCGCGAAAAACTTTTCTTAGTCACACAGACCATTTGATTATCTTGTCAATAAAATGCTCCTTATCAAATCAATGAAAATCGACTTAAGCTCACTAAACTTCTTATCAAGACCCTTATAATCTGTTTAGTCAGGTCATCGGTGCAGGCTACAGAAATCAATTAAACCTTGATATGGACGTTGAATTAAACATCAGGAAAACCAAAGGCATCCGAAAGGAATGAAGATCTAACTAAACCCTCGCCTGAGATATTTCGACTAATTTCATTGGATGAAAAATAAGCCGATGTGTGTTGATTCGATTACATTGTTCGTCTTTTAAGACGAGACAGCAATAATTTGCACTCTGTGATTAAACCAGGTCTTCAATTTCCCGCAAATCCTGCAAATAGTTTATAGAGGTTGTTATTTCATCCGCTGTTTGTCTTTTCTTTCAAGATGTTTCTGTATTAACAGTTTCTATATGATGTGGAAGATTGTGCCACCGTTGTTACCGTGCTTATGTTTATTCAACGCCTGGTGTAAAATTGCTTTAGGCATAAACGTCATTGCTGAGATTTTTAGGTAAATTTGTTATCGTTAAAAGAGCGCATTGCCTGGAGATATAAACAACATGTCATTGAGCTTAAACCACAAATCCAGCAAACCTGCATGTTCTATTTATATTGCAAACATTCTCTCAGTTGATGGACAGGTTGGTTTAAACTTGTCCACACATTACAGTTCTGAAGGAATGGCTCCTAACTATTAATTTATAACGTCAAAGTAAGAGAATAACCAGTCTCGATTATCTGCCGAACCAATTTTCGGTTGGGGGTACAATGCAAAATAGTATTGAAAATTATTAAAACGGATCTCTGAAAAACCGCGACATCACCAGATGTTTGCGAAAAGGGTATAATACTGGCATTTGTCCGGACAATTATAAGCAGCCACACACGCACGCACGCACGCACGCACGCACACACACACACACATAAATACACACATGCGCACGCACGCGCTACGTAAGTGCAATAATCTTGAAAGCGACGTTGAATCCGTTTCATTTCATTTCACCTCACCTACTTCACCAGTTATGTTCGCCAAAAGAATACTAGCATCCGAACTATTACAAGCTGCCCCTCCCCCACCCACCCCCTACACCCACCCCCTACACACACGCACGCGCTACATGAGCGCAATAAAAATCTTGAAAGCGACCTTCAATCCATTTCACCTCATCTCACCTGAGGTGTACATACAACCACTGTTTGCTACATCACAGTTCGCTGTGTCCCATCTTCTCGACACCAAAATATCACCTTACTAATTTTGCGAGATAAGACTGCGAGATACAGATGACCTTCCCTGCACCCGATTTCGTTTTAAATTATCTTCTCAATATCCAACTTTGGTGAGTTTTCATTTTCCCCAAACTCTTGTAACAAACTATTTTCTCTATATGGCCTTTTTTCATAGCTTATCGCTGCTTTATCCGGAGCTGATTGTCTATGACGTCATGCATGTAATATGTATGGGGAAGCTCACGTAAAAGAAAATACTAGATAATTTGATCAAAAGCAGCGTAGACGAGTGTCTCACAGAACTGTGTCCAGGAATATCTTGAAGTACTCCGATGGCGCGATACACTCCATGAATACAGTAATGAGACTCCTCTAGGTGTTTTCCTTCCTTCTTTGGATCAAATCGATCAGACATTGCTGTAAGTTGCAGTCAGAAAGCAGAGAAGGAGAACTGTTAATAATTCATGAAGGAATCGGGCACCGCGGTCTCTGGAACATGTCGGGGACGGTGTTTTGTTGCTTGCTATGCAGGACACGTTTCCAAATGAGCATAATTGAACGAATAATAAATCGTACGTCACGCGACTGTGACGTGACGAGTGCTGGATCTCGTCCGATACCTGACATGCTTAATGGTAAATATATGTATGGGTTTCTCAAACCAATTTCCGGCTTAATTCGGTTGTACATTGATTATCAAACTGTCATTTATTTTACAGTAGAGACATGTTATTTTCCTCCACATTGCAAACGCACGTGTCAGGACAAACGGGGTTCTAATTATTTCTAATATATGATAGGTTATAATCGAATCTGGAGCAGACAATCCAGTGATTGACATCATGAGCATCGATATACACAATAATGGGATGCGATTTCATGCCTGAACGTTGGTCGCCTTATCCAACAAACATGGGTTGCTGAAGACCAATTCTAACCCTGATCTTAAGAATGTTTTTCACCAAAACAAGCAATTTTATTTTTTTATTGGTTTCTTTTGCCTCTTTACTGCATCTAAGAAATCTTTTCGCTTTAAGCCCGGCGTAAATGAAAGTAATAATTGTCATCTCAGAAGAATTATCCCCATTTAATTCGTGAGTAATGTAAGGATGGTTTAACGCCATTTTGACCAGTATTTAGGTTATATCACGGCGTGTCAGCACGGGAGGAAAGCCCGTAGTAAGAACCCTTTTTGCGAACACCTAGTTCCTACACTATTTGAAAGTGATTCATAAACAATTGGAATCGTTCAAGGGATTATGCTGTTTAACGGATATTTCTTATGAGTATGCAACGGGGTTCGTCACTATTATTTAGGCGTTTACCAATTTCGTAACACGAGCGCGGGTATGGTGCTGACAAGAAAATTAATCACAGCGATTTACGGCTCCTTAGACGACTTAGCCACCCGTACCCGCAGATATGATTCTGAAAACTGGTATGTAGAACGTGCTACTCATAAGCAGTCTTGGAATCCGTCCACCCTAACAATAGATGCACAATTTCTATATGTACCATTCACTTTAACTGTGTATTCCATTTACAGAGCGCATCCATGGTCTTGAGGTCAGTGGTTCAATCCCCTGCCGCGTCATACCACAAAACGTTAAAATAATGGTATTTGTTGTTCCCCTGCCTGGCGCACGGCTTTAAGGGGATAAACCAAAGATTGATCAGCTCGGAGTCAGGATACTGTATCTGTGTGGGGTATCCGTGATAAAACTGGGCCATGGTATCACAGTTGGTGAGCAAAAAAAAATTATTAAAAAAATAATCCGGACTAGTACAAGCAGCCACACACCCACCGCATGTATAACAAAATTCGTGGTTACCCTCTGTAATGTGGGTTATTTCAACGGACAGTATTCATTATTCCTTTATTGCATTTTCTTTTGCTTCAGTTGTGATTACACGTGGAGGGAATCAACATTTAGAAAAACACAGCATTTTCCCCATTCCGACAGTGATTTTAAGGAAGCTAGAGCTATAAATGATATCGATTTTTCTATACGACAACCTTGCGTAATTGGATGTTAAACTAATTTCTGTGTTTATTATCAATAAAGATAATTCTTACGTCGCTTCAGTGTTATTAATTTCCATGACAACAAAACACATTCGCCCTAACTGTCACACAATTTTGACTCTTGACATTCCAAATTCGCTTCCAAGGCGTGCGTTATGGGTGGTAATTGCATCAAAAGTCTGTCATTCGGACCAGAATGGTTTTCGGGTCACATTTGTAATCGAATGACGTCCTGACCAATGCCTGTGATCCTTCCAACAAGTATTACTTCCTGGTAACATTCCATGATTTAAAGATACCACGGATAGAACCGTTACAGATCTGAGATTGATCTGCATTCAGTTTGGGCTAATTCAAAGTAGGAATAATAATATTGATCAAACCTGTGAATGCAAAGATTGTCAGTCATGGTGTTTGACATGTAGTTCTCATCCAAATGTTAAGACTTTCACTAAGCCACAGTGTTTTTGACACATTTTAGAAGAAAGGAAGGAGCCCAATGTTTCTTTGTGTGCCTTGACTGATTGTGTGTTGTTGTACCAAGACGGCAATCCGTGACTCGACTCATTTATACCAAGAAACGCCTCCTTACATGTTACATATGGAGATCCCAGGACAAGTCCCCTTACACATGTACATGTTACACATGAAGATCCCAGAACAGGTCTCCTTACATGTTACATATGGAGATCCCAGGACAAGTCTCCTTACGTGTTACATATGGCGATCCCTGAACAAGTCTCCTTACGTGTTACATATGGCGATCCCTGAACAAGTCTCCTTACATGTTACATATGGAGATCCAAGGACAAGTCTGCTTACATGTTACATATGGAGATCCCTCAACAAGTCTCCTTATATGTTACATATGGATATCCCAGAACAAGTCTCCTTACATGTTACATATGGAGATCCCAGGACAAGTCTCCTTACATGTTACATATGGAGATCCCAGAACAAGTCTCCTTACATGTTACATATGGAGATCCCAGAACAAGTCTCCTTACATGTTACATATCGAGATCCCAGAACAAGTCTCCTTACATGTTACATATGGAGATCCCAGGACAAGTCTTCTTACATGTTACATATGGAGATCCCTCAACAAGTCTCCTTATATGTTACATATGGATATCCCAGAACAAGTCTCCTTACATGTTACATATGGAGATCCCAGGACAAGTCTCCTTACATGTTACATATGGAGATCCCAGAACAAGTCTCCTTACATGTTACATATGGAGATCCCAGAACAAGTCTCCTTACATGTTACATATGGAGATCCCAGAACAAGTCTCCTTACATGTTTCATATGGAGATCCCAGGACAAGTCTCCTTACATGTTACATATGGAGATCCAAGAACAAGTCACCTTACATGTTACATATGGAGATCCCAGAACAGGTCTCCTTACATGTTACATATGGAGATCCCAGAACAAGTCTCCTTACATGTTACATATGGAGATCCCAGAACAAGTCTCCTCACATGTTACATATGGAGATCCCAGCACAAGTCCCCTTACATGTTACATATGGAGATCCCAGGACAAGTCTCCTTACATGTTACATATGGAGATCCCAGAACAAGTCTCCTTCCATGTTACACATGGAGATCTCAGAACAAGTCTCCTTACATGATGCATATAGAGATCCCAGAACAAGTCTCCTTACATGTTACACATGGAGATCCCAGAACAAGTCTCCTTACACGTTAGCAAGATCTAGCAAGATCAATGTGTCAGTCATTTACTGTGGAATAGACCCAACCTAGCAAGATCAATGTGTCATTCATTTACTGTGGTATAGACCCAACCTAGCAAGATCAACGTGTCAGTCATTTACTGTGGTATAGACCCAACCTAGCAAGCTCAATGTGTCAGGCATTTACTGTGGTATAGGCCCAACCTTGTAAGATCAATGTGTCATTCATTTACTGTGGTATAGATTCAACCTAGTGAGATCAATGTGTCAGTCATTTACTGTTGTATAGACCCAACCTAGTGAGATCAATGTGTCAATCATTTACTGTGGAATAGACCCAAACTAGCAGGATTAATGTGTCATTCATTTACTGTGGTATAGTTCCAGCCTTATGAGATCAATGTGTCAGTCATTTACTGTGGTATATACCCAACCTAGTGAGATTAATGTGTCAATCATTTATTGTGGTATAGTCCCAACCTAGTTACTTCAAGATGACATGGTCAAATAACATCGGAAGTAAAGTTCTTGACAGAAGTGGGGAATGTAGCCAAAAGGTTTACTGAACTTTAATGAAGTTCGTTTAATCACAAATAGACATCTGCGAAAAAGATACGTGCATACAGGATTTATACGTGTCTAACAAAATCTTTAATATAATATACATTAATACAAAACCCCTCATACGATGTTGTTGAATGACCGTTATAAGGAGGACAAGCAGTACTGCTTCCTGGTTGCAACACTAATACTATTAGAAGTGGCAAACAAGCCCTTTCTACATATTACATCTTGTCATATCCCACAACTACAAAATTGATGCATACGTCAAGAGGTTTGTAATTTTTGCCATTTCGACATTAGCTTGTTAGGCACATGAGAACGTTTTTTTATGACTATTTGACTAGGTGATAATTATTTTCAGAATGCCTGTTCAAAATTTGGATCTGCGTAAAAGTTATCACATGTAAACACATTATGTATACTTTGCCATCAAAACACCAGTCAATGTCAGTTTAGGATTATGCCCGTTCCCGCACTTTATCAATACCACAAATACCCCCTTTCAAGGAGAACTGACGTAAAGATGATTAATGACATTACTGGTGCTGCTGACCTTTAGGTTTGCACAAAACAACACTTCTATAGCTGTGTTTTTCAGGACTCAGACATGCAGGTTTATATTATACAGTTTTCCCTGACATTGACTAAGTGGAGCTTGTTGAGTCATCGATCTACATTTCAGAGTGCTGTAATATACAAGGGTCAAAGATGGGAAATATTTGCGTTCCAGAAATGGTAATAGTCTTCTATGTCAACGATACCACGTGGGTCCATGCGCGCAACTGGAGCTTCTTGAGCTAGCTCGAGGGTAGACGCGGACCTCAGAGTAGACAACTTGAAATATTCCAACCAGTCGCGGATCACTTTGAAAAGGGCACGTCGATAATTGCATATATGTAGTGGGTGAGTGGTGTTCCTTCGTGTTGCGTTCTAGGGCCTTGTCAAACATTTCTTCCTTCTTCCATTATTTGTTTTGTTGATGTATCATTGCATGTACCGTTCGAAGGCATGGATACAGATAATTGTCAACATTGTACAAGCCGTCAGAAAAACATATTTTTGGAAACTCTTATATATATATATATATATACACACACACACACACATATATATATATATATATATATATATATATATATATATATATATAGAGAGAGAGAGAGAGAGAGAGAGAGAGAGAGAGAGCCACTTCGGTCATAGGAGATGAGTAGAATCGACCATAGCCTTGGATATTACGGATATGAAACCGATGAAACCGATACTTGATTTTAAGAAGCGATAATTACCGCTGTCAGTTTCGGAAAAAAAGCGAAATCCGGATATAGCATACTATATTTAGAGAACCGATGACAAGTTCAGTTTCTAGATTAATCAAAATTTTATAATACTGAACGTATCATTGGCCACGTCTTTAATGATACTGCGCTGTGTGGGCACTCTGTGGCTTTAGTTACAATTCGACTCAATCAGAGTCTCTCATTCCTCCGCTCGTGGAGACTCTCATTCCCCCCTCGTTTTACAGCAGGATATGAAACTGTGCAACTACACTAAAGGTATTTACACGCTTCCAGACGGGCGTAATTAATCTTATGGTAAAGGGGCGTGTATCTCTATGGGGCAGTCGAAAATACACTCAGTTACAACGCAACTTCAAGTAACTCTGTGTGTAAAAGTTTACTTTGGGTTAAAGAGTATCGAATATCTGTCACAGGAGGAAAATTGATATCCTCAGTCGGAACCTAAGCCCTTGTGACAGAATAATTTATCTCCTCATATAGCATTGCAGATGCTCTGCTGTCAGCCAGAGCATCAACATGCATCGAATGGTACCTGATGAGTTTTTATGATCTTTCGTTTCAACCTGAACCCGTGGTGCATCAAACAGACACGTGCCTATTAACGATTTCGGAATAAGATAGTTATTTGAGACTAAGATTTGAATTTCTTTTGTAAGAATCTCCGTGTCAAATGTCCACAACTAAACTGTGTATGAGGACCTAATATACAACTTACATCTAAAACGTTTCTTGAATGCACTGTAATACAGTAAGTTAAGAATGCAACATAGATGGGCCAAATTTGGGTATCAGAATAATGTGTGTGGTCACTGTATTGTATTCATTTTTATCTACAGATTCAAATAAAAAATGCAGCAAAAAGGGTGTGGATGATCCTGGCACAGTCTGGCTGTTTAGGCTCATCATCAGCACGGGGCCCTTGCCCCCTCTACACGCAGCCCAGACAGCGAATGGAACTTCTCCAAAAAAGCGTTGCTTAGTCAAACCCACCTAGAACTTTTCGGAGAATGTGAAGACTCCCCAACACTGCAGCCTTCTGCATTACCCAGATTGTCAGAAGGGCTGTATTTCTTGTAGCAAACCCGGGTACTCTCCCAATGTCAGTCAACAGATTGGGAGGTACCAAACCTATAGTTAAGGCACCGAGAACAATGGGGAGACGGACAACTTTGTACTTGGGATGCAAGCGTGACATTTCGAAAGTTGAGGTCTGCATAATTGTCATTTTCTCCTCAATCTAGTCAATCACAGAAAATTCAATGATATAAATGTTGTTTTTATTGGATATATTATACGTCTGAGGCTGTATACGGACCTATTCCATAAACAATTGTTTTTATCATTTTCAATGACGCCCTCTACATATTCTGTGTCGTACCATATGTACCATGGCGAAGACGGTAATAAAAGGATCGAGCCACTCCATCATGTCGCTTAAGATACTGTGTTTGTGCCAAAGCTGGGCATCCAATGACAATGTGTTGGACAGTCACATTCATTGCATATTCTACATTTCATTTACATTTTGATGCAAAAATCACACATTGACGGTTTCGAGCGGGAAGTGACTGATCCTGAGCAACAAACAGAATGACTACTGTCTCACTCTTCAGGCCAGCCGACTTCACCCAAGCGGAGGACTCACACAAACTAAATACAGTTGTCGTTCACATGGCCTCTCCTGGGCCGGTTTGATATGGCACTTCGCTTGGTTGACACTAATTTCTGTACCGTCCAGCAGTACAGAACCATCAACAAAATCAACATTGACATTAAGATTATGTCCCGCATCCTTGGCTCGAGTAAGAATGGAATGCCTTGTTTTCATGAGTCTTGACAGGCTTCACAAGAAGATCATAAGACAAATAAATGTGTGCCAAAGTGCACAGTACAATTCTAGTAGTAATAATAAGTAGTGGTAGTGGTAGCAGCAGCAGTAGTAGTAGTAGTAGTTGCTTAAAACCAATTATTACCCGGTTCTGCAGGGATCAGTACTATTAGCAGTGATAGAAAGAGCAGTAGCGTTAATTTGTTCACTTATTTTATTATCATCAGTAGCAGTATGTGGTAATAATCGTATTCTACCTGTGACGACGAACTGCCTAAGTGAGTCAGTTTATATTCATGCCTTTCTGATCACTCAGTATGTCAATTATATCAGGGCCTGTCAGCTTGATGTGGTAAGGAATGCCGAAAGAGGAAAACGTATAAACAAAATCAAGGCGAACATGGATTCGAACACATATCATCATCATGATCATCATCATTATCATTATCATCATCATCATTCTCCTCCTTTATGATTATGGATATAATTATTATGGTCATGATGATTGCGCGTGTCTTCTAAACCAGTGTTGGAATTCATTTTTATTTCGTTTGAATATCGAATGTAGTAGTCTGTGTTTGTTGCAGGTTGTACCAATTATATAATTCTCAGGAACCCCTTCTTTCTGCTGACATAGTTGCTATGCTATTTCCATGATAATATAACAATCCTTTATGTGTATTTCGCAAGACATCGAACAATACGAAGAGAGAAACATGTAATATTGCATAGCAATCATAAACCTTAGAAACGAAGAAACTCCATTCGTTCTCCGCAAGCATGTCATGTATAATCTCTATGAGTCATCATTGTTGTCTTAACCCCGAGGGTCTATTACTGGCTTTCCTATACATTTCTCAAATAGGATCCTTGACAAGAAGACGGTTCGTCTTGAATGTAACCGTGACGGGATATGAGAGTGGGAGTCTTAATGATCCAAAGTCTTTGTCCCTTGAATATCATCTCTGCTCCACATCATCAGATGTGTCCGTATACCTTTATAGCAAGGATATATTTAGATATTCCAGCGACTCCTCCATTAGACTGACAACGATTGACCGTCGCTATCACCGGTCTGCACTTTCATTACTTAGCTATAGATATGCTTACACTACCGTAGATGTGGATATAAATGAGCCCCAATTACCCAAAGACTATTCATATATTCCAGACTGATGGCATCTATTAATGAAAACCAGATCACATTTGGATCTTTGTCATTAATGCTGGGAAGATCAAAGACAATCTCTGGCCTAAGTTTGCATTTACATTCATTTTCATCGTTTAGTCTCAGATCTGATGCGAAATACATGCAGCCAGGCGGAAGAAATCGTTGATAGCGGAACGCTTATCCAGTGATTCAGATAAAAGAACAATCATAATGATTCAATGTGAACGTCCAGTATCAATACTAGACAACAGAAGCATAACTGATGGTGACGATGCAGCCAGGCAGGCAACCATAATGGATGATATCGTTTAGAAAGCGGAACGTTGCCTGATTCAGGCAATAAGAAGGAAAACGCGAAATAGAGCGTCGGTTATCCCGGCTCCACACTACTTGGGAAATCAACTGTTCGGTTTGCCTTCATTTGTTAACTTATGAGACATTACTCACTGCAAACAAAACGGTTTTATAATTTGGTTGGTGAGTTAGGCTAGCGCCTGTTTGGGTAGGTAGTGTTTGCGTTTTTTTCATATGGCACAAAAGTTAAAGTCGTAGGTCAAACCAACCTGTGTGTTGCTTACGAATCAAAGATTATAATAAAGGATGTATTACCGCATATAGATAGAAATAGCAACATAACAGTTATATGTAAACTGCATTTAGATACCAGTGTCTGGACTAACTAGTGTGCGTGAGTTGGTTTTAATACCGCTGTTCCAGTCATATCACGGCGAGTCAGCTTACTATAAGGGGGGAGGTGAGGGTGGGGGGAGACGGGTAAGCCTGTAGTGAAGCAGGTCTTCGCAGAAACCAACGAGCACGGGTATGGCGCTAACAAACCTAGAAACATGTTCGGGGTGAACTGGGATTCGTACCCACGACCATAGGTTTCTGGTTTACCAAGGGGACGCAGCTATGCACAACGAATTGCGGTGCCTTAGACGACTGGGCCACCCGTCAGGATTGGACCAACATGAGGTTGATAGTGTGAGCATCAATCAATATCATCGAGGTTGAAACTACAATTCAAGGTTTCAGTTTGAAGGCTTATCATTGATCAACGGATCAGTGGAACCATCCCCTGGAGTAAAGTGTACATGTACAATGCATCAGTTCTTTGTGAAAGATGATTGTGCTCGTGGGTTTCCCAAAAGCTGTAACCCGTGAAGATCCGGGAAAGAATAGGTCTTCAGCAAACCATGCTTGCCGTAAAAGTCGACTATGCTTGTCGTAAGAGGCGACTAACGGGATCGGGTTGTCAGGCTCGCTGACTTGCTTGAAGCATGTCATCTATCCCAAATTCGTGGATCGATGCTCATGATATCAGTCTCTGGATTGTCTGGTCCAGACTCGATTATTTACAGACCGCCGTCATATAGCTGGAATAATGCTGAGTAAGGCGTAAAACAACAAACCAAACAAACCAAAGCTGTAACGTCTGAATCAAACGTTACGTTCCTCCCAAATCAAGTTGTCACGCCGCGAGGTTACTGAAATACTGTTCAAAACTTACTCACTCACTGTAGGATATTCATTCCTAACAATCCACACCAATAACATTATTAATGATCCCACAACCTTCGATTAATTTGAACCGACCACTCGGTTTAACCCTTGTACCTTGACGAGAAACTATAACGTTTCACGGTGGTATGCACCATGGATTATGGATGTTTGTTTTTATGATGTATGTTTTATCTACATAAACACATATATCAACCAGCAGTGAATAACAAATGAGTTAATAAACACTGACCGAGAATCAATGCAGGAAACAACAGGCACATAGCGATGTAGGTTTCTAAGAATAAGTATGGTTTAACAGGTACATTCGTTCAATAAAATCGGTAGCATTGGCTCTATAACCTCAAGCCGTCTTTCGGTATGACGGTCTATAAATGTTTGAGTTTATATTGCAAACAAATATAATAATATGATATAAACAGACATATTAAGCCAAGCTCCCATGTCTTCTTTGGATAATATTACTTGAAATGAAGCTTAACGTCAATTCCATGCCCAAATCGGATCCTATTTGTACGCCACCATCTCGCACATCCAGTTACAAAGGACGCTAAGAATATCTATCAAAGGTTAAGTAGTATGGTATACCTGTTGTCGATGATCCACGATTACGTGCATTTCGTACAAATTATGTATTTCATTCTTGACACCATACACCATTATAGTGAATGCGTTTGACGTTTAAACACTCAATATCAGGTAATATGGTTTACACACCAGAGAGTATTCTTGAGATGTCAGACACCAGAATATAACACAGTACACTTAACCTACTCAACATATGATACTGAATCACATTGTTATAACATTCAAAATACGCAACTATTTACGTTGTTTAAAATTGTTTGAATAATAAACCTCCATTTCATAAAGAACAAAATTCATTTACATGTATTCGTATCACATTAAATGCCCTTTATTTATAAATATTATTGATCGCTAACAATTTATTTTACAAAGGAGATGCTAAAATTAAACCCACCACTAAAACAGGATTATATTGAAGAACGGCATTTTCTTCTCGTTTACTGCATACCATTATAAGAGGCAGTCATTATAGTACACATATGCCACATTGTTACTGTAAAACACACAGGTAACCCTTAACATGGAGCATCAGTAATTACAGAAGAACTCACCTGTACAAATACAAAGCCTAATAAAGCGAGGTAGGCCTGTGGCATCTTCCTTGGTTCCACGTCAGCATGCATCAGACCTGCTCGTGCACTTCATCCCGAGCCGAGGCACTCGCACGAAAGAGGCACACTTTCAGATTGGTTAGGCCTTGGACATCGGCAATGGTCGCGGTTCCTTGGTCGGCACTCATTAGTCCGTGTTATAATTGATCGACCCCATACGGTCTGGATAGATTTGCCATCACCACCCAAATGTCCGTAAATTAGATAACACAGTTCGGCATTTGGTTTTTGCAGACATCAACCACTGACTGTCGATAAATCGAGTGTTCCATAAAATTGCCTAGAACTCTTTGGGTTGCAGCGTGGAGGAGTGCGCAGTTCGATTGGAACTCGGGTGTCTCAGGTGCGCGTGATTGTTGAATAGCCTAGACGTGTCACTAGTTGTACGTATCAGTGTATAATAATTGCTGACTAAAAGTCACAACATTCGGCCATATTTGACCTATGAGACACACTTGTAGAAATGTAAAGTTCATAATAATATGAGATGAATAATAATAACAATATAACGAAGAACATTAAATTTTTTAGGGATGTCAGCTTCTTTATTATGAGGCGTTTCGGAGTACATGCTTACTCCTTCATCAGGTGAATATTATAATGATCTGATGAAGGAGTAAGTATATACCCCAAAACGTTGTGTTCCTCATAATAAAGAAGTTGACATCCATAAATTCTCTTCCTCGTGTGTATCACTTCTAAACACCATTCAAAGATTTAACAACAATATTGTTTGTACGAATAATTGCTAAATGTCTTAAATGCCAAACCGGTGATTTCTGTTGGAATGATATGAAATGAAACAATATCTTTTAGATATTAACCATTAAACAATGGCTCCGATGAGTAACAATTTAAAATAATTATTTTCATAGACGTTATTGACGTGTGCTGTTTTCGTCGTCATGATATGGCTGATATGATATTGGTATGACTAGTAGAATTTAATATTTTATTTGCGTCTATTATGATACCTGAGCGTAGAAGTGGCTTTGTGATCTTATGCGAGTCAGATTACCGTGCAGCGTTGCCTCAATTAACCATGCCAGGATCCGCTTGTAGTGGGTTCGAATCCCAGGATGGTGCAGCTTATATTCCTCGATCTGTCAGCACAATACCCGTGCTTGTGGATTTCTCCGATATAGAGAACTTATACGAACCGATTACCCTCGGGATTACCCCGTAATGCTGAGACCCGTGAAGATCCGGGTTAGAATAGGTCTTCAGCAACCCATGCTTGCCGTAAAAGGCGACTATGCGTGTCGTAAAAGGTGACTAACGGGATCGGGTAGTCAGGCTCGCTGACTTGGTTGATGCATGTCATTTATCCCAATTGCGTGGATCGATGCTCATGATATCAATCACTGGATTGTCTGGTCCAGACTCGATTATTTACAGACCGCCGTCATATAGCTGGAA
The DNA here is from genome assembly GCF_023055435.1 of Haliotis rufescens. NCBI lineage: Eukaryota > Metazoa > Mollusca > Gastropoda > Lepetellida > Haliotidae > Haliotis > Haliotis rufescens. Next base: position 14,230,701 of record NW_025964223.1, read on the forward strand.
TATTGCTGAGTGCGGCGTTAAACAACAAACCAACCAACCAACCAACCAACCGTAAAGCTGACTTGCCTTGATGTCAACAAAATACCATTAAAGCGGGCGATAGTCCCATCAGCTCCATTAGGCAACACCATACTGACAACGGCCAGCAACCTAGTTTGCAGCCGTTTCCTGACTAAATTAATATGACCATCAAATACAGTTATACATGATAACTCTTGCGAATGCAGATTTTTAAGAATACCCAAATGCAATCCGTTGACGTACACTCGTAATCATAACAAAATCATAACTCAAAATTCCCCGATCATTTTACAACCAAATTGTCCTGCTGATGTCGAGATAATTCAATTCATCTCTTCGGTAAAGAAAGAAGATGCTGACAGCAGCCGTATGTATTCTCTGTGGTAGTCTTTTAATCAGATATAGTGTTACGTGTTTCATTCTGGGAGCCAAAAAGGCCTATAAACAAAATGGCCATATTGTGTATCATACACGTGTTAACTGTCACTGTCAACAATTCCATTGAGACATATTACCGTCGCATGTGTGACTTATTATCATCGGAGAGTAGAACTAGAAGCTGTTCTTAATGCAGTATTGGCATGTGGCTGAGATATATTGCCAGGAAGTCTTCGGAGCTATCAGGATCTGTCACAGAACTTCTCCGGCCTGTATTCCCGGGGGGTCGAGTCATGTTCTTGATTAGCAGAAGCGTCGAGAAATAGGGTCCAACGGGTGGAAAATACCATTAATCAAAACTGCCATGTGGTCAATGTCCATCATGAATAGGGTCACGATCAATCCCGGCTTAATAATTAGAAACGTTAGATGTAGTGGCTGAGCTCCATTCAGCCATTGAACTCAGGGACTTGGTGACATGAAGCGATCACCGTTCTCGTTCGTTTGCTTAATTTCCATTTGTAGATCGCCACCAATGGATTCAAATATTCAAAAGAAATATTAGTAGATTAAATATACTTCTTTATTTGTTGGAGAATTTATAAGATGCTAAATTGCAGTTGTTCATTCAATACGTCTCAAAAGGACTTAAAATAGTAATTGACTTTGATGTTGTTGCACACATAATTCCTGGTTTAAAGTGTCTGAGATTTTAATATTTATTGATGTTTCTGAGCAGAAAGATATGCAGCCATGAAGTCTTAGATAGCCTGGAGCATTGGGGCCCACTATTGTATTTTCTAAACATTTACACCAATGCTTCATAAATAGGTTACCTCGGAATTGTCATGACGCATCGAGACACTTAATAACGTTTGTATTGATGACATGATGGACAGAGGGTGAAGGCCAGCGTGTGTGGTGCTTGACGTCCTAGTGATATTAACTTGTGATTGATTTTAAAAGTCGTGGTCGAAAGATCTGACACCCTGTGACAAGAAGCAGCCAGAGGCAAAAAGAAGGCATTTCCAACAAGATGACTTTCTATTGATGTGAAATCTTTGATGACTACTTTTTAGAAAGTTACAGTTTACTTTGATACCCATGCTCTTGCCCAAGGATACCGAGACGTGCTGAGCACAATGTCTGCCTCACACAATATAACGTTAACATCATTATCGACAATATCTGTGGTTGGCAACTCAGTAATATGTTTTATAATACACCCTGTACAGCTCCACACTAAATATCATAGAGGTGCCAGATCAAAGCCCATGACATATTATCTCAGTCAATGGGTATTCAAATAGTATTCTCGCATCCCTGGGGGGTTACTAGCATACAAGCACGGCTGATGTCTTTTGGACACAGGGGGTTTCGTATTCACAGATCAGCATCAAATGGCTTGTGGGGGTCACTTGGCTATGGGCTATCATTTTCATCCTGCGTTCTAATCCTCGAGACATTAGAAAGTCAAATTGGTTTATAACTATTATACCCTCCCACGTTATTATTGCCTATCTTTGACTGATTTGCTTGCGCTTTGTAGATGGCCACATGACACCGATGTAACATACCATAGTTTGGGGAAAGAATTGTTAAAAGTATCTTCAAAAAATATTTTAAAGAGTTTAATGCTGAAAAGTAAGAGTTTTCATGTGTCCTTTGTTAAATATTTTGTTTGTAATAACTTCAATTTCGATTGGCCTCAGTCAGTTTGAGTGATGAAATTAATCCGAGGTGGTTCAATAAAAACAAATCAAGTGTACAAACAAGACATTAAAAGTAGGTATACATTTCTTAGGGTTCAGATAACACTTTTTTGTCGCTTTTTTTCCCACAGATATTTTAATTCAGATAATACGTTTTTGTCACTTGTTTTCCACAGATATGTTTTATTGATTTTCGGGACTAACCGACTTTTATTTCGGCTATCGTAGTAAAACGCAATTTCTCATTCGTGTAGCCATTGATTTGGTCTTACCACACTCTAGGTTGAATGTAGACACGTATGAAAACACTTTGTAGGTGACATCGTATTCAGTTTAAGTACAAATCATATTTTTGACAATAACAATTAATACAATAAGAAACAAGTACATCACATTTCTCAAAGTGTATTTAACGTGAATGAACATTTCGCTAATGTGAACCATATTTATCCATATACATACATAAACAAGTGTAATACTTCAACACAACGTCAAACAGCTGTCCCTCTCTTTGTGTTCCAGACACAATTCAATATCCGATCTTACTGGGTTCAACAAAAACTGTTTGGACCAACACGTAGAACAATCCAGGTTGCATTAGGGCTGTATCCAGCGGCACGCAATGTGTCCACGGGATCGTGACTAAACAGACAAGACGTATTGATGTTTGCTCTCCAAGATCCTCTTGTGTATGAGTCATCAGTAAAGTTGACAAATTTCAAATTTTCGTTTCGTCAGAATTGATTATTGCTTTCACTCTAATGTTCCCTGGGTGCCGGTTTCCATAACGAACATGAAATTGTAGCGCGGAAGATATTATTTTTTTTCAGAAATTGATCCGTGTATTCAGCAGCACAAAATGTAGACGTTGTTTGCCTCTTCGGCAGAAGCGTAACGTGTAATTACAGGAGCTTGGCTTGTATCCGTGGAGATTATCTCGGGTTAGAGAAATAATACCCATTTTGTCTTTAGAGCTTCAAGTCGCATTTTTCTTTTTCTGTTTCCAAAGTCCCCAGAGGAAACATTCTTCAAATAATGACACCAGAGACGTAGGCGATTGGAGTTGAATTTAAATTGTATTGTCTTTCGTGTTTATTAACATAAACTAACGTGTCTTACTTTTGTTCATAATTAACACTGTATTGTGTACAGACATATTGTCTCGTTTGAAATTATACATTGTCAGTGCTGTAGCAGCATCAATTGTAACTGTAAATTGTAAACGACACACCCTTGTTTAGTAATCACATATATGGTTACATAAAAGCGACAAAACCCTTTCCATATTCATAAGAAATCTCTGCAGGAGAGACGACTGTACGCTTATTATGAAACCAGGTGTACGCGAACAGTTGCGCGCATCGTGCCCCACCGATGTCATCCGTCACATACACATGCAAAAACAAGTCATTTGTCCAAACATTTGGGAACGTATGATACAAGTCAAAATAGGGAATTGCATCGGACATCATTTTTGTCACTGTTGCGTCATATTGGAAATGTCCTCTACATGTCTACCATAATACGTTTTGACAGCTTTAATGTGGCCTTGAATGTTGTAACCTTGCAAAAAACAATGGTCATATGACGACCTTTGAAATCTTGGTAGAGAGGGCATGATCGATTGTATCTCAAAAGTTGTGAAATGTAAACACCAAAGGCTGGCGCTGTGGAATATTGATCGGCATGAAGGAAAGTTGACCATTGGATAGTTTAAGTCATCCCTCTTGTCATACAGTCTTGTGGAGAGTGTTCTGTCACTCTGAATCATCTTTATGCAAAAATCTAAATGTCTCTGGTCTCTTTTATTTCTAGCGTAGGTGGGAATCAGCCGAAGGTGATTGGCTATTTGACCATTATTGAATATGAATATAACCTAAGGCTAATAAGTTAAACTTCTTGGCCAAATTACCTTGTTTTGACTTCGCCGATCCGAGCAGACATTTCGATTTATATGCATAAAGATCAGCAAGAGGAGAAGTGCAATTGGTGCTCAAGGGGATGCCTACTTCTTGCCTTGACGTCTCACCGCCAGGTTTTACATAGATGTTATCAATGACGAAATCCAGCATTTCGCATATTGTTTTCTCAGTAAGCTTTTAATGGCATTTGCGTTCATTTCTGATATATTGTCCTGAACCTCTGAAGTTAGATATGTAACTATATCTATGGTCACCACGTTTAGTAACAATGTCGCCATGGATAAAGGAAAAAAGCTTAATAACATGTCACTTTCAAATAGCATAGGTAAAGATATTTACCGGTTACCAGACATGCCTGTAATTGATTTCGTGGTAAAAGAAACACGGAGATGTGGTATTAAGGTAGTTGGTATTTGATTTGTTGTCTGTCGACCAACAAAAGAACAACATGTGGACATGTAACCCGTCATTTCCCCGTTTGGTAAAAGACAAGTAATCGGAAATTAACAGTTGTATACATCATAATCATGTATAATTAAGTTGCTTTTAAACTGGAGTTGGTTGGTTGGTTTGTTGTTTAACGCCGCACTCAGCAATATTCCAGCTATATGACGGCGGTCTGTAATTAATCGAGTCTGGACCAGACAATCCAGTGATTGATATCATGAGCATCGATCCACACAATTGGGATCGATGACATGCATCAACCGAGTCAGTGAGCCTGACCACAGGATCCCGTTAGTCGCCTTTTACGACAAGCATAGTCACCTTTTACGGTAAGCATGGGTTGCTGAAGACCTATTCTACCCCGGATCTTCACGGGTCTTTTTACTGGAGACAGCAGTTACCAATCGTTGTAAATATATAGCTAGCATGTGGCTCTCCTTAATAAAACGTAAAATTCATCGCATGGACCACTCATCGGCCGATTAGTGTCAATACGTAGACGTTCTATTTTTACATGAATACTGCATATTGATAAACAATAATTCATTGGAACAATGGAATATTGCGGCCAGATAGTGGTGGACAGAAATGGTATACTATTGCAAGAACAAATGTATTGATTATTGGAGACACCGACGGTAACATGTACGAGGGTGATACGTTCTGAGCTTTACAAAGAAAGACTTTGACTTCAAGACATACAAAGATTTAATTTGCAGCATAATGCCCTTCCACAATGATACACTTTGACCAACGAGATATCTTGGCTCTCAAAAAGAGTTTTTATGACGCCATTGTTTCAGCCGTAATGGGTTCCGGCTTGAACTTTCGTCATGTTTTGGAGCAGATGGAAATCTGACGAAGCCTGATCAAAAGAATATAGTGGGCGCTGAAGGAGTTCTAAGCAACAGAATGATTTGTACACTGGATATTGTTCTGATGGAGGAGCACAACACTAGCTGCTCGTGCCTTTTAGTCTAAATTCATCCAATAGCTGCCTCAAAAGTGCAGCATAATATGCTCCGTTTACTGTCTGGGGAGATAGTCAACCATGATGGGACCCTCGACACCCCAGAACATGGATGCCTTAACTTTTTCAGATGATGGCACAGTCTTTGTCTTCCTTGGTGGTGGTGATGTGAAATGCTTACACTGTTTTGATTGTTGTTTGGACTCAGGCTGGAAGAGGTGCCCTAAGGTTTCATCGTTGCAAGAACATTTCTGGATCAGCTGCAAACAAAGCGAAACTATCACGAGACATGATTTGTCTATTGCGTTTTTTTAACAGATCTCGGAAGCTTCGGAACCCAACGAGCTGATACTTTCTTCATTGCAAATTTTCTGTGGTAATTGAATGTACTCGCTCCTGGGAAATAACTACTGTAATAGCCATATGACGCTCAGTCATTCGCCGTCTGATCATCACCATCTTGGATTCTCTGGATCAGTTCTGATGTTGCTGACGGTACGGGGGTCGTCTTCAAGGCGCTCCCCGCCACGCTTAAACTTTGTTGCCCACATATTTACGGTGGTATATGAAGAGGTAGCCTTTCCTATTGTAGTGTTGTCATATCTTCAAGTATTGATTTTGTTGTTAAGCCGTTTTTCTTGTACTTGATCAATAAAGGTTTCTTAACTTTGTCCATTTTCGAAAAGTCACTGACCAATGCTTTATTTAAAAAATAACTGAATAGAGCGTCTGCCCGGAGAGCGGAAGGTCGGGGGTTCGATCCTCGGCCGCGTCATGCTACGTACAGGTTAGAACAGTCGGACCACGGTGTCTAATCGTTGAAATGGTTAGTTACAGTCATTGACGCGTGGACTCTCACTAACCATTTGTTACATAGCAGTGTATTTTATTGTTTAGCAATGATTGTTGCTGTGTTGCATTGTTTCAGTTGGGCTCCGTACCGAACACACGTTTCGTCTCCCAAGCATTTCATCGGTTTGGTACAAGCTCTCATGTGAGGATCGCTCATCATCCCTGATTCCATGCCTAGTCCATCTCGGACGCTTGACCACTGTCGCCGCTGGGTGAATATATGTCATTATCACTGACTTTTGCTGTTACTACTGTATTTTTGCATTTGATACTGACCACTTCTATCATATCATATATTGCCCTTGAATATTGTACTACCGCTCTATCGTGTACTTCCGTTGTAATTGCTGTGCAGTAATCTTTATTTATTTGTAAACCTGTGAATTTTTTAATTTTTGTAATACATTTGTTAATTGTATATCAGTTGTTTGTTGTTTGTTGTTTGTTGGATTCACACAAGGTTCTTTTACGTACAGATTTCTGGGTTAACGTGTTGTTTCAATTTGGGAGTCCACACGTAACTCACGTTCAACGATTATCATCATGGTCCGAGTGCTCTAACATATTTAAACCATGTCCAACATGTATAGCACCTATAATACTTTGAAAAAACATTGTCTTTTTAAGGTTATTTTGTAAGATGTTCAGGAACTCTATGCTCAACTGTGAGAACAGTGTGTTAGGCGCCTCTGTGCGATGTACTTGAAATATATTCCCCGAGCCTTACGCACGTGCATCTCGCACTTTGCCGACTCGGGTTATGAAATGTCCCGGGGCAAGTATTTTGGTATAATTCATTTTGGACCAACTCGAGCACATTTATCAATCACCTAAACATTACTTGCCTATGTTCATGGGCCTATAATGGAGCTGGTACGAGTCCAAATTTACTACCCGGGTACCTACCCCCTTATTACCCGACCCTACCCGGGTACCCACTGTAGGTCTCAAGAGATAGGCAAAACGTATTTAGATACATGTATTAAACAATTCGGTCATGCAAACACTGAAGTTGTCTTAAGTTATATCTTTATTCAGCCATATGAAAAGTCAGAAGGAATGGGTGCATAGCCAGAAAGAAATCATGGGAACATTAGTGACTTGTAGTGTAACCATCGAGTTCAAGATTGTCATTAAGCAATATATCACGTGACTAACCACGGGTCCGGGTAGCCCTGTGGGTACCCGGGTCCTACTCAGTACCCACTCGACCCGGGTACCCGAGTTGCCCGTCCCAGCCCAAACCTATTATGAACAAACACGGCCCTGGTCAAGATAATAGTAATTTCTTTTCTATCTGTTAGTTTTGTTGAACGAAAAGCTACACATGTATGTTGAAATACTACAAAGCATAGAGTAACATCCTGAATAAAAACTGCATAAAACACACATGTCGCAGTTCATAAACGTATAAACAATTAGTCCAAATGTAAGTAAATATTTCGTTGTTAATTTCATACGATTTCTCCCATGTCGCCGTGGCAGAAGACTACATTCTTCAACCTTCAGTGCGGACTTCGCGAGTTCGAATCCCGCTGGCGACAAACTTTTTTTCATGAATTTGTTCTGTCATCAAGGCAAATGATAGGGGGGAAAGAAGTTCCGTCATTGTTAAGTGGTGTTTAACTAACAATTCAATTACTTAAAGCACGGTAAAGGCAAAGAAGCCATGGTTTAAAAAAACGTGAGAAGATGGTGCTCGTTGTTACCCTGCCTACTTGCTGACGGTTGACATATGGGCCATTGTATCATGACAGCATTTCTCCACAACTATGTACAGCAGAGATATGTGACATTAATCAAAGGGATATGGCTACCTCGTGCATTAATGATTACGAACAGGATGACCGTCAAGGCAATAGGTTATACTGCATGGTCTTTTACCCGTACAAGTGCGTTTTATAGCAATATGTAAGCTAAATCAAGACATGATATACTAGAAATTGGCTTCACGCAGTTTTTATAGCAATACCCCTTGAACGAGTGATTCCACAACGCCACCCTGTATAAGACACTCTAGTGTATTGCAGGCAGCTAAATAACTCAAGCTTTACGCAGTTCCAACCATATTAAATATAAGGTCCGCATCAGGAAGATTGTTTTAGCTCACCTGACTATCAGTCAAGATCCGCTTTCCGGCGTACTCTCTCTCATGATATACACGTTTCAATGGAATCTGTTGACCCAAATGTTTTAATCTCAGTGTGAATGTACGTCTCCATAATATATCTACAGTGATTGAATCAACAAAATAAGGAAGTTACCCTAAAAAATAGTGTTGCTGATTAACTAAACTGCCGGGGAAAAGAAAGTATACACTGGAAAATTGGATTTGACCAAACAATTGAAAACATTATCACTTATCAACACTGCAAACTAAGATCCAAAACTCAACTATGATACCCGTATCAAACACATCACCATCGAATACCTTAATATAAATTAATGATTTGAAGTCACTTGCTTCATATTTGTCAATTAGTCCTCTTTATGTATACAGAAATATTCGAAAATATGTTGCGAAGCGGCTGTCTTTGTTGAAAGTTTAACTGTTGACTTTTCATCCAGGTGAGCTTCAGTGCCTTGGAACTATTTTTTTCTAATTTGATCAAACTTGACCATTTCTTTGAACACAAGTTGTACACTACAGCTGACTCTGATGGATGAAGTTATGTTGTCAATCTTTTTCACAGTCGCAAAATTGTTTTTCTTTTTTTTGGCGAAACAAAAATAATTAAAACAACGTTCATTCTTTGTCAATGCATGTTATATGTACCGACAACGGTTCTTACGTGTGGTATTTTCTATACTAGAACCTATCTTGAAGGCTATGCGCTCTGACAAACATTAATTCCACTTGTGCAAATATGAAAATAATCCAGAGACTTTGAAAGCTCTAAATAACATGAGAATAAATAGATTTTCAGCGTTTTTTAACCACTCAGTGCGTCAATAATTGCAGAGTTGTTACAAAATCCGATTTTGTAGATACAATTGTTGGCAAGTGCTTGGAAATCCCTGAAGAGTAATCGATCAGAATGTCTTTTAACAAAAGCTGTTGTCAATTGCATGCCCAGTGTGATGGATTGCAAGTCGAATTTGTTCCATAAGCAATTAGAGGTCTTGTCGCAGGATGGAAAATTACAAAACATAGAATGCATTATCGCGCATTTTATTCAGAAACGTAAAAAAAATGTTTTAATCTGCGGAAATGAATTCCGGAACTTGCTTACAAAAACAATTTGATCAACTTCATCTTGGTTTCCGTTTTATTAATTGCTGCCTGTCACATGGTCATTGTGGTCTGATGGCGTTGGATTTTATCCATTTTTAAAGTAGGACATGACGTATTTCAACTTGAGAAAGGATATAATTTCACATCATTTCACGAGGAGTTTTATCGGTCGATTTGATTATATAACATTCATATTAAATTTACGAACGAGGGATTATTAAGGTAATATGGTAAAATAAGTTTCACTTAAAGTATTTCAGAAATAAATTTTGTATTACATTTCTTTAAAAAGCAAAATGTACCTGTCATTGCTCCTTAAGGCAGAGGGAACGGGTCGCTGTGCAGAGTTACGTCCCTTTAAAACCTGTGATCACGGGTGGAATCCAGATTCGTCCTGTTTATTTTTCTTGTTTTGTCAGCACCAAACCCGTTCTCATTGGTTTCACCTAAAACTTGCATCACGACGGACTTTCCTCCCCAATACACTGTCACTCAGTCTTAAAACTGGAATATTGTTCAGTGTGGCGTTAAACCAACCTTACATCACTCACTATGCAATAAAATTGGGATAAGTCTTCTGGGATAATAATTATTGCTGTGACAAGCCAGATTAATATGTTTAATCGTTGATAATCTCATAATAGATATTTGATGCCTATGTATGTCCATATGATGCAGATCCTAATATGCATGCGCACATTAACCATCCTTTATAATACTTTGTGTTCGTTATCAGTGAAACTGTATGTGCATGGCGTACTAGAGCTGAATACTGTAAAACGTGAAATCAACGCGAGCGTGAATTAAATGCGAGTGGTCTTTGCACGCATTATTAAACATCGCATTTATATCAACAATCAGACATTTTGGATAGCAGAAATACCAACTTAGACATACGCTGAAAACAAACAACTATGTATTCCACATCAATGTTTGTTGAGCAGCACTTGTAACAAGTACATAAACAATATCATTCAAACGCTAATTACATCCTGTGAATTGATACTGCTGGTGTGAAGACAAGCGTTCTACTCACTCATGTCATCACTTATCACACCTGCAAGTCCTGACAGACGCCACCCAACACGGTGTCTTTGCTCTTTGCGACTGCATCAAAGGCCCACACGAGCCAGTGCGCACGCATTGTTTTAGCTGAAGTACTCTACTCAGCGCTAATAAGCGGTGCTATTTGGTGTGTGATTGGATTAATGTAAGGTTGGATTAAGGTGAGGATTCTCCTGTAAGCCTGACAGAGGACGTTTTGTTTAGATATAAATCCACTGATGCTTGAGAGGAGGGGGTGTCGCATTCAATATTGAATCGCATTTTTGGCTAGGGGCCAGCGGTCGCATTCTTTTGGAGACGCATTAATTTCACGTTTTAGAGTATCAGTTCCTTTTTGTCAATCCTGGTTCCAGAGTTCATATCATCTACGGCACATACCGTCATATACTCTGTTGTCAAATATGCATTTAAGTACATGGCTTGTGACACGACGAGTTGGCTTCAGAATGTATACTCATGTGTAAAACCACACTATGGCAATTATGTGAGAACTGAACGCTTCAGCCGATGTCGGAGATTAGATTTAAGTAACACGTTACTATCCAGGTGAGTGCTGATGCTGCGTGTGTGATAACATAAAAGCAATTATAACCGTTAAATTACAATAAATAGATTGATTTCTTAGTTTTGTTAGATTTGTGTTTCATGATGCATTCCAGGGCACTCAAACTGTGCTTGATTTCGCATTACTATTTTGTTTCTTATTTGGAGTTGCAACCAAAGTTTGGTTCGAACCATGCCCGGAATCCTTTCCCTTACATGCAACTTTCACCACATACAGTCGACCCCAATTAATAAATCACCATTGACAACTGAACAATCCAGTGCTAAGCTGTCATCAAATCTTGGTCGGACGTTCTGTTATCTTTTCCCCCAAACCAGAAGCGTTCGATTGCCTCGTGTCAATAGGAGCCTCGCCCCGCATTTGCAGCAAGCCTGTTGAATATCTGGGATCTAATGAAACATACAGACACGCTACGCTCGAGAATTTCCAATCCAAATAATGAATGAAGAAGCTCATGGGCCACAGAAGGCCACCAAATCCATCCAATTCAGGTCGTAGAAGCAGTAGCATCAGCTAATTGTATAGACGGAAGCAGGGAGTTCTCGTCACAGGGATAAGACATTCGGTCCATTGCCAGGATTGACCCGTCTCGCCCCTGGAGCCACGAAATGCGATTATGTCGATCTGAAACTGTATTGTTGGCTTGGTACAGTATATTGGGTCAGTGGGACCAGGGCGAGAAAGGCTGACCACTGTTTGAAGGAGAGTGTCTACGTCGTTCCTCTCGCCCTTTGCGTCTCAACGCCACTGTGTGGACTACTGTTTGATACCATCTGATACTGCTGAATATAACTATTAAAATTAATGTACAGATACAGTCAAACTTTATACCCGTCTGTCGATCTTGTATATTTTTCAATGTTAGTCGGGAATATTTATTGCTGGACCAAGCTCCAGGTGAACCATGATCCTGGAAAATAAATATAGGCTAACGTTTATCTTCTCATGTGTTGGCATCATTCATTGGAAGGATCTGGCGGTATCGATGTTTCATGACGCCAGAGTGTTTCATGTTTCAAGGTTCTGGCGGTATTGATGTTTCATGACGCCAGAGTGTTTTGATGTTTCAAGGTTCTGGCGGTATTGATGTTTCATGACGCCAGAGTGTTTCATGTTTCAAGGTTCTGGCGGTATTGATGTTTCATGACGCCAGAGTGTTTTGATGTTTCAAGGTTCTGGCGGTATTGATGTTTCATGACGCCAGAGAGGACCGTTTCGCGAAGTCCTGATGTCAATGTTTGAGGCAATAATATACACGTCAAGCCAAGAATGAACTTATACGTTATCATCTAGTACTAGATATGACTCTTATGCATGTTTTAAAATAAGTCTGCAAGCAGAGGCATATTTAATAGCTTTAATATCATTAAATCAGGTCATAGATCTAAACCGCTAAACAAAGATCTAAGGACATTCAATTACAGATCGCGACAAAACGACCTTCCGCAAACTTTGATCGACTAATGAAATGACTAACAAGAAGTCCACATTTAGCCAATCAGAAAGCAGCTTTCTCGAGATATACGGCACTATGGCGACTTTCATTCCAGAATACGCTTTGAAAATTATTTGGACAAAGGTCTCGATTCAAAATTGGATAACTAGACAAAAGAACATTCTGAATGTCTAATAGAAGGCCGTGATTCTATGGCAGTACTTCCCACGAGCCATGCAAAGTCTCTTCCGTTCAATTGTTTATCCCATTAAAGCGAGGGATAGACGGTGATTTTGGTGGAATCAGTCGTACAGTCCGTGACTGTCGTTCGGTGTACCCCGTGTTAACCTTTTCGAGGTTGTATGATTAGAAAATACATTCCGACTGTCACTTTCCCCATCTGGTAAGCGACGCCCTGATTGGACTGATGAAAGGTCGTTCTGACGTGATCTGTAATGGGATGTCCTCAGATCTTTGTTTGGCAGTAGCGAGAATAAAGATCTGATTTTTATGAGATGCTCAACACATTCGACCTTGTCTACATTTGTTACCGACTTTGCTCGTGCTCGTGTTGGATGTACAGGGCTTAATGTTGATACCGGGGGAACACCACTAAATTCCAACAGTACGATTATGTACACATTGTAACCTAAACAATATCGAAGATCTGTATCATTTAGGGCTGGGACGGGTAACTCGGGTACCCGGGTCAGGTGGGTACTACCCACAGGACTACCCGGACCCGTGGTTAGTTACGTGATATATTGTTAAATGACAAAAATTATCTTGAACTCTATGGTTACACTACAAGCCACTAATGTTCGCATTTCTTTCTGACTATGCACCCATTCCTTCTGATTGTTTTCATATGGTTGAATGAAGATATTACTTAATTCAGCTTCAGTGTATAAATGACCAGATTGTTTAATACATCTATCTAAATACGTGTTACCAGGGATATGCTAAAAATGTTCCAATCGGACATTTTGAGACATCTCCTGAGACCTATACAGTGGGTACCCGGGTAGGGTCAGGTAACATGGGGATGGGTACCCGGGTAGTAAATTTGGACTCGTCCCAGCCCTAGTATCGTTTCACCTGTATATGCCCATCCTAAAGAAAAAGCAACACACCAAATAAATATGATATTCGACCTTCAGTACAACAATTTACTCGCTTTATGGCAACCAAAAATTATCAAGACTTAAAATCTGTCATGTTATATTTCAAGTATTTTTTCAAGAGAAGAAATGTACTGCAATGAAACGTGTGAATCTGTTTGTAAAATAATCGTGCACTGTACAGTATATATATACTTCAGTAATAGGACTATGGCTATTCATCTAACAACAATTTGAATATCAATAATTGTCGAGTGAAGGTTCAATTCATCTGACTAAGAAGTATGAACACCCAAAGGCATTTCCGTGTTTTATTTACACTCTTTTTGTAAGCATTAAGCCAACATATTTTCTATTTCAAACGACTTTACTATTTTCCAATCTTCACAATTGGATTAAAAAGCAGCCCTTAGAACAGCATAACTGTAAAGAACGAAGAAATTCTTGAATGAAGTTCTTGACTGAGAACAACGGAAAACCGCAGCTCTATCTTGTTGACGGTGTTGAATTGGGAACATTGTATATTGTCTACAATGGTGAAACAATCTGAAGCAGCTTTATACATGATGGATCGTTGCATGACATCGATTTAAACCCAGTGGAGGCAACTATGGGGAAACGTACTTCTCCGTTGTGTAAACACACGCCAGGAACCTCAAACGTGGTCATAAAATGTTAATGTAAATATTGGCATCCCGTTTGTCTTTTGTCATTGTCCGTTATGCTCAAGAGAGCATCTTGTGCAATAATACATACTTTAGGTGTCATGACAACGGTATATGTTTACTCGCTAGAAGAGTATGACGTTTATGCCCATTTACAGCTTCAAGAATATATTACTATATTAGTAGACTAACTAAAAAGTTATTTTTATGTTATATCCCAGCTTGATTTAGGAGGAACGTCCGAAGTGATGCAGGTCTTAGAGGTTTACTATGTTAAACCCATCGAGCTCCGGTATGGTGATGGCAACCCTAGGAACAAAATCAGGGTGAATCTGGGATTCGAACCCACAACCTTAGGTTTCTGGAACGCAACTCTGACAACAGACGGTGCTTTAGACGATGGGATTCTCGTGTTCCTTGCATTAAACTTAATGAAAGTCAAGGTATGATTTTGAATTTATTTTTTAATTACCTAAATTCGCTAACAGTTGCACCCACTGATGCCGCACCAGTCGCATCCTACACACTTTAGGTTATGTAACATCTCTGAGATGTCCTGCTCCCATACAATTCAGGATTCGTTCTTGCCCCTTCAGTGTTCCACATTCCGTTTTTGTAGAATCTTCTGTTTTCAAGAACAGATAATACATCCCGTAGCAATCTATTCTTCCCGCCATCTGACGTCGGTCGTCTGCTGAAAGAAGAACCCTCTCATGTCGTCTGCTTTGTTCAATATTGATTCTTGGAGGCAATTTTCTGGAGTTGCTCTCCAAACGCATATTTTAAATCTGAAGATACGATTTCAATGATGAAGTAATGATATAGACGCAGCGTGTCTGTTTATAGTGAGAGTGGAATGGATCCGACACCAAATCAACTTTACGTGAAGAACAAAAACGAATAGTGGCCGGAAATAAAGCAAAATTGCGGGATGAAACAATTATTTTCCGGCACCGAAGGCAAGTTCCCTCTGAACGTAATGGAGCACGTGACGCCGCTGAGTTTTTGAAGACACGCCAGGGTGTGTTTAATGCCTCAACGTAATCAAGGCTACACCAGACGTAAATTCAGAGTGTCCATCCATTTGATGAACCCTCTAAATTGACTATATTGGCTGGACATGTTTTGAATGCATTATATGGTGAAGATGACATACACTAGGGTTGGTTGGTTGGTTTGTTGTTTAACGCCGCACTCAGCTATATTCAGGCTATATGACGGCGGTCTGTAAATAATCGAGTCTGTACCAGACATTCCAGTATGCCTTCGCCTTATGCCTTATGCCTTATTTGTATAAAGTATATACTGAGGATGTATTTCAGTATACAACTGTCAGCAAGAAGTCAGGCCTACGTATGCATACATAACGAATGGTTTTTATTACAAAAGCAGCTGCTAACCCGCTAGTGGAACTGTGATGGTTGAAACTAAATCTTTGATTATTTCTGTAGGTGTCAGTGTGAGTTATATATGTATTACAAGTATTTTTTGAGCATCTACAGGCTCATGATTCAATAGAACAGAGCGACACATTAATGTTTCTATCATGAAGTCATATCGAATTTTTTTCAGCCATAGTGTGACTAGAATAGGTTATACATTTTTCTACTTCAAAAAATTTCCACGAAGAACAGTATAACAACTAGAAGCACAGGCTTGTATTTAAAACTTGTAGACGTCACCATCTCCATGGTTAAATCAAGGTCGAAATAAAGTAAACAGTATATGTTCTAACAGAAGGGCAAGATCTGATTTTTTGTAGGGGGCAGCCGCAGGAGGGTAAGGTTTGAAAACACAGATGGCATACATCACATGAAATTCATTCCAGTTTTTAGGCTTCTTATCTCACCCCTCGAAAATCCTGCCAAACCACACAGCTCATTAGTGAGATCAAGAATCAGAATCGATTCGAGGCTCAGTGAAGTAGAGAGCTGACTTTTACTGTGTCTAGTTCTTCTGTTTTCCTGTGTGTGGCCCCACCGAGATAAAAGTATCACATCTTTTCGATCGATACACGCTAATTTCCTTCCCGTCAGTCATGACATGTTTGAATAACATGACTTTTATTGGCCCTCGGCAATCTTTTTGTCTCAAATGGATGTGATGGCATTTACAGTGGTAAGCTTTAATGGAGTTTATAGCTGAAATAATGCGTGCCTTGGAAATGGTGGTCTGGAAAGGTCAGAGGAAGGAAGGAAAACAAGGATATATCAACACATATCCCATATCAATATGGATTTATGAATTCTATCAATTAATTATTCAAATATTGAATTATTTTTCACAATATGTCAAATGTCGAGAAAATAGTGGCATATGGACGCCTCTTAATCTTTGGGTTGTTACGTCACTTGAGGGATTGATTCCCTTTGTAATGTAGGCACCCCCATTCCGTTCGATTTAGAAGTCGAGTAGACGAGAACAGCTAAAAACGATAAAGGAAGAATGATTCTAGGATCGTTAGAAGAGGATATTGTACCAAAATGGCATGATTAACTATCATTACTGATCACCATATACATGCTGTAAACTCCAAACTACTCATTCTGAACTCATTGTTTGAAAAGGGAGAACATTTGTACACACAGATAACCACTATGTTGTTTTGTTGAAATATGTACGAAAGAATGCAAATAGCCTAATCGATATTGTTAAATAAGAGTAATTTTCAACACACTGAGCATATGCAATCGGCTAAAATCGACCAAAAAAGCATGCTAATGTTTTTTTGTGGTAAATGTATGAAATTACTGGAAGTATTTTTACCAATCCATATTCTCTCTAGCTTAACCAAATCGATGTTCTGTGACTCTAAAATGTTACAAATTCTTGTGTTTGTTCAAATTCCAGGAGTCATTTGGTTTGACAGTTTAATTGCTCTGGAAATCTGGGTATTCTCAACAGACACAAACAGCCTTCAAATTCATCACTCGTCTAAGAACCGGGATCTGTACAATCTGAGAACTTCAGGCCTATTGCTGTCTTATCGCATTGCCTGCGGCACTTCTTGTTCCAACTTCAGATCAACACCCAATGAAACTGATGAGACTGCCTCATAAATTCCTTAGCACTAATCAAAGGTTCCAGCAAGTGTCAGGCGATTTTGTATTATCACGATAAAGCAGAAAAATCAATAGGTGGCTAATAAAGTCGATGACAATCAATTTCCTATGATGCCAAGAAGTGATTGACATCCCCTATTGCCGCTACCTTGCCTGGAGAGCCAAGGGGAGTGTTTGTGGCATGTTCGTTTCACAAGAGAGGTCAATCACATCTTCCCTAATAAATGAATGTTCTGGGACGTGAAAATCATTGAACACTTCACCCTTGGCTTCAGGCGTAGTTAAGTGTTCTAGAGCGATCAACATTTTTATTTGATATAAACGCTAGCGCGATTGGGGCATTTGTCAGCTGACACCAGTATCTCAGCGATACTCTTTCTTGATATAGATTTACGAATACTCATGATACAGCTCAGCATAAAATAGAGAATCGGACCCAAACATCTTTTGATTTTCTAATCTATCAACACAAGTCCATCGATGCTTCATAATCAGAGGCTTGCCGAAGAGTTTTTAAACTTCCATCGACGGAAATCATTCTTCCAACATATTCAGTTTGTAAACAGTATTAACTAGTGCGTTTAGTGTAAAACAAAACCAGAGCCAACCAGCTTAAGTCATGGTAACAATGATCTGCGAGGCATTCTGATGCAATTCATTGCAGCGATATATCCTTGGGGAGGTCGCGTGGTCTCACCCAAGCGATATCTTCTGTGGAAGTTGTTTTGAATGCTAAATATAATTATTATACTGAAATCATTTTCGGCAAGATTAATCCCTGACAATTCTAACAATACATTTCCAATCAATTCTATTGATCTACCTACTTAGGTTAAACGTATAACGCAAACGGGCTGACCAGCAGGTCGGTCTTGCTGGAAGGTATGGATCACAATTATATCGTGGAGAGACCACTGTTCTTATCCTTATCGAAGTCAAAAGGTCAACCCGAGAGAATTATCAGTGTCGGATTTCTGCCCAAACAGATACCATAGGACGTAAGAGGCACATTAGCATTGAAACAAATATAAATGTATCCATGAAAATTATTTATGACAAAAGGTGTTCGCGAAAAGGCGTTACTCTAGGACGAGAGGATCGTTAATCCCATCTGTTCTTATTGACTAAAGAAGTTGTATACGTTTGGTTTACACTGAGAACAAACAGGAAATATTGGGTTTACTTATCCCAACTTGTTTTTGAGAAGGTGTGAAGTTGTCTTCATTGTCTTTGGTCATGTCAGTCTCGTTTCCTTGATGTCACTGGGGCAGGGATCGCCCGGACATGTTTGGCTTCTAAGGCAAGTCTCAGGTTCGCCCTGAATATGTTTTTAGGTTGTGTCAGCACCATACCCGTGCTCGTGGTTTCACAAAAGTGAGACCTGCATCACTTCGGACTTTCCTCCCTCATTAAGCTGACACACCGTGATATAACTGAAATACTGTTCAAAGCGGTGTTAAACCCAACTCACTCACTCACTCATTCACGCTTGTCAACATCGTATCCGAGCTCGTGGTTTCACCAAAATGAGACATGCATCACTCGGATTTTCCTCCCTCATTAAGCTGACACGCCGTGATATAACTGAAATACTGTTCAAATCGGTGTTAAACCCAACTCACTCACCCACTCACTCACGCTTGTCAACATCGTATCCGAGCTCGTGGTTTCACCAAAATGAGACGTGCATCACTCGGATTTTCCTCCCTCATTAAGCTGACACGCCGTGATATAACTGAAATACTGTTCAAATCGGTGTTAAACCCAACTCACTCACCCACTCACTCACGCTTGTCAACATCATATCCGAGCTCGTGGCATTCCCTAATGACAACAGTAATAAACGTCATAAGAAGATAAATATACTTCATGTTCGTTTACCAAATTTGAATTACATGTATTTGCCTCGTCAGGTTCACTGGTTGGTTTGGTGCCAGGTGTATTCCAGCTCTGTCGTAAATAACTCAACCGACGCTATTTTAGTCCTCGGGCCCTGAAACTGAATCTGTTTGAATATACAACTGGAGAGCAACTCGTCTCGTCTCAGAAATCAATGCTGCAATTACTGAACGATAGGTACTGAATTTAACATACAGTTCAAATCAGGTAATGGCTCTTGGAAGATCTTCAATTAGACATTGCAAACTCGCACGACTAGTAGTTGTATGGCGTAATGTATGCTTGCAAGATGATGATGATGAAATGTTTTCTGTGGTATAACAATTCATTATTTCCCTAATCCACTTCCACACAATGTAGAATGACTGCTCGTATAAAACTAGTATTTGCAGATATGCGTTTGTCGAAAATATTTATGTCTCAATGCATGTCCTTAGAACGATCTTACTACTACTACTACTACTACTACTACTACTACTACTACTACTACTACTTCTGCTGCGGTTGCTGCTGCCGTTGCTACTACGACTACTACTTCTTTATTAATACTACTACTACTACTACTACTACTACTACTACTACTACTACTACTACTACTACTTCTGCTGCTGCTATTGCTGCTGCCCTTGCTGCTGCTACTACGACTACTGCTACTGCTACTCTATTACTACTACTACTACTACTACTTGTAAGAGACGCAAATATATTTCCAACTTAGAAGTATTTGGACGCCCGTAAGTATATTTTTGGAAAGGAATCAATGCATGTTATACCGAATGTACTGAAAGTACACGCATCATTTGCAGACCAAGATGAATATGCAGGGAACACCATTAACATCCGTAAGACGTTACAATAACTCTCCTGCCAAGATATTTGCAACAGAAGTAAATAGTGGTTGCTATACACATCGCCATGACTCACAGAGGGAGACCACTGTGCCAAGACGTGTTACACGACTTTAGTTAGTGCAAGGCTGGTGGCACAGACGTTTGCGTGACAAACATTCGAAGCAGCCTAACTCTATCAGACGGGATGTGAAAAGTGCAGATATATAATTAACGCATTCAATAGGCTGCTGATTGCCTGCCGTTGTGAGTCAACGGAATGGGATTGGTTATGTCATCTAACGTCATTTCAATAACATGACTTTTGAAATGTCGAGCAAGGTCTTATGTATTTGTTCAAGAGATTGCTACTCAATGCATTTTTGTTTAAACCAGGAGTAGATAGTAAACAGGGAACATTAATATTAAGAAACAGTAACAGTTGCACGAACCTGACCATTTGACAAAGATTATAGATTATGTGTGAGTGAGTGAGAGAGTATAGTCCTACGCCGCTTTAAGCAAACTTTCAGCGATATCGCGGCGGAGAGCAGAAGAAATGGGCTTCACAGTGGCGTGAAGAGGGAACGCTTTAACCTCTAAGCTACCCCCACATCCACTCCACGAGATGATGACTTCCATCAAAAAGCAATAGAGCACAACAATAAACGATTGAAGACAGGGACAAAACAAAATAAGAACTTGTCTTTTTCAGTCATAAATATTTTTATCGTGTGAACAGTATTTGTTTATAATAAACTGATGAATTAATTTATTAACACTTAAATTTAGAAATGTGTTAATACACATGACGTTTAGCATCTCTCATTCAACTTACTGGGGCACAGGTTGCACAGTCGTCTAAGGCCCCGAAAATTTGCTTTGCAGAGTTGCGTCCCTTGGGCACGCCAGAAACCTATGTTTGTTGATTCGAATCCCGGTTCACCCCGATTATGTTTCTAGGTTTGTCAGGACCATGCCCGTGCACTTGGGTTTCACAAACTGGTAAACGTCTAAGAGCTGCATCACTTCAGGCTTTCCTCCCACATTAAGCTGATGCGCCGTGATATATCTGGAATACTGTTAAAAGCGGTGTTAAACCCAACTCACTCACTCACTTATTCAACTTTCCAGCAGGTGGTCAGGTTGACAATTACAAACAATTTCTTTTCTAATCTGGGCATAAATAAAACAAGACATGCATGCAGCTCTTTTATCCATTTACGTTCACCCAGCATGTATTTATGTGAATCAATCCTTCCATTTGCCACAAACTATGGTCCTAATTCTTCCAAAACAAACAGCCAAGTTCGCCAACATAGTCGGTAAGAGAGTGTAATATCAATAGCCACTGACAGGCGCACAATTATTTTTAAATATATCCCACACTAAAATCATGCTTAGTTACTTCGCAACACATGTTTCCAAGACAAGCAATCCCCCAGGTTTACCTTCAGATTTCTCTTTAATGATAGCAGATGTAGTCTGCCTTTCGGTGAAATGAACACGCCACAAAGCTTGCCCTCGGCCTTAATGTAAGATTGAACCAATAGGGTCACAGTTTGACATAATTGAGAATTGATAACCATTGACGTTATTACTTTACTATTGATTATTCGGTTTGACAATGATTATAGTAAATCGCCTGACACTTCACAGTACCGTTGATTACTACTTAGGGATTTATTAGGTTCACTCATCACTTTCATTAGGCGCCGTTCTTAGTACTGGAAGTGCCAAAGGTGATGTCCTAAGGAGGCCGTGTACCAGTGATTCCAAGACGATGTCAATAATGACGGAGAGTTCGTCTAGCGTCGTGATGTATAATGATTGTGCATTGTTCAAGGTGTAGGCACGCAAACGTCTAAGACTAGACATGAAATGTGAATTTTCAAGGTGTATGTACACAAACTACCAACGTTAAACACGTTACGTTAGGCTGCCACCAAAAGTTAGACAAGCTCCCACCGAAGTTTATACAAAGGTGGGATGCTCAAACGCCATTTAGCCCTACAATCAGCTATACTACAGGTTGTTGCGATAGCAAGAATATCTCGCCAATATTTCAATGAAAATAGATTTGAGTGCATTTCCCAGCCAAGAACTGAAAAACAGAAGCGTGTCTCTTGAAGTATATATTGCGTATGTAAAGTACTTGTGCGTGTTACTCGTGCTTCTTTTAAATGCATTATTTATACAATGTACTTCAAACGCAGGGTTGTTCCAGTGAAATAAGTTTTTCATTAACAATGAAGTATGTAATTATTATATCATATACACCCTTTGAACACTTATTAGTAGACATGATACCCCTGTAGAATTTGGATGACATTTGGCAAGACAGATTGAGTTATTTCCACATCTTTTTTCATCTTTTTCAGGTGCATCCTACCAATGCCAACATCAAACACTGTACTCACTCTGAAAGACATTCAACAGGTCCCTCGTCTCCTTTGTCCTATTTTTGGCATATACCTCGACAGCATCAATAAAGTTGTTGTCACAACTGGCAGAAGGCTAGATGCTCACGTTAAGTTGATCCACATATGAAAAACTGACGAAGGTTGTTCTTGTCAACAAAAAAGAAGTCACCTTTGATGGTATGACCAACAGGTGAGTAGCAGTATAGTTCAGTCTGGGCAGCCACAAATAGTGGAATTTACATCATGATTTGTCAAGTCAATGAAATGGTGTTCGTATAGGAAAATGAAAATGGAATTCCAGTATTGTGTGACATCTTGGGACTTGTGTGTGAAAACGTTATTTATGTCCTTGTCAACACTAGCCAATAAACGTTTAGAAGTTTTTAAACTTGTATCACTAGTGCTATATATACCTGGAGTTCGTATAGCATTGTCCATGTTTCAGTGTCAGGCACACATAGCTTGTATTACTGACAAGTGGTTTCTACAGAGGTGTACAGAATGGGCGAGTGACTATGGTTTTACGCCAATTTTGCCAATATTACACCTGTATCACTGTGGGGGACACGATTCACACATTGTACCCATGTTGGGAATAGAACTCGGGCGTTCTGCGTGACGAACGAAAGCTTTAACCATCAGGCTGCCCCAACGCACCTGTACAGAATGAAGAAAGGCTCTTGGTTTCTCCTCTTTCTATAGCCTACCCTAACCCTGGTATCCATGATAGCTTCTAGTTCGTCAGCATGTTTGTTATTCTTTGAAGTAGATTATTTGTAAACTAGTAGTTTCTTGAATTATAGATACAACGATTACAATCCGTCATTTCTCGTAGATCATATGCTCTTTAGAGAATATTAAGTCAATAACAAACCTCCTGTAGGTGGCTCTCCAGTTGAGACGGAATTGATGCTGACTTTGTGTGCACTCATTTATTCAACAAATAGATATAGCTCAATTAATCTTAAGGATATTGATCAAATCTTCCACTTCCACGATTGGTTGGCGTAGGCATGAATGAGGTAATCTCTTCATTTCATTAATCCATTGGGATCTGTAAGACATGCATACAAACAAATAGCACCTTAAATCAATGTACGTGTAGGCAAACATTGAGTAAAACACCTTAAATGTACACATTTTTCACGTACTTCTTTACTGCATCGAAACACCCTTTCGCTATCATTTCAGAGTAAATGTGGCGAATAATATGTATTATCCTTGAACACGTCTGAAGTGAGTGAGTGAGTTTGACAGCTTTGTATTTAGTTGTATTTCATTTATTTCACAGTGTTCCATCTTTGTGTGATAGGAAAGCCGAACGTGATACAGTCTTTTACCACTTTCGCGAAACCCACAAGAATGCTTCTGGAAACGTAATTGCGCAAATCTCAGATTCGAACCCATTATGGCTGGTTTATTCGAACCCATTGGGATTGCTTTCTGTAACTCTGCATAGCGAACTGCGCCACATCAGACGACACAAGTAAACTATATATATATATATATATATATATATATATATATATATATATATATATATATATACAAACATGAGGTAAATGTTCACTCGGTGTACATGTAATATATAATAAAATAATAAAGTCCACGTTAGTCCATCATCTTCTTTATCTTCTGATATAAAGAAGATGATGGACTAAAGTGGACTTTTTTATTTTATTATATATGTATACGCCATGGTAATCGCTTTTAAATTAGGTCATGGCCATACTACGAGAATCAACAGCAGATTTTTCACATATATGTGTTTTATCAAAAGGGGGCAAGCCTCGGACTTTTTCCACTTTTATCAACTCGTGTTGATATATTTGATATCAAAAGACACTCGGGTGAGATTCTCTATATAATTGAACACAGTTTTAATTGGCTAGCGCTTTCAACTCGTACCACGTACGAGTCTCATCAGGCCATAACTGAATAACGGACATGAAGTAGTAACATATAGTTACGTGACGTCATAACATTTAGGAGAACTATGACGTCACAATACCAAGGTGACAATGGACAAAAAACTTACGCCTTTACATTTAACTTAGGCGCGTATTTATGAATGAAATGTTGCTCTTTTTGAAACAAAGTAGGTTCATGATCAAAATTTAGCTTATATAGCGGGAAAACTAAAAGGTTGCCGTTTCCACATGCTTCTAAATGTTCACTGAGTGGAATCGTGCGGTTGTGTGGCTGCTTTATTTGTGAATGGTGAAAATTCATTCTTCTTTTTAATTTAAGTTCTGTCTTTCCTATATACTTTTCATTGCATCCACTACAAACAATCAAGTCAATAACATTTCTAGTATCACAAGTCATATTTTGTTTTACAGTAAATTTAGTGTCCTTTGTAATTTGGACTGAACAGCCTTCAATTATATTGCTGCAAGTTAGGCAACGTTTGTCACCGCACTTAGAAACCTGTGGAGTGATGACAACAGAATCAAATTTAGAACTTGTCAAAATCTTTCTAAGATTTTTGGGTTGTCTTTGGCTGTTAATAATTTTGTATTGCTCAATATATATATATACCATTGTGTGTATGTAACAGGCGTCTCCACTCCAGTATAAATTTACTTCAGGTTCCATTGTTCAACGATACCTGCCTATTTTGAATCAAAGTATTAAAATGGAGAAGATATTGTAACATGCATATTCAACTTTGTCATATCTAAACTGATTGGTAACAAAACTTATATATGTAATATATAGCTAAAGATAAACGTCTTTGCATACTAGAAGTCTCGACTGACTATCAGAACGTTTTGTTTCATTTTACATCATTCCATTACAAATCATTCCAATAGAAATCATCAGTTCAGCATTAATGACATTTGCCAATTATTCATACCAACTAGATTGTTATTATACTTCAAGTCACATTACTGCAACTAGTGGCACGTTAGTAAGCAATTCTCCCTCCCTCCTTACCCCCCCCCCCCCCCCCCCCCCCCCTCTCTCTCTAATAATGTTGTTATATTATGTGTTATAACATTCATATCTCAATGGGTGATATCCGAATTGATTGCTACTTGAGACTTCATCGTATTACCCTGCTCCGTCAACGAGTCCCCTTGCCTGCGTGGAGCGATTAAAGTACCATCGTTTCAAATCACCTGTATCACTGCCCACACAGCAGATCAATGCCTAATGAAAGTGATTACTTCGGTAAATTCCTTACCACGAACCCGTTGTCCCAGTCAGGCGTGTGCCTATAAATCAGGATGAAAGAGCGACGTTGTGGACGCCATGGTAATCGCTTTTAAATTAGGTCATGGCCATACTACGAGAATCAACAGCAGATTTTTCACATATATGTGTTTTATCAAAAGAGGGACAAATAAGATGGTTGTGAGACTACACTCAAGCTACCACCACGATAAACGTTGACACAACGGTCTTCGCGTGAGGCTTTTGTTAAGTAGTAGCATCTTCTGAAATCCTTTGCATCTTTGCATGAACTGAGAACCTGATGGCTTCTATTTAAACTGAAAATGTGTTCATTAATTAAATAAAATGTTGTTTGAATAAGTAAAGGGTTGTCGATTTTGGTGTGTGATACTTTAATGTTTTTAATAAATCTTTATCGTCTAAGTATGATGACTGTCATTTAACTCTTCGATGAAGCTAAACGATATCGCCTTGGAATATCATGAGATCATGGCAGTTTTTTCACACTCGTCCGGCGATTAAAATCGACATGCCATAACAGTAATACATATATCAGCTTGTACAGTTTTGAAAGGTCTACATGGCCACATCCTCTATTGCGTAAAACCTATTTGCCTGAACGATTAGAAGGAAGGACGTTATCAAAAATAATTGCATTTCGTGACCTAATGAAATATTTCAGTGTGCAAATGATACTGTCTGAAACATATTTATAATAAATATAAGCGACTCAAAAACATCTCCATAATCACAAGGTTGTACGATTCCGACAATACCATAAGCATGTGTTTATGAATCACTACCAGTTGTCATGCTAGGTGTTCAAACCCATTCAGACTCACAACATATTAGTGGAATCTGTATCATCAAGGGAGTAATTTAGGTGAAACCATGTCATTATTTCCCTCAAAAGTTAAAAATAATCGAGTAGATACACTACAGGAAAACCATATTCACTCAATCAAGTCTACAGAACACAAATACCCAATTTCTTACAGATGTGTCACCGAGGTTTTTGTACTCTCCTATTGTTTGTTATTTGGTATGATAATATATACTCTTCAAAAAAAGAAACTTGACAGATGTAAAACCACTTTTTGCCAAATATCTAAAATAATTACATTTAATGAGAACCAAATAAGTCAAACAGAAAGATGATATGACTATAAATCGCGAAAACACATGCAAAGCACATAACCGTAGCGTTTGGGGATCAATTTTACAGCTACAACGCAACCGCCTGTAAAAAAACGTGCAGCACAGGATCCTGCATTTAGGCATGCAGGCCACCCTGCTGAATGGATATAAAAATCCACATCAACGGCTGTTCATACAGTCCTTATAACGGCAGTAGAGGCGGTGACAGAATGCCAAGACTGAATGCAGCTCACCAGAACAACGCCATTGGCCTGGGAGATTACAAGCTGGAGGAGCTCAGCAAGAAGTGGCCAGGCACTTTGGCGTATCCAGACAGACAATCTCCGCACTGTGGACCCGATACAACAACACCAACAGAGTTGACGACAGACCAAGGTCAGGAAGACCAAGGGTGACAACCCAAGCACAAGATCGACACCTCCGAGACCGCACTACCACAGCCACGTCTACAACCACACAGGTCCCTGGGGTACGCAGAATATCAGATCAAACGGTATGCAACAGACTGAGGGAGGCTGGACTTTTTGCACGAAGACCTGTTCGACGTCATGTATTGACTCCACGTCATCTGGCGGACCGTCTGCTTTGGTGCCAACAGAGGGTTAGATGGGCACGTGCAAGGTGGAGAAATGTACTGTTTACTGACGAGTCCCGTTTCCTACTCCCACGTGCTGATGGGCGCGCACGTGTCTACAGACGTCGGGGTGAACGTTACGCCCCCAACTGTGTGCAGCAGGTTGTCCCATTTGGCGGCGGGAGTGTCATGCTATGGGCCGGAATTCATCACGGTGGTAGGACGCCTCTCGTGCATGTGGCAGGTGCAATGACAGGTGTGCGTTACAGAGACTTGATCCTACAGCCTTACCTTCTTCCTCACGTCAACGTTCATGGCGGACAGTTCCAGCAGGACAACACTCGACCGCATATTGCACGTGTTTGTCAGGACTTCTTACAGCACAACAACATCCAGACATTACCTTGGCCTTGGCTGTGGGACGAGTTGGATCGACGCGTTCGCAGAAGGAATCCACCTCCCCAAACACTTCCGGCGCTTCTTGATGTACTTCAGCATGAATGGCAGCACATCCAACAGCGTGTTATTGGCAACCTGATTGCATCTATGGGTCGTCGGTGTCAAGCGGTGATTGATGCACGTGGTGGGCACAACCGATACTGACATTTTCTGTACCCCTGTGACATTAACTGTATCGTGTACGTGTGTCTGTCTAGGTGACACGATTAATGTTTTGAACATTGTGTATATTTATCTTCTAACAGTGTTTCAATTATGGTTTCTGTGTCCTATTTTGAAACAATCGCATTATATTACATTTTGAAAGTCAGTGTCAAGTTTCTTTTTTTGAAGAGTATATATTCATATGTACACATTTCCTTGATGTCACTGACAGAATTATCAGGTTCCAATCCCAACATTCTTTTTAATGTACGATGAATTTACAAATGTAGGTTTTGTGCTTTACCGTGACTAGTGACTGTAAAATCCTGCTTCGTATTGTCTCTCTGCCATCGCTATGTCGTTTCTAGAATTATAACGTTGTATCTCATCGTGCTGACTTCCGTCTGACCAAGTAGTACCTTTTTGGTGCAGCTTGTTTGATTTGTGACTTTAAGAAGTGGTGTTGAAATTGGTTAACTTTAATTCTCTTCGCGCTTTTACTTCGTTTTCTAATCAAATATAAGTGTTGTCGATTAAATGTAGCGTAAATGGTAGTGCAAGATTTTTCTGAGGACCAAGATGGATTTCTATCCCCGGTCTGACCCTTTATGCAACACATTTAACTAAGTGTGTTTGATGATTTGAGATGGAGAAGAACAGTCCTCTGGTGTCTGCTGGATGATTGATTCCTAGAGATCGTTCCTTGAGCGTGTCTCCAAATGCACATCTGAAATCTAAAGCTGCTATTTCCAAGATGAAGGGAGAATACATCACCAGTGGCACTGTTTATGGGGCAGTCAGAATGCGAGGAATTTAAAAAGACGCGATCAGGAAATAACCTCAGTTGGAGAGTTCAAATGAGGAATTCTGCCCTTAAGGCCAAATCGTGAGGGAAATAAAGAATCGCTGTCTCTGTTTACGACACGTTTCATGGTTTGTGTTTTTCAGGATGCCTTATATCAATACCACTAATGAAGTAATTTGAGAACGTTTAGCCAATTACTGACGTATTGAGAATTGGTGCGCACTTCGGTTCCTTGCAACAACTTAACAGACAGCTAGGCGTGTTGACACACGTTGGCTCGGGGATTCAGTTAGAAGTGTCAAGAAAATATTTGGTTGTTATGCATTGGCACCATACTGATAGAGGCTGATAGCGCCATCGGGTACATTCCAAGAGCAACATGTACATCCATGTGTTCATGCCTGAAGTCAAAGAACAAACTTGGTAGCATGTGGTTGTTTTTTCAAACCTTTTAATGAAAATAATACCGGTAGAACAGGAGACATGCTCACTCTGACACCCCCACCCCCCCACCACCACCCCCCACCCCCCCCCCCCACCCCCCCCACCCCCACACCCCACCCCCGGTGTTAATCGCAGATTTTCAATGATCTCCATTTCTATTTTGAGATCTCTTTCGGCAGATTTTCGAGACTGATAACTTTCTGACGTTGACGTTTTGCATTTTGTTATAACTACACACAATATCAATGTACAATGTGAACTCTGGTAACTGAGATGAGAGTAAGACAATCTGAGGAAATAAGTATTTAGTCGGAAGTATCTCGTGCTCAGTTCCTAAAACTCATATTGGATATCAAAACAAAATTTGCCCACATCAGAGGAAGATCTTACGGAAGACGTCCCTTCCTGTAGTATCCGCATTACGCAGATCGACCGCAGCTGGGCGTAATTAATGGTCTCATAAATTCCTCAGAACCTATTTAGGGCTCCAACGATTTGCTGTAATAGTGAAAATCGAATTTTTTTAAAGAAGCAATTAGTTCTATATGCATACTTCTTATCATTTTTTCCAGAGTTCTTTTAATCCGGTAGATTGTCACTTTTCCCTATGCCAGTTAGTATATGTCAATAACGCGCATACAATCGTTTCTAACTGACACAGGTTCAAGTATCGACTCTTCGCTCGATCTTGATTTCAACCTGTTATACAGGTGATTATCACGTAGAACCTGCCAGCAAGTATTGGCGTCATAATACTGAGCAAGCATCGAATGTAAATAGTGTAACGTTATGGTTGACACATCTTGAACACCCAATCCCACTAATCATCGCACACTAACGTAGAAGCAGTAGTTAGAATGTAACGGTAATTGATTTTCCAGTTTCAATTAGGTGATTGTACACAGTAGGGGTAGTTTTCATATCATCCCAAGCCAAAGTCAAGTTGAATCAACAGCAACGGTTCCCGTTCGATAGTTGCAGTCTCGATTTCTCTCTTTTTGGAGCAGGACGTTTGTTACACGTCTTCAAAATTGGTAAAATAGATTGATTTGGTCTGTAAAAGATTGATTTGGTCTCCAAAAGAATATTCCCAATTAAGTTATTCTTTTCAGTTTGTACAAAACAACCGAAGATACCGACTTATTGGATTACAGTCTATAAATATGTAAATGGTACTAAGCAGTTCGACAGTAATGTTATATGTCAAACTGCCAAAGGAAGGTAGAGGTGAGGTGGGGTGAAATGGGGTTTAACGTCGCGTCCAATATTATTGCACTTATATAGCGACGTGCATGTACGTGTGTGTGATTGTGTGGCTGCTTGTAACTAGTCCGGACTGATGCCGATTTATAGTGCTAGCACACTGAGATACCATGCCACAGTTTAACATGAATACCCCACTCAGACACAGTATACTGACTCCGAGCCGACCAGTCCTTGTTTTAGCCCCTTAATGCCGAGCGCCAGACAGGGTAAAAACAAGTACAATATTTTAACGTCTTTTGGTATGACGCGGTCGGGGATCGAACCCCGGACCTTCCGCTCTCCGGGCGGACGCTCTACCACAAGACCACGGAGGCGGTCCCAAGGAAAGAAGAAGCAATGCATTGAATAAGTAATAAAGATTTCTAAACATGGTTCTCTTTTACGGCGCTTTTCTCCTATATTGATTTCTATACAAAGTTAGCTCGTGTGTAGAATAATTTATAAGATTGGATCGATATGCCAAATTGATACAGAGATATAATCTAAAAGAGTAGTCATTACCGCCTGTCTAAGCACCATCTCAGACTGCATTTCGCATATGAGAAAGGGGTCAAATACCATCTATATTCAAATCACATGCATACATGCAACTGATACGAAAAAGTGAATGCTTGACGTCAGGCGTGTAATGTTTTTCATCTCTTAGTTATTATTGATTCATAGCATATCTTTTTTTTCCTACTAAAATGCAGTTCAAGTGTACCATAGGGTGCAAGTACATGTAGCATAGTGTGGACATTTGTACTTTAAACAGGCAAACCTAAGTAACTGTCATGAAAAGGACGACTGTTGGTTGGTTTGTTGTTTTACGCTGCACTTAGCAATATTCGAGCTATATGTCGGCGGTCTGTAAATAATCGAGTCTGGGCCAGACAATCCAGGGATTGATATCATGAGCATCGACCCTCACAATGGGGATCGATGACATGCATCAACAAAGTCAGCGAGCCTGATCACCCGTTAGTCGCCTCTTGCAACAAGAGGACGACTGTTGACCAACTTCAATGCACGAATTGAATGTTAATATTGCTTGTGGTATGTGAAAGTTAATTTTATTCAAACGTATAATATAATGAAATAACGTCTGTAGTGTTTGTGTTTGTGACGGGTGCCACCGGTGGAGCAGGATACGCTGTCTTTTTGTTAACGCCTGGTATCATCATTGTTTTATTGTGACTCATACACCCACGCTCATGATAGTCAGAATCGACTCTGGTTTTAGCAGATGTTTCTTGTGAATATGGAAGGGGGTGGTCGCTTTTATTTGCTGAAAACTAATGTTGAGTTAAGTAAGTTTAACATAACGACTTGTGTACCTGAGTGTGGACCCGTGAAGATCCGGGGTAGAATAGGTCTTCAGCAACCCATGCTAGCCGTAAAAAGGCGATGATGTTTGTCGTAAAAGGCCACTAACGGGATCGGGTGGTGAGGCTAGCGGACTTGGTTGATGCATGTCATCGTATCCCAATTGCGTGGATCGATGCTCATGATATCAATCACTGGATTGTCTGGTCCAGACTCGATTATTTACAGACCGCTGCCATGTAGTTGGAATATTGCTGGGTGCGGCGTTAAACAACGAACAAACAAACAAACCTGAATGTGTAAACACTATCAATAAGCTGCACATATAAAATTGTATAAATACAAGTTCGTAACTATCAACCATGTTATGTCTTGAAGTTATGGAACTAATACTATCAAAGATTCTTAGTTACATCCATACATGTCCATCAGAGGTACGTATGAACAGGGTTATGGTACGTCTATTTCGGGAGGTGAAGAACTGGTTGATGTTTGGCGTCTCTGGTCTCAGAAGGGAGATTTACAATCTAAAGCAACGAGGGCAATAATGGACCAGCGGGTCTGTTTATGGTAGAACAGGAATGGATCCGGCACGCAACTACGTTTATGTGGGGTAAAAGAACATCTGACAAGAAATAAAACCTGGATGAAGGACTGGAGCGAATACCTTTTTAACGCAAAGGTCCATTTCGGGTGAATAAATATAGAACCATCAAAGAATGTTGATTTTTTTCACCTTTCACTCCATGAGATGTTTTTTAAGGAGTTTAATAAGAAGTCTAATAGTCTAATGAAGAATTTTGAGAATGTTGAAGTAAATTTTGCAGCATTCTTGGTGAATTACTGTACTTTCTAATAGGCGATTTGAATGTCCAATATGGGCATGCATGGTATCCATATAGTGCCCACTACTGCCTATTTGAATTATTAGCATATTCTCGTATGCCCTTTTATATATATATATATAATATCATTGGTAGCTTCCTGGGGCTGTGGGGAAGTCGAGTGGGTAAAGCGTTCTCATCACGCAGAAGGCCAGGGGTCGATTCCCCACATGGGGGCAACGTACAGCCTTTTTCTGGTGCGCCCCGCCGTGGCATTCCTGCAATATTGCTAAAGGCCGCGTAAAACCGAACTCACTCGTATGCTTCTTAGCACACAACAGCATGACTACTGCATACATATCGATATGTCAATGTCATGGACACAATTAAAGTCACACATGAACTCTCAAGGACTAATGCCAGAGAGCCTCCTCCGTGGTGTAGTGGATAGAGCATTTGTCCAGAGAGCCTCCTCCGTGGTGTAGTGAATAAAGCATCTGGCCAGAGAGCCTCCTCCGTGATGTAGTGGATAGAGCATCTGGCCAGAGAGCCTCCTCCGTGGTGTGGTGGATAGAGCATCTGGCCAGAGAGCCTCCTCCTTGATGTAGTGGATAGAGCATCTGGCCAGAGAGCCTCCTCCGTGGTGTAGTGTATAGAGCATTTGTCCAGAGAGCCTCCTCCGTGGTGTAGTGGATAGAGCATCTGGCCGGAGAGCCTCCTCCGTGGTGTAGTGGATAGAGCATCTGGCCAGAGAGTGGAGGGTCGGTGGTTCGATTTCCTGGTCGCGACATAAAGACGTTTAAAGATGGTACCTGTCACCCTGCATGGCGCTCCGCATGAAGGGGATAAACCAAAGACTGGCCGGAATCGGAGGCAGTTTAATGTGTCTGAGAGGGATATACATGTTAATTTGTGGCATGGTATCTCATTGGGCAAGTACTATAAACTGGAAATCGTCAGGACAAATAAAACACACACACACACACACACACACATATTGTACGTCGATATATGAATAAAATAATCGTAAAAGCGGATATAGACCACATTTCCCCTCATCCCCTTAGCTGGTATGCGTTCGTAAAGAGCTCTCCCTGCTATGGTCCGTGGAAATAGTTTGGGTTTAGTGAGAGTTGTTCACAGAATAAAGGATGTTAATGCGATTAGTATATAAGAAACATTGAGCAGAATGAGAGAAACTCATAAAAAAAGAATATCATCAATTGCATACATCGAGCAGACACATATACAGATAGGGAAAATTTACCATAACGTTCTTTGACAGCTCTATTGGTTTTATTGAATAAAAGCGGTATGGCTAGTGTCTGAAGCGTATTCGTATAATGTAATAGGTCAATTATATGTCAATTCGGTACGATAGCTTTGAGACCTGTTACATATAAACTCTAGATGTTTCAAATGTTTCAAAGATGCTGGCGGGTCTAATTTCCTGTTGGCTTAGGAAAAGTTTGCCCTCCGTCATCTGATATATAATGATTGCTGTGACTTACCTGACTCTTTCCATATAATTATGTCTTATCCTATATGGAACATGAAAATGATATTATATCGTGATTTCTGTCCGCCCATGGGGCGTAAACGTTTACATCTTCAACATCTACTGTCAAACGATGAGACGTTGCAAGCTGAAGCTGGATGATCCCATCAGTGATGTCTTAAACTTGCTCAACCGAATTTTGTTCCGATATGAACATGGCTGTGTATTGCAGGGCTTTAACATTTGAAACACAGTTGGAGTATACGTTTAATGTCATTTTGTAATGTTTTTCCCTTCACATATTGTCCTGTATCAAGTTTTACTGCATTCAACATAAACTACTGAAAGTTTGCTAAGCATCACCACTGTAAAAGGTAATACATCAAAATGTGTGCATCCGTTGAAATAGCCAAAAATAATATTGCGTCAAACAAGCACGAAAACAAATTTCTTGTCAAAAAGCAACAACTCTCATTAGCGAGTGTGCGATCCACGTGATGCGATCACAGCCTGGCATGCTCCCAATGAGTGTCTGGGTGGTTGCCATGGGGAAATTATTCCAGTTGTTCAGTAGGAGCATTGTCGGGTTCTTGTAGAGCGCAGAGCGTCGTGAGATGGCGACCTGCAGCTCGTTCCACATGTTTCGATAGGGTTTAGGTCTGGTCAACAGGCTGGCCACTCCATGCGGACAAGGGTCTCCTGCTGTAGGATGAGGTCGTGCGTTACCGTCCATGAGGATTAAGTCTGCTCCGATTGCACCAGCATATGGTCTCGCGTACATATCCATCATGTCATCCCTGTAGCACACACCCGTCATCGTACCTCGATGTCATGGATGTCAGTTCTTCCAGCTCTACTGATCCCAGCCCAAATCATGATTGGGCCCCCTCCATTGCTGTCATGTTCGGCTACGTTAGGATCCTGAAATCTTTCTCCTTGTCTAGGACCGCCTCCGTGGTCCAGTGGTAGAGCGTCCGGCCGGAGAGCGTCATACAAAAAGACGTCAAAAGATGGTATTTGTTGTAACTCTCTCTAGCGCTTGGCATTTAGGGGCTAAATCAAGGAGCGGTCGGCTCGGAGTCAGTATACTTTGTCTGAGTGGGGTATTCATGTTAAACTGCGGCATGGTATCTCAGTGGGCTATCACTATAAATCGGCATCAGTCCGGACGAGTACAAGCACACACACACACACGCACGCACACGCACACGCACACCACACACACACACGTTTCCTATTCTTACCTTATTAAGGGATTATTAATATATTTCTCTAAAGGTAGCGGTTGGGTATTCAACAGTTTCGCTACAAGACAAAGTCAATACTGATTTACTTAAGTGCACTAAATGTGATCAAAATATAATTCAAGATGAATACCATTTGCTTTTTGTTTGTCCATTTTACATGGAAAACAGAAAACTCTACATCCCAAGCTACAATTACACGTAACCATCACGAGCAAAATTCAATCAACTATTAGCAACAATTTAAGCTCATTAAAAATATTGCCATATAATTGAAAAGAAATCTGCCTGTATAATGTATCATAATTTCAGTTGAGCTACATAGCCTTGTGCCTCAATGTTTTCGACATTTCTTATAATTCGTTACATATATACATACTATTAAAATTGGGTTCTGTGTCCATGTCCAAAGGCTGTTTACGCAGCATCTTTTGAAGAAGGAGTTCCAAATCGAAAGCGGTGATATGCACAGATCATCGTGGGTTTTGGAAAGAAAAACGTATTCTGACATACTTGAATTAGATTCTGGTTTACAACAACCTCGTTGTAACTTGAGTGAAGGAAAAAATTCACAACATCTTGTATGTCCATTTGACAGCTCTTATTGTAAACTTAAAGTGTCTTCGACTTTAGGTTTTTCATCGGATGAGTATGATCGAATTACCATGGCAACACAACTGTAGATCAATATACATTTCTGCTAACAATGAACATAAAGCAGCTCTGTATAATTAATGATATGTTCTTTCTTGAAACACCACAAAAGTCTGTTCGCTTTTCAGGAAGCTTGACGTGAACAAGTACATGTATATAATGCTGAAATTATATTTCATTTCATTGATTTTACATTGATCCCGATTCAATTGGGCCCAGAGAAGTCAGAACGTGATACTTCATTTCTTCAAACACACATATTTTTTATGTCTGTAATAGACTCGTCAAATATAATTGATTTAAACGAAATAATACTGGGACACAGGTCGCATCCTCACAAACAATTTGCTTGGAGTAGATGATTAAATGAGATCACAGACCAGGTACACTATAGTCTTCGTGTTCAGACAGGAATAACTGATGTCTAAAACTGAAGTGTAGACCATGTACGACTTTTCATAAAAAAAGCTTGCGAGACGATCTTGTCGGTCCGCGTCTTTTCCAAGTTTCTTCCAATATCTATCATATCGTCTCTCGAAATGTACCCTGGCACAATGTTCCTATTTGGAAGTCACATGAACACATACCCGTTCTGACCGTGGAAGTGTGGAGAGAACATTGATGCTGTGATTATGATTCCCCCTCCATAACAGACACGTCAGTTATCTCTGATTCATTTTTCACGTTACTCAATCAATCGCTAGAGGTAATGTGAGTTTTTTATAGACAATAATTTTAAAATGTTTGCTCAATCTGTAGTAAGTTTACAGAACAACGATGAATACGTGAGACTAATATTGATTGATACGTTCATAATGAGCGTAGTGAAAAACTACTATACTGCATGGCAAGAGAAGGTATACACTTCAACATGGCATTCGACAAAAACATGACAAAAGTTTTCAAAACGTTACTCGGCTGAACCACTGCAAATTTATGGTCCAAAACTTTCAAATACATCACCATAGAATAAATATTTCTTGCTCGTTTCATTTTTAGCTACCATTAAATATTGGTTTATACCGTCTTTTTCCCGGCAGTTTATTCACTTTACGTTTTTGCGATTATGCACACTCAGTATCTTCAATTATCACCCTACAGTCTTCAGTCCTTGTCGGACTTGACGCCTGAACCTAACGATCCTCTTCTCTGACTGTGTCTACTCTACTGGGATAAGGCGCGCTAAAGTCTACCTACACCATAATTGCCCTATCCTGTTTCTCGATCTTCTCGATGATTTCCATTAAACGGAAGATGTTTGGGTGACGATGTGGCAGAGCGTGGAAATATGCAGTGTGCTAGCACTATAGTACAAACAGCCAAACACACACACACACGTTGCATGCACGACGCTATGTAAGTGCAATAATCTTGGACGCGACGTTAAACCCCATTTCACCTCACCTTCAAGATATATATATATATACTCTTCAAAAAAAGAAACTTGACATAGATGTTAAACCACTTTTTGCCAAATATCTAAAATAATTACATTAAATGAGAACCAAATAAGTCAAACAGAAAGATGATGTGTCTATAATTCGCGAAAACACATGCAAAGCACATAAACGTAGCGTTTGCTTATCAATTTTACAGCTTCATCCAAACGCAACCGCCTGTAAAAAACGTGCAGCACAGGACCCTGCATTTAGGCATGCAGGCCCCCCTGCTGAATGGATATACAAATCCACATCAACGGCTGTTCATACAGTCCTTATAACGGCAGTAGAGGCGGTGACAGAATGCCAAGACTGAATACAGCTCAACGGAACAACGCCATTGGGAGATGACCAGCTGGAGCAACTCAGCAAGAAGTGGCCAGGCACTTTGGCGTATCCAGACAGACAATCTCCGCACTGTGGACCCGATACAACAACACCAACAGAGTTGACGACAGACCATGTTCGACAGACCTGTTCGACGTCATGTATTGACCCCACTTCATCTGGCGGACCGTCTGCTTTGGTGCCAACAGAGGGTTAGATGGGCACGTGCAAGGTGGAGAAATGTACTGTTTACTGACGAGTCCAGTTTCCTACTCCCACGTGCTGATGGGCGCGCACGTGTCTACAGACGTCGGGGTGAACGCTACGCCCCCAACTGTGTGCAGCAGGTTGTCCCATTTGGCGGCGGGGGTGTCATGGTATGGACCGGAATTCATCACGGTGGTAGGACGCCTCTCGTGCATGTGGCAGGTGCATTGACAGGTTTGCGTTACAGAGACTTGATCCTACAGCCTTACGTTCTTTCTCACGTCAACGTTCATGGCGGACAGTTCCAGCAGGACAACGCTCGACCGCATATTGCACGTGTTTGTCAGGACTTCTTACAGCACAACAACATCCAGACATTACCTTGGCCAGCCCAGTCACCAGATTTGTCCCCGATTGAGCATCTGTGGGACGAGTTGGATCGCAGAAGGAATCCACCGCCCCAAACACTTCCGGCGCTTCTTGATGTACTTCAGCATGAATGGCACCACATCCAACAGCGTGTGATTGACAACTTGATTGCATCTATGGGTCGTCGGTGTCTAGCGGTGATTCATGCACGTGGTGGGCACAACCGATAATGACATTTTCTGTACCCCTGTGACATAAACTGTATCGTGTACGTGTGTCTGTCTAGGTGACACGATTTATGTTTTGAACATTGTGTACATTGATCTTCAAACAGCGTTTCAATTATGGTTTCTGTGTCCTATTTTGAAACAATCGCATTATATTACATTTTGAAAGTCAGTGTCAAGTTTCTTTTTTTGAAGAGTATATAATCCGAACATGGCATGAAGGACTTTTGGTCCCACAGGTCTGGGCAAGATCTAAAGTTTCCGTTCATGAACACAGTCTGACGGCTGCAGCCTTCAAACTGTCCCTGGTTGTACCTATGTAGTACCCTGGTCCCTGTCTCGTGTTAAAGTGGAGGGTGTTTTGTGGTTTATTGAAACGGCAAGGATCGTATTGTCTGAAGAGAAGGAAGACTCGACCATGTACCGTCTCTGTCCAGGTGAACGTCAGATGTAATCCTCCTTCCGCCTCCGACTGGACGCTGCTTCATAGAAGGGCAGGATGGTAACATTGGAACTAGGTATTCATCCAATCCTGCTATCTCGTCATCGTACAAGTGAAGCATGTAGGGGGTTTCATTCTCGACACTCTTTTTCAGGTTGCTGATGAAACGGACTGTGTTTGTCTTCTGGGGAATGGAAATAATCATTGGGAGCATGTCTGGTTGTAATATGCTTGTTGTAGAGGTAAACATCAAGTACTTTTGCTTTTTGGTTGGTTTGCCGCACTCAGCAATATTCCAGCTGTATGACGGTTCCACATGTGGCGTCCCTTTCTGGGAACTCCCAGTTTTAATAAATGTTTTGTTTGTCTGTGTCAACTTGTTTCCTTCTCCAAAACTATCTTTTGATCTTAATGTATCAGTATTTACACATGAATCTAACAAGTATGGCTAAAGGATTTTCATGATAGAAGTTGCCAAACAAAGTGATACTTGTTTCTTCATTTTAAGACGTATCTATTGAACAGTCTGATAACTATGACATAGTTATTCAATGAATCATTGTCATTTCTGACAAGGCTTGGTTAACCTGCTCCATCATGTCCCTTCCTTGACTTTTCCACCACAAGAGTAGGTACCCATGATGTATAGTTCTAACTAAGTGTACCAGTTTTGAGCTGTAAAAGTTTTGAGACATAACCACACTATTAACTAAATCAACGACAAATAAACATAATCTCTCTTACTTGAACTCAAGACAATTTGCAACTACTGTATTTGATTTAGAAACAAATGTCATG
Organism: Haliotis rufescens; assembly: GCF_023055435.1. NCBI lineage: Eukaryota > Metazoa > Mollusca > Gastropoda > Lepetellida > Haliotidae > Haliotis > Haliotis rufescens. The sequence goes on from NW_025964223.1 coordinate 14,270,664, forward strand.
TTTTGACCTAGGAATTGAAACATTTATGCTAAATAAAATGGTTCGAGTGGCGGGTGTTATTGTCGATAGTGAATGACGTGCTTATCCCTTTCGCGAACACTTTGTGTCATTCCTGATCTTCATTAATCCATGCACATCTTTTTCACCACTATTTCGCCGTTAACGCCCAGTGGAATCTGTTTCGACGGATAATCGAGACTGATTTTTATCTGGTGTAGACATTTCATATGATCATTCTTCGGTTTTTCAAAAGAAATATAACAAACGCAGCTTCATCTCGAAAGGCCATCATGTTCCCCGGCTGAGAATGTCGACTGCAGAATCTACAAATACTTCTCTTAGAAAAGACTGCCTCCACAAAAGGGCGACATTTAATGACAGTAATAAATCCTTAATACCACACAATTATTCCAGAACGTTTAGGCAATTGTCTCTAATTACAACCAAGTCATGGCTCTTGCAATACATGGATTGTTCAAGATACTTAAAGAACCTTGCAATCATAGCGTCTGTGCTTCAGAGGGCCCCTCCTTCTGTTGATGGTAATGAGTTCGTCGATTTCATACATTTTTCTCACTTATGCCCGTCGTGTGTTATGATTTAATATAAATTGTGATAACACAGAAAGTTGAACGACTTAAAAGAAGTCGATACAATTACTTCAGTTAAATTTGATGTTGTGCAAAATGTGTGAGGAAGTTATTAAGTTAGAACGTTCTGAGGGACCGACAATTCAGATTTCTGGGAGGAAGCCTTGTGTGTTTGCAGTTTTTCATTCATTCATTCAAAACATACAAAAGACATTCTCTGATAGAAGGAGACAATTCTAAATGTCAACTCCAGAGAATAGTCAGTCTTGATTATCAGTCGAAACAGATTCCATTGGGAGTAAAAGAGAGAAGACAAGTGATAAAAGTTATATGAATGGATCACTGAAAATCACTGCTGACACCTAGTGTTAGCGAAAGGGTAAGCATGTCCTGCTCCAGCATCCGCCACTCACACAATTTTCACAACAAAGTAAGTAATTTGTTTGTTGCCTAACGCCGAACCCAGCAAGATTCCTGTCACACGACGTCGGCGGCATGTAAATACTTGAGTCTGGACCAGACCAGTCGTTGGGGTCTATGCCATGCTGTCAACCAAGTCACAAAGAATGACCACCCGATCAACTTATTTTGACCTATACTACATTATTTCTTTAGCGTGTTCAATGAACGTTTATTGTCTTGTGAAAAATGTGTTTGTGATTTTCCTGTTTTTTTCTGGAACAGATTATTCTTTTAAACACCAATGAATTGTTTACCTTTGGCGTGCCAGGATCCGATGTTCGCGGATTAAACCCCAGAATCTCCTTGGTTTATGTGCCTTGGTCAGCACCATATCTATGCCCGTAGGTCTCACTAAAGTGGTAAATATCAAAGACCTGCATCCTTTAAGCTTTCCTGAGAGGTGTTACGAGATCGTCCTTCAAAATCAGGAGAAAATGCATTCAGATGACAACTGAATTACAACCATTAAGTCACTTTTCGATCAATTAAAGTTTAGTTGTGATCACGCATCATTGTCTGAATTATGTAAAGTAGATTCCCGTTATCATGATTCACAAATTTAAAATACAAAAATTGTATTCAATTCAACTGATAATAATTATATCAATGGGCGAGTGAGTGACTATAGTTTAACAATAATCCAGTAATACCACGTCAGGGAACACCAGAGATGGACTTCTCCCATTGTACCTCTGTTGGGAATCGACACTGCCGGGTCTTCGGCGTGACGAGCGAAGGTTTGATCTACTTGGCTACCCCAGCGACCCTGAGAATTATATCAGAAGGATATCAATCAATACTACGTTACATGTAGGCGAGTCGTACACGTCTTCAATGTGTCTGGTGTATCCCATCCATCTCATGCAATCATATTTTTCAAAGTTAACATCCATATTTCTTTCCAAGAACCAGTAAAACCCGATTCTGGTTGATCAATTGGAGGTATCAAATTAGTGTAACATGTCTGTGACTACAACAGCTGGATTTGACGGTCGGTTGTCGTCTACTAATGTGCACAGTGTTAAGTGAAGACTAACGATGATATTGTCAGCGAGTGTTTCCTAGCGGGCATCATCGATTGTACCAATCCTGCTGTGATAGACTCATTTCCTGTTTACGAGATATGCTCATTCTCTATATCTGCTTATCTGTCAACCAGGGAAATGATTCATTTACGTCAAAATCTTTATTATCAAACGGAGGTGAGGTGAAATGGGGTTTAACGTCGCATCCAAGATTATTGCACTTATATAGCGACGTGCATGTACGTTTGTGTGTGTGTGTGTTTGTGTAGCTGCTTGTACTAGTCCGGACTGATGCCGATTTATAGTGCTTGTTCACTGAGATACCATGCCGCTGTTTTAACATGAATACCCCATTCAGACACAGTATACTGACTCCGAGCCGACCAGTCCTTGTTTTAGTCCCTTAATGCCGAGCGCCAGACAGGGTAACAACAAGTACCATCTTTTAACGTCTTTTGGTATGACGCGGCCGGGGATCGAACTCCGGACCTTCCGCTCTCCCGGCGGACGCTCTACCACTAGAACACGGAGACGGTCCATTTATTATCAAACGGATGAATGGTATTGGTTAAAGATTTTCTGATTCCATATTCTGTTCCTTTACACTCTTTGCTGTAACTATACACATATGCACATCACTGTGTGTACGCATATTATGTATATTAAGCATTCCAACAAATATATGACGTCGCAAAATCATGGTTATATGTTTCACTTCAATGGCATTGAAGTTATTGTAGGATATCACACAAATTATCTATTTTGAATCTTAGTAGATATTTCACAAGCACGGTTAAGGTGATATCATCCAATAGTCATTTTCGGGCTTGAGCTTCGAAACAATGACTGGTGAGTAAACTTTATTCAGCTCATTTCTAATCGTTATGTTAAACATCACTTATATAACACACACACTAAACAGATAAAATTAATTCGCAATTTGTTTAAACAAGTCCTACCTAGTTGTTGATCACGTCCTTCAGACAGATAGAAGCATCTGTACCCAAACATTGTGGAAGAACAAAGAAATAAACTCTTCATTGGTTTTACAGCTTCGAAATGTCAACAAAAACAAAAGATATAATGTGTATATTTACACCAAATCTAAGCTGCACACTTCCCTATTAGGATAGGTCGACCACACCTACAAGAAAATATTTATGTACTGAACCGCAAAAGAAACGTCACCATGGATAGATATATGTGAAACTTTATATGTCCAAACACTGTAAACATACTTTGAGACATATTAAAAAGATGAAACTTGGCAAAATTGATCATCTTGGTTGAAATTAAGGGGTCAAATGTTCTTAAAGTGAAACACAACACTAGTCTCTAAGTAAATGGCATCACAAGTCAGTATCTCGTGTGTCCCCCATGTGCAATGATGACTGCCGTGCACCGTCGATACATGGAATGGATGAGGCGGTTAATCAAGGCCATAGGCACTTGAGCCCAGACTCTGAGGGACGCCTGACGCAGTTCAGCTGCAGTTGTCGGCCTTGGTCGGACGTCATTCAGCCGTCTTTGAATCTCGTCCTACAGGTGCTCAATGGGAGTTAAATCGGGACTGAGGGCAGGCCACTGTATGGTTCTAATGTCATTCTGCTGGAAGAAGTCTCTTGTTGCTCTTGCAGTTAAGGCACGGGCGTTATCATGATGAAACTCGTGGTTGCGTGTGGTATGGCGTCAAATGTGGTACGGCGTGTGGTCTCAAGACTTGATCAATGTACCGAGCTGCTGTGACATCAATGCCTCTCCCTGGACCGATGTTCTGAGAGAGGCAGACCCTCTGTGCAAAACTAATTCCACCCCACACCATGATGCTCGGACCACCCAACAAGTCTCTCTCAACAACACAAGCATCCGAAAAACGTTCCCCGCGGCGTCTCCAGCCTATCTCTCAGTACATTAAATAACTGATTTACAACACTACGATTCTGTGGTGACTCACGCATACATTCTTCATGGATATTCTAGGTTAGAGTTACCCATAGTATCATATGCTTGTAAAAGGAGACTATGTGGGTCTGTTTGTTAGGCCGGTGACTTGGTTAATTGGGTGTCGACGTACCTTCACCGCGTTGCATATAATATAAATCACTGGAATTTCGGGTCCAGACTGTGAACAGACCGTAGTAAAAAAGCTAGCGATGTGTTGGAATAGAAAAACAAAACCAACCACACGTAATGACATACATGCTACAGCGTTTCCTGTCAAGATGTCCACGCCACATACTTTACTTGTTAGTTGCATCTGGAAATCCCTAGGAACACCTCACAGAGGTTTAGTCTGTCGCGTTCCTGTGCAATCGATCCATTTCTGTTCAGTAAATGTGTATTTGCTTAATTGTTTCTGTGATAAAAAAATCGGACATTACCATCAATTGCCAAACACAATGGCTTGATGTTACAAGGTGTTAAATCTTCTACAGCCCGGAGTACTGTTTTGTATTCAAGTGTGATTACCTATAATGTTTGAATTGGGCAATTCCAGATGAAATCAATAGAAGGCTGTTTAAATATGCGCTCCTCTGAGCTGCTGAAATGGAATAAAAGTTTGGAGAAAGTTCTGAAATTGGATTGTTGTTTGCAGTGGCATGTTGGTAACCGAATCTAAGAAAGGCATGTTCCATATTGGGAAGATATGGGTGTTCTTTGGAACATGTGGTATTGATACAGATGATACTTGAAAAGACTGCAACAGTGCTTTTGATCGCAAACTAAAGGATACATTCGATTCGACGTTTTCTGCACGGAACTGTGAATCATCATGACAACTGGAATTTAGATCCTGACAAAAACCGAAGCCGATCAAAGCCTGAGTCAGTTGTCATTGTGCAGGTCTCTTCCTAGAAAGTAAAAGCAATGAGCCGCGTTTGCATTTATCTTGAGGGCTTTTGAGTCAAGTGGAAAAAAATGTAAAGTGTCAGGTTTTTGAGAGATCAGATACGACAGCATATCAATGTGAGTAAACAGATTTTAACATTTTAATTCAATATTCATCTTTAGAACTATTCCACGAGCAACTAAATACATTTTCAATTATTTTCTTTATCTTATAAAACCATGTACTTCGCCTCTCAGTTTTTAAAAAAACATATTTGTACATTCTTTTAAGTACCCTGTTACAATTAAGAATTTAAGCCTTGATACTAAGGAAAAATCTTCGATTTAATTCGATTAAATAGCTAATTCCTCGATCGAAGTTCTCATAGTATAATATACACATCTGCAGAAAGGGATCGTGAATGCCAGAGAACCCGAAATTGATGAAGATACTCGTAGCTTTAAATACAGCATCCAGTTGCCTTTAGGAAATAAGTCTGTTATGGAGCGCCTGTCAGCAATATTCCCGCTATAAAACGGCCAGTACATAGTCAAGTCTGAACGAGACAAACAATTGATTGATATTACAAGCAACGTTAAAGACCGTGGTACAATGAATACAATCACAAAACGCCACTGATCACCCATCCCTTATACATGACATTACAAGACTCTGATAACAGGCTTGCTTTCTTCATAGGTTTTCTGTGTACATTTGTAACCATGGGAAACACTGATGAAAATCAAGTTTAGGTTATAGGGGCCGAACACTTCCTAAGATTCAGGACAGTTTGTCAAAAATAGAAGCACATGCCACCAGAAGTTTACTTAAAAATTTTGTGTGTGAAATGCTGGACTTCCTCGTTGATAACATCAAATTTGTGGGTAAGACTTTACGACAAGAAACATGCATCCGCATTGGAACCAAATATGTTCCCTTTGGTTTCTTTATGTTTGGCACAGTCAAACCAGATGCTTTAGCCAAGACGTTTAACTTCAGGTATATCCATGATCTGATATCGTTCAATAACCACCAAACAGCCAATTTTGACGTCCATATGGTTCCGTGTTTTTCAGGTGAACAATTGATTTACCTTATTGATATAGTCGGAATCGAACAAACGACTCTGCTTGTGGCAGAGCTTCTCTTGTGAAAATTGAAAAGGTTTCGCCGCTTTTATTTTCTGAAGATATTCAAGTTCTTAATGTATTGAACATGGTGTCCACTTACTCGAATACGTGTTGTCTTGAACCAAGCATGTACCCCTGCTTCTTTATCCGCCATAAATCTTCATAACAATCTTGTACATCCTAGAAAACTATTGTCTCATTTTGAGTAACATTTATTCTGTATCTGCCCTTACTATATTGATATTTAGAGTAGGTAGCAATGCTATTTGTCACATATAGGCTCTTATTTATAATCACAATTACTGTCTAACAAGGATAATAAAAGTGTCTTTTTACATTAGCCATTCGTCACTTGTCAAAACTACTTTTGTTAAAAGGCCATTGGCATTGACTATAAAATATAGATTGATGGCATCGATACGTGGTTAGAGACGATCCCTATTAGCTCTGAGTTATTGGTTGTCTAAAATAGCAAAACTATACACCAAGGTGGCAATAAAATTAGCTACCAGAGATCTGATCTTGATCTGAGCCTAGATCATGGTACGTTGCTATCATACGTAGGTGAAGATTGTTTTGGCTGTCAGAACTAATGACATGTAATGTTAGAATATGATTTTTGTTTACAGGAGCCGTCCAAATATCTGAGTGATTTATAAAATGAAAGCACACAGCAAATAATCATGATATTTTAACAATCATCGTCGTCTTCGTCAACGTTAGCCACATCAACACGGGATGAGTGACAGACTTGGTTGCAGAAACGCGTCCGGATTCTGTCTGCAGTTTGCTGATGGCCGTACACGAATGTGGTGGAGATGTCAGGCAACAACTCAGAAAAATGAGGAGGCTCCGTCATGGTCGGGGAAGGATTTCCTACCGCCGACGCACGCCTTGAATTTGTCTGGGTTGTCGAGTAAACGCTCAGCGTAACATAACCGTTGTGGATCCGGTGGTACGCCCGTTTTTCATACAAGGGGGTCCAAACTTTGAAATCCGACAAGATAACGCCAGACCACAAACGTTAAGATTGACAATGGACTATTTAAACCAACACAACATCAGAGTCCATCTCTGGCCTTCAAAGATTCCTGACGTGAATGCTATTGAGCTTGTTTAGGACATTTGGGGGAAACGAGTAAGACAAATACCACACGCTCCCCAAACTTTGGACCAACTGTTTCAAGCAGTTCAAGCAGAGTAGCGTCGAATTCCAGCCTTCAGAATTTGTAATCTGATAGACAGTATGACACGGCGATGCAAAGCTGTCATCCACAGTCGTGAGGGACATACCCGCTAATGATTGCAATGAAAACGTACAACTTTATGGAAAACAACTTCTAAAGCATAAGTTTGTATCAATAAAGTTGAACATTCTCTTACTTAATCACCTAAACTTCTAGAAGGCCGGGGCGGTCGGGTGGCCTAGTGGCTAAAGCGTTCGCTTGTCACGCTGAAGACCCGGGTTCGATTCCCGACATGGGTACAATGTGTGAAGCCCATTTCTAGTGTACCCCGCCGTGATATTGCTGGAATATTGCTAAAAGCGGCGTAAACCCAAACTCACTTACTCACTCACTCTAGAAGGCCAATCAAACAGTTGAGTGCGTTAATGTAACACGGTTTTCTTTGAAACTGTTTCACACTAACTCAAAGGAAAGAACTTGATAAATATTAATAGTAGTGTCCACCATCTATCTTCTTTTGGCCTCAATATATAGCTGAATATTTCATTTCGTCGTTAAATGTAACCCCTTCACGCACTCAATCTTGGTAATTCACATAAAAAAATCATCACTACTCACGCTGTCCACTTTTTTATTGTCTAACTATAACAGATCAGTACGCCCTGACCTGTGATTCTGACATGAATTTGATAGCATTAGAATCAAACATTCTCAAAAACTTTCCTCAAGGCTTCCAGCCACTGCTTGTGGTAGATTCAATTTACAGTTCACTTTGTCGCCATATCTTTGCAATAAAGTCGGAATCATATGAGGCAATGTTTATTTCTAATAATTTCTTCAGTATTAAAAGTGAAGTTGAAAATGTAACTATATTATCAAACACATATTTAAACCAATTATACCATTTACAGTGGAAATGTCAAAATATATGACTGTTTTATAGCTTGCTTTGTTCAATGGGTCAACATTTTATTACTGAGCTAGTGTTACTTATCTTCGTATCTGTTTTCCATTTCCAATGACGAATGAGTTATCAAATAAATATTATGTTATAATAATGTGAAGTTTACAAACTATATTGATTTCCACTGGACGTTTTCTCGGGAGACTGTATTCTTTAACTGACATAAAAACTTACGGACTACTTCCGCATTCCTGGTGAAATCCTTTGGAATCCCCAAGAACGAATAAATACAGAAACATTGTTTCTGATCATCTATACCCTTTAAACTTGAACTCGAGTTTTTGTTTGCAAACATTGACTCAATAATATACTTGTAAACAAAACGAAGCAATGCGCCTGGACGACCCGTGCCTATACTGACAATGACAGTCAAGGTCATTATACAGCAACCTATGTGTCTCTTTCAGCATCTGTTGGACACATCGTTACAATCATCTTTGTAAAATCGCCCAAGTAATCAATGATGACTGACACTTAGTCGCCACAGGTTCACTGACAACATCCGAAATCCCCCCCTTCACGTTGTTCGTTTCGGCCGTGATGTCCTGTACATGGGGTAAATGGTTTTTTTAACATTTTATTTCACCTTTTCCCCGTTACATGAGGAGGATGGCCATCCAGGGCAATGGTCACCCTCACATTCTTAAAGACAATGTATGTATACATTTGGGGAAAATTAAATACAAGTATTGGAAATGGTGCCAAGGTGATTTTTAAGAAATATAACAAAACATACACACAGTCAAGCATTCAAAATATTATTCAAACACTGATCCTGGCAAGAAACAAATATGAGAAAGAGATACATATGTTATTGCTGTTCTGCTTCTTCAAACAATATGAGATTAAAGATCCATGATTTATAAAATGTAGCTACATTACCATTTGTAAAGGCTATATTCTTCTCAATTTTTGTATCTCAGACTGACATCTTTTTGAAATATTGCGAAGCAGAGATTTGTTTTTTTGAATCTGCAAAAATATATAAAAGATTTAGCTATTAAAATAAGAAGATCAAAAACTTTGTCAGTAACAATATTTTCTTTAACACCATATAAAACAAGTTCAGCACTTAATTTCATATGATGTATATGGCTACATTTATTTATCCAATCTAAGAAGGTTTTCCAAAATACAAGTTCAGCACTTAATTTCATATGATGTATATGGCTACATTTATTTATCCAATCTAAGAAGGTTTTCCAAAATACTTGTACAAGTTCACATTCCCAAAAAATGTGTACAATAGTTTCATCATAACATTTGCAAAAAGAACAAAGCGTGGTATCAGAAATATTCATTTTAAACAACAAAGAATTAGTTGCAAGTATTCTATGTATGATTCGACTTGGGGTAAATGTAATTCTACGCACTCACACCGTGACTGGCTTACTGAGGTAGTTCTTAACAGACAGGCATATCGGCCTTAACATTTGTCTGTAGGTAAACGTGGATTTCAAAAAGATCATATATATAGTATATGAAAGGTCACAGACAAAATGGTCTCTTTTTAGCAGAGATTTTTTTTATATGATTATGGAAATGGTTTTGTCCCTTTTGTTGTCATTTCCTTATTGGAACAAGGTGATAAAAAATAATTGACATGACTTGTCATGAGCAGGTTGAACATCAAAAGAGAGAACCAACCCAGGACAAACAAGAATTAAAATATATCAGCACCACAACGGCATGTACCGGTATATTAGAAGAACCGTGATATGACCATGTTAGCAACTGTAATATCTGAGAGACAGGATTTAGAAACATTCGCATTGTGTAATTTTAAGTTACTGTCCTTCATGGACACACGGGATAAACTAACCATAGCGGATAAGCTGCCTTTGACAAACATAACGTCAGCTTCATGTACTGAGTCATTGTTTTAGATATGTTGACGTCTTTTGTGTGAAGTGATCACGCTACTTGAATAATTGTATACATCATATGACATTGGAGACAAGTTTTTCGTAACAGTAGTTGGTTTCTATAAGTATTTCTAGAAAGGATGCACTTTAGAGTCTTTGAGAATTATTATGACATACCTGCTACTTAATTATGGCGATGGTAATTGTTTTGCTCAGTGTCATACATGTACAAAATAATACTAAGATAATCAACATAACCCAAGAGAAAAAAAATGTCTGAACTTTTTTAAAACATGCACTTGCAAATGTTTAGTACATGCAAGTCATTTAAAAGTTTAGATGTGAACAATGTAGCCCGCTGGCGTCTACTGAAATATCTTTAACTCCGACGATCAGGAACGCTGCAGGGTGAACTAGATTAGAGTAGGCGTTTGTCTACACCGTCGGTTCACTTTCAGGCAATCATTTCAATCCATAGCAATACTTTTCAGCATGTAATAATGATTGCCCTCTATTCAGACAAGCATTCACGTTTATAGGAGTATTAATATTCATGCAGCGATGATGTTGAAAAGAATCTATTGTCATTAAATTTGCATTTCATATTTTGTCTTATATGTTTAATATTGCAAATGGTTCCGACTATATTCATTTCCGATAATTCGGTATATGTAACTGGAAAGACAGACGCCATATTTCTAGCTCGTTCGAGTGTGACGATCCTTAAGAGTTGACGATTGAGTTTTCCTCGCATAGTGCCCTGATAACATCACATTAGTCATTCTAAAGATAATTAAAATTGGGTAGTTTACGCAACATCTTCCAAATGAAAAGCAATGGTATGCACATTTCCCTCGTGGGTTTTGGAAAGAAAAACGTATTGTGACACACTTGAATTGTGATAAAAACTTTCCATTCCATTTGCCAGATTTTTTTGCAGCTTTTATAATTTACTTCAATTTTACGTTTTTCACCGGGTGATTCTTATTGAATTACCATGCCAACGGAATTGTAGATCAATATGCATCTGTTAACGATGAGCATCAAGTAAATCAGTATAGTATATATTCTTTCTTTAAACAAAGTGAACAAGTCTGCTCGCGGTTGAGGAAGCTTGAAGTAAACAAGTACATAATGCTAATTTCACTTAGCTAAGGAACTAAGCCACATATTTTGACGTTGGGTAAAGTCATCTAATCTTGGGGGCGGTCGGGTAGCCTAGTGGTTAAAGCGTTCGCTCGTCACACCGAAGACCCGGGTTCGATTCCCGACATGGGTACAATGTGTGAAGCCCATTTCTGGTGTCCCCCGCCGTGATATTGCTGGAATATTGCTAAAAGCGGCGTAAAACTATATTCACTCACTCACTCATCTAATCTTGACCCTTAAATCACATAGAAGAGGACACTTAATAAGTTAAGAGAAGTCAAAATGTGATACTTCATTTCCTCAAACACACATTGTTATTATTCCTGTGAGAGACACGTCAAGTATGAATGATTTAGATAGAATACTGGGGCACAGATCACATCCTCACAAATAAATTTCTTGGAGTAGAAGATCAAATGAGATCCCTGACAAGGTACACTATGTCTTTCGTGAACAGACAGGAATAACTGATGTCTATAACTGAAGCGTTGGCTATGTATGACCTCTCATTACAAAAAGCTTGCGAGACGATCTTTTCGGTTCACGTCTTATCGAAGTTGCTTCCAATAGCCATCATATCGTATCTGGAAATATGTTCTTATTTGGAATTCACATGAATTCGCATGAATTCCAAACCGTGGCTAACCGTGGAAGAATAGAGTGAACACCGATGCTCAATGTCCCCTATCCTTGTGAATAACACATATTCGACGCTGGTATTGCTGTTGATATTAGATCTAATGTTAAGCGCTATATTGATTTGCTCTCCACACTGAATGTCTAATGCTCTTAACACTAATGAAGTGAAGTGTTCTGTACTCTGACAGTAATGAGGGCACGGGTGGTCCAGTCGCCTAGACACCGTGATTCGCTGTGCAGAGTTGCGTCCCTTGGGCACACCTATGATTGTGGGTTCGAATCCCGGTTCGTCCCGATTATGTTTCTAGGTTTGTCAGCACCATACCCGTGCTCGTGGGTTTCACCGAAGTGATAAACGCCTGAGACCTGCATCACTTCGGGCTTTCCTCTCACATTAAGCTGACATGCCGTGACATAACTGGAATACTGTTAAAAGGGGCGTTAAACACAACTCACTCACTCACTGTCATTAATATCTTATAGACTAATTATATGCAGTGCTCTGGTCATTAGTACTATAATGTTGCAAACACTTATGTCTTATCAGTTTCTTTATTTCGAACATGTTTAGGCCAACATGGTACATTGTACATATATTGGTCCACAGTATTAATTATTGACTCACGGTAGATAAAGGCATAATTCAAATACATTGCCGTATTTCGAATTGTAGTTCAAACATTAACATATTAAATGTATCCAGGGTAGGATGGACATAAAACATTTCATGGATATATTGTTGTCTTCAATTATCATAGGCTTTGCAAAAAGTGGTATTCATTTTCCACATAACCAATATTACATAATTTACAAATCCTCAAGTTTCTAGGTACATTGTTATATCTTCCCGTTTCAATATATAAGGAATGCGAACTGCAACGAAATCAAGCTATTGCCGATCTAAATTTATCAATAGTTACAGCAGATATATATGGTTCAACACAAAATGACATTTTAAATAATGAATAATGATACATTTTAGAGCTTAGAAAATTGCTGAATGCCAATCCTGTTCATAAATACATTTTAGACGTGATACAAATTCAGTAATAAACAAGTTTGGGGAATCAACACCCTGATTTTCCCAAACATAACCAAACCCAAATTTATACAAGAGCAACTTGATTTTAGACACCCAATTACATTTACCATTAGGGGCTTCAAGAAACAACATATTGTAGCTCTTTTTAGGGTAACGGGAATCGGGCATATTTGAAATATTACACCAATATGAAATGCAGCGTTGATAAATTGAGATATATAAAGGATATCGTCCACATTCACCACGGACAATATGGTCTGATGTGGAAGCTTTAACACCTAAAAACTGCTTACAGGCTAACTAATGGACAGATTCAATTTCCTTGTAATTATCTACTCCCCAAATTTCCGATCCATATAATAGAATCGGGGCAAATTTAGGATCAAATATCCTAAAAAATACATTATAATCATAAGGTTTCACATTCCTTAGTGATTTTAACACACAAAACAAAACATTTTTAGCCTGTAATGATGCATTAGATACATGTTTAGTCCAATCTAAATTCTGAGTGAACGTAACACCTAAATATTAAGAAGATAGACATTCTATAGGACTATCTCCATAATACCATTTTTTATGTCCTGTGTCTATAGTGTTCTATATACTAGTAATATGTTTTGTTCATTGATGCACTTATGCTCTGTACACTAATCATGTGAAGTGCTTCGAACATAAATGATCTGTTGTGTTTGAAGACCTGTAGTGTTCTGTACATTGATAGTCCGTGGTGCTATGAACACTAAAGAACTCATGTGCCCGCTACACTTCTGATCTGTAGTTCTCTGTAGTACTGTAGTACTTTAATGATCTTATGTTACTGTTGCTGTTCTGTAAATATCATGTTCACCATCCATAACAGATAACCGGACGAAGACTGTTCTAGGTCAGTCTGATGTCTGCCCGGAATGTCTGTAATGTTGCATCAGATTACAGCAACACGGGAGCTACCAAAAGGGTCTAGCAGCGTGGGCAATAGTGGCTCCCATCTGTATCATATCCAAGGCCCACTCGCGTTGTTCCGGTGTCAGTCGTGGCATTTCTATGGTTGTTTTTCTTTAGCTGCGTGTCTGACATGTCGTCCGTATCGTTTATATACCCTTATCGCACATGTAGTTTCGGCTGTCCAAGCTGCATGTGTTTTTTACCTTTTCGCATTTTCTACAAAAACAATTGCCGTGGACGTGTATCATTTTCTGCATAGAACATTATTGTGTTTGGACGATGTGTTTTGTATTGATTTAGTTTGAACTTACTTAATTCTTAAAGTGGTAAAGTTTCTTTTTGCCCGTCAGTTTATTAAATACATCACTATCGAATAACCATTTGTTGTTTGTTTCATTTTAGATAACAGTCCTCTACTCAGACTATGTGCACCAAAGTCTACCTTTGAGATGACGATGTGGCAGATGAGTGTAGATATATATATATATATATATATATATATATATATATATATATATATATATGTGTGTGTGTGTGTGTGTGTGATCCGGACATGGCATGAAGGACTTTTGGTCCCACAGGTCTGGGCAAGATGTAAAGGTTCCGTTCATGAACACAGTCTCAGGACTGAAGCCTTCAAACTGTCCCTGGCTGTACCTATGTTATACCCTATTCCTTGTCCTGTGTTTATGGAAAATATTTTATGGTTTATTGAAATGGCTAGGATCGTGTTGTCTGAAGAGAAGGAAGACTCGACCATGTACCGTCTCTGTCCAGGTGAAACCTGTTGCAGTACGGGTATCGTCTTCCTCCTGTGTACAGGTCGCGGCTTCATAGAAGGGCAGGATGGTAACATTGGAACTAGGCATTCGTCCAATCCTGCTATCTCGTCATCGTACAAGTGGAGCATCTGGGCGGTTCCATTGCGGACACTCATTCTCAGGCTGCTGATAAAACGGACTGTGTTTGTCTTCTGGGGAATGGAAATGTTCAGTGACCGACGGTGGTAGATGTTCTTTGCAGGTCGACCTCACACACTTTCAGTGGACGCATGTCTGTGGTAATATTCTTCTTGTAGAGGTAGCCATCACGTAGCCCCTGTAGCGTCTCCTTCAAAATTATGACATGAAGTCCACCCCCTTCTTACTCAAGCTGGTGTTGCTGTAGGTTATATACCAGTTTTAATTAATTTTCTCTTCATCTGTATCAATTTGTTTTCTTTTCAAACCTTTTCCCAAATTCTTTCGATCTTGGTTTGTCAGTATCTACAAATGAATCCAACAATTATAGCGAATATGATTATCATGATAGTAGTTGTCAAAGTGATCATTGTTTGATCATTTGAAGACGTTTTCAATAAAAAGTCTGATAACTATGACATAGCTATTCTTTTAATCGTTGTGATTTCTTACCTGGCTTGGATGTCATACTCCCTCTTATCCCCTTCCTGTTCTATTACAAAAATAGGTACACATGCTGTTTTGTTTTAATTAAGTGTATCAGTTCCGACATGTAAAAGTTTTGGGAAATAACTACACTATTGACTATAATAAACAGTGAATAAACATGATCTCTCTTACTTGAACTAGAATGTGAAATGATGTAGAAATGATTGTATAGCTGAGTCTACTATAAAAGACATGTTTGAGCCGAGATATGAGTAATTGTTAGAGAGGCTACCGGTTGTGTCATCATCATTGGTCCATTCGGCTCTTCAAATAAACTATACCAAAAGCAGTTTCATCTCGAAAGGCCATCATGTTGCCTGCTGAGAATGTCGACTGCAGAATCTACAAAAACTTCTCTTTGAAAAGACTGTTCCATTATAGATTGACAGCTAATGACAGTAATAAATCCTTAATACCACTCAGTTAGTCCAGAAAGTTCAGGCAATTGTATCCAATTACAACCAAGTCATGTCTCCTTCAATACATAGGTAGTTCAAGATTTCTTAAACCCAATTATTAGTTAGTTATTTGTAGTCATAGCGTCTGTACTTCAGAGAGACCGTACTTCTGTTGATAGTAATGAGTTTGTCGTTCAAATTCATGCATTTGTCCCACTTATGCCCATCGAGTGTTATGATTTGATATAAATTGTGATTACACACAAAGTTGAACGACTTATAAGAAGTTGATACAATTAGTTTCGTTAAATGTGATGTTTCGCAAATATGGAAGGAAGTGATTAAGTTAGAACGTCCTGGGGGACCGACGATTCAGTATTCTGGAAGGAAGCCTTGAGATTTTGTAGTTTTCGGTCATCCCTTCAATACATACAATGGACATTCTCTGATAGAAGGAGTCGAAATATATTTCTTTTGATGTAAAAGGCAAAATAGTGATAAAACTTATATGACTTGATCATTGAAAATCAGTGCTGACACTCAATTTTTTTTATACAAAGTAAGTCTTCGTTTGTTGCATAATGCCGTACCAAGCAAGATTCCTGACATACGACGGCGGCGGCCTGTAAATACTCGGGTCTAGACCAGACAGGTCAGTGATCAGTATCATGAGCAATGATCCACGTCGATGGGGGTACGGCGCCACGCTCTCAACAAATTCACCAAGCATAACCACCCGATTCACTTCTTTTGACTCATACTACATAATGTCTTTAGCATGTCCATTGAACGATTTATTGTCTTGTGTACAATGGTTTTTTTCCTGTATTTTTTGGAACAGATAATTCTTTTAAACACCCCGAATTGTCTACCTTAGACGTGCCAGGATCCGATGATCGCGGATTGAACCCCAGAATCACCTTGGTTTTTGAGCCTTGGTCAGTACCATACCCGTGCCGTGGGTCTCACTAAAGTGGTAGGACTTTGCACCACTTTGAACTTTCGGGGGAGGAGTCCGTGGTGGCGCCTGGGTCCACAATAAGGGAAAAATACATAAAGGTGACAAGGTTCCATGGGCAACTCAATTACAACCTCTGTCAAATGATCAATGGATGTTTAGTTGTGCTCCTGTTTGTTGATTTGTCTTAATTATCTAAAGTAGATTCATGTTATCATGATTCACAAATTGATAAAAAGAAATTGTATTCCATTTAACAGACACTAATTATATCAGTGAGCGAGTGAGTGAACACCTATGTTTGACTTGGCTACCCCACCGCCTCTGAAAATTATATCATATGAAAAGCTTAGAGCTAAAAGGGGCCAAAATGCACTTCGGCCCTTTTTGCATATGATCTATGAGTTCTTGTCTACCTGTAGAAAAAATATTGTATGTTTTCATCGATGCGTTTTCGAAATATAGCTACTTAAAATTCTATAAAAGGGCCAAAGTCAACTCCCAAAAGGGCCAAAGTCACTTTGCTAGATTTTGACCGTTTTAGCTCTCATTTCCGTGTATGGTTGAGACTGGTTGTCTGAGAGAGATTTTGGAAGTTTGGACACCTTATGATTATGTTTCAACTATTTCAACAAAGTTAGCATTAGTTTAAATCATTTAAAAGTACTTCAATATTATGTGTTTGTACTTTTAGTAGTAGTTAATCAATCTCACATGTTAAATCCCATGCAAATGCCTGAGGGTAAAAAAGGGCCAAAATACAGACGTTGGCCCTTTCCGCCCTTACACAAATTAAAAACGTTAGTTTATTTCCTTTTCTGAATGTTTTTCATAGCAACATGTGTATCTCTGCTGTCAGAATGCGTTAATGTCTAGGAATTTATCGGTAAAGAAATGTTCGTTAACATGCATAATATTATCCTCAAAACAGACCCCACATGGCATTGGCCCTTATGGCTCCAAGCTCTTCGTATGAATATCAAACAATACTACTGTGACTATTCATGCATTGCCGATTTTTCTAACGTTTAATCCAGGAATACGGCATCACAAAGTATGTCACGTGGTCCTATAGGCGTTACAACACAGCGTTAGATTTGCAAATCGATATTGAAAATGTCATTGCCACACACACACAAGCATGTTATTGATTTGTCACTATCGTACAAGTCTTTAATGTGTCTGATGTATCCCATACACCTCATGCAGTTATATGTTTCAAAGTTTACAGCTATATTCCTCATACTAAGAACTAGTAAAAACTGATTCTGATTGATCAATCAGAGGTATCAAATTATTTTAACATGTCTATGGCTACAACAGCTGATTTACCGGTCGCTTTACCGCATAGTAATGTGCACAGTGTGAAGTGAAGACTAACGATGATATTGTCAGCAAGTGTTTCCTACCGGTCCTCACTGATTGTTCCAATCCTGTTGTGATAGACTCAATTTCCTGTTTACGAGATATGCACATTCTCTATATCTGCTTATCTGTCACCTGGGGAAAGGCTTCCAATATGTCAAAGTCTTTATCGTCAAACGGAGAATAGTATTGGTTAATGATTTTCTAATGATTTCTTTTGGATTGAAATTGAACTTTTCTATGTTAAAGTGTGCTGCCTCTTTGCAGTTACTATACACATGTGCACATTACTGTGTATATGCAGTGTTTTATCAAATTAAGATGTAATGTTTTACCTTTACGACAGAATGAGGGTAAATGGCAATCGTTTTAATCGTTGGCACATTTTTTTCCAATATTGTTGAAGATGAATTTCATTTCGTTTTGATCTGAAAACATTATATTGAGCCACGTAACGTTTAAGAAATTGTATTGGAAGTTCAAACTATTTATAAATTCAAAAGTGTAATGCCTACAGTTCAGGATTAAGTATGAAACCATCTGTAATAATAATAATAATAATAATAATAATAATAATAATAATAATATATGTGACGTCATAAAATCAATGTAATAGTTTAACATTGTATTTCTGGCGTTGCATTTATTGTATTGTTTTTAGGACCAAACGCATTTACACAAAACAACTAGTTTGACTTAAATAAATTTTACTATGGTTGTAACCACAAGCATGCATATGGTGATTATATTCCAATAAAAGTTTTCGGGGCAAAACATGAGATTCCTATCTGTGAACAGGCCTGTAAAGTTTATTTAGTCCAGTTCTGATCCTTATGTTACACATCACTCAAAAAACACATAACCTAAAAACGTAAAATGAAATCACATTTTGTTTTAACAAGACCTACCTAGTTGTTGATCACGTACTTGACACAGATACTAGCATATGTACCCAACATCGCATTGAAAAACAATGAAGTTGAAATTCACCAGTCACACCTGTGTTCACGGTTTTATAGCTTCTAAATGTCAACAAAAACAAAAGAGATAATATGTGTATTCACATCGAAATCTTCTTGCCCCATACTTCCTTGTTAGCATGATACGATATATACTGAACCAAATTAAAAACTTCACAATCCTAAAATTTTAACATTTTGACCAGTTATCATTGTGGGCCCTTATTGTGTATTTAAACAGTAATCGCCACGTATTGTCTTCAGATAACACCCGTTTTTGTGCAGGTGAATCGATTAAAATCATGTGCACAGCACTATAGTGGCAAAAGTGGTTTTTCACGTGCAACTGGTCACGTGGCCATAATACCGCACGTGTTTTCAGCCATACTTGTTAGCAGTCATTAACAAAAAAAGAAAAACACAAGAAAACAAAAGTCTTTACGGCCATTTGTCATGCCACGCCTTTCAAATGTGCAAGGTGAACGTGCCATCGGCATGTTGCAGACGGGAACGTCCGTAGCTGAAGTCGCAAGGACGATGGGTTGTAGTCGACGGACTGTTTATGATTTACAGACGCGTCTACAGCAAACGGGTAACACCGCTGATCGCCCTCAGCCAGGTCGACTACATGTGACGTCACATGCAGAGGATCGTCAGATTGTCTAACGTCACCTCCGTAACCGATTTTTGACGGCGACATCAACCAGAAATGAACTGTTTAGGGCTAGAATAAGTGCGCAAACTGTTCGAAACCGTCTGAGAACTGCTCACCTTCAAGCACGACGGCCATACTGCGGGCCGATTCTGACTCAATTACACAGACGTCAACGTCAATTGTGGGCACAGCGACACGATGGACTCAGAGGAATTGGAATCAAGTCGCCTTCATTGATGAATCCCGATTTAATCTTCGATTTGCTGATGGTAGGGCGAGGGTGTGGAGGCGCCGTCATGAACGTTACTCCCAGTGTTGTGTACAGGAAGTTGACAGATTTCGAGGCGGAAGTGTCATGGTGTGGGGTGCTTTCTGTTGCAATACACGTTCCAGGCTTCCTGTCATCCGTGGCAACCTCAACGCTGCTGCTTACCGCGACCAGGTACTGGCACACGAACTTCTGCCTTTTATGGCAGCACATGGTCCCGGTTTAATCTTCCAACACGACAATGCCAGACCCCACACAGCAATTTTGACAAGGAATTTCCTTCAGAATGCGGGAGTCAACGTCATGGACTGGCCGTTAAGGTCTCCCGACCTCAATCCAATCGAACACGACTGGGATGCTCTTGGCAGAAGTCTGCGCACTTTCCAGAACCAACCACAGAATTTGCAAGATCTTGGCACCATTTTGCAGCAACAATGGCGTCGTCTTCCCAATCATGTGTTCACAAGCATCACAAGGTCCATGCGGAGGCGTTGTGTGGCAGTTGTCAACGCACATGGTGGCCATACACGCTACTGAACTTGTGTGCCATCAGATTCTCGTGCTTGGGACTTATGATTTAAACTGTTGATGTTATTACCGAATACCGTAGGTGCTTGGAACAAATTATGGTTACCATCGTTAATTAAAATCCTTCTTTGGACATTAATGATTAAAAATTACCTTCTCTGATACATTTGTCCGTTGTATATCATATATGGGATTACGTTAAAAAATGTGAAGTTTTTGACTCAGTATATTATCGCGGTAGTTAAGTTATATTGGATCGTAATGGCACACGCTTACTTAAATATGTCATACGCAAAATGTGTCTGGTTCTTTGTTCAACTGTTACAACACATCAATTACGATTGATCTATGCTGATTTTCTTTACCGAGTTCGTTAAACAAAGTACCTGTCATTAGAGACTCAGGGGCGTGCAACTCTATTTATCGCGGTATGGCTATTTTGTATTATGATACGTGTGGAATATATGCTTAAATCACTTCCTGCTTTGGATTATGCATAATCAGTAAGCACACAGCCATAGGTTTGGTCAAGGAATGGGTTCTTTTTCTTATCAATATTTCGAATGGAGGTAGGGGTAAATCCACTTCAAAAACTATCCAGAAACTATCATATAAAATTACGGGTATACTTACGAGTAGCCTTGACATATTGCAACGAGTCCTGTATTCGATCAAGCGATGAAATAACGTGCTTAGATTTGCATAAATTAACATTCGACAAGGGTGTGAAGATAACGAAATTTACCGATACGGCGACAATATAGAGTCATACATTATAAGTCGTCTTCACCTACAAGAGAGCATTAACATTGCTGATTTGGAGAATAGGTCTTCAGCACCCCATGTTTGTCGTATAGGCGACCATGCTTGTCTTAAGAGGCGACTAACGGGATCGGTAGGTCAGGCTCGCTGACTTGGTTGATGCATGTCATCGTATCCCAATTGCGTGGATCGATGCTCATGCCCAGTGACTTGGTTGAGTGTATGTCGATGTACCCCCTTATAGTATCAATCAATGGAGGTTCTGGTCCAGATCGCTCTATAAAGCTCGAATATTGCAGAATGTGGCAATAAAGACAACAACAACAACACACGTAATGACAGACATGCGCTACAGCCTTTCCTGTCGATGTATTGTATATGGGCACATTATTTACTTATTAATTGTATCTGGAAATGTCTAGGCTCACCACTCAGAGGTTTCTTCCGTCGTGTTCCTGTGCAATCGATCCAGATCTGTTTAGTAAATGTGTATTTGCGGAAATGATTCTGTGATAACAATTCGGACATTACCATCAATTGCCAAATACAATGGCTGGATGTTACAAGGTGTTAAATCTTCTACATGCCCGGAGTACTGTTTTATATTCGAGTGTGATTACCTATAATGTTTGAATTGGGCAATTCCAGATAAAATCAATAGAAGGCTGTTTAAATATGCGCTCCTCTGAGCTGCTGAAATGGAATAAAAGTTCGGAGAAAGTTTTAAAATTGGATTGTTGTTTGCAGTGGCACGTTGGTAACCGAATCTAAGAAAGGCATGTTCCATATTGGGAAGATATGGGTGTTCTTTGGAACATGTGGTATTGATACAGATAACACTTGAAAAGACTGCAACAGTGCTTTTGATCGCAAACTAAAGGATACATTCGATTCGACGTTTTCTGCACGGAACTGTGAATCATCATGACAACTGGAATTTAAATCTTGACAAAAACTGAAGCCGATCAAAGCCTGAGTCAGCTGCCATTATGCAGTTCTCCTCCTAGAAAGTAAAAGCAATGAGACGCTTTCGCATTTATCTTGAGGGCTTTTAAGTCAAGTGGAAAATCTTTAGATTCAGGTTTTTGAAAGATTAGACACGACCATATATTAATGTGAGTAAAAAGATATTTGTCATTTTTAGTCAATATTCAACCCTAGAACTAATTCCAATTCGATGGGCTACTAAATATATTTTCAATTATTTTGTTATCTCATAAGAATATGTACTTCGAGTCTCAACATTAAAACGCATTTGCACATTATTTCAAGTATCCTGTCACAATTAAGAATTAAAGACTTGATGCTCAGGAAAAATCTTCGATTGGTTTAAAAACGAATTCTTCGAACGAAGTTCTAACAGAAAAATTGACACATCTGCAAAAGAGATCGTGATGCGATATTGATGACCATTAAACTCTTAGATTCAAATATATCATCCAGTTCCCTTTACATCAGTTTGTTGTTTATCGCCACAGTATATACAACACGGCCGTTACTTGATCGAGACAAGACAAACAATTGATTATTATAATAATATTATGAGTAACATTTAAAGTCACCATGGTACAATGACATACATTCACAACTCGTCACTGATCACCCATCCCTTTATACGCAAAACGACAAGACCTTGATAACTGGTTTACTTTCTTCAAGGGTTTTCTTTGTACATTTGTAACCATGTGAAATACTGACGTCGCATGAGAAATAAAGTTATGTAAAATTCCTTTCAACTTGTCTACCTACCTGAACTAGAAATAAAAGAGACCAATGAGACCGCCTCATCTTTTTTTATATTTCGATCTATGCCGAACATAAACACTCTCCGCAAGACTGTATGACAAGAGGGATGACTTTGAACACCTTTCCTATAGTCACCTTTCCCTCTATGTTGAGCGGGGCGGTCGGGTAGCCCTGTGGTTAAAGCGTTCGCTCGTCACGCCGAAGACCCGGGTTCGATTCTCGACATGGGTACAATGTGTGAAGCCCATTTCTGGTGTCCCCCGCCGTGATATTGCTGGAATATTGCTAAAAGCGGCGTAAAACCATACTCACTCACTCACTCACTCTATGTTGAGCAGTATTCCAGCAGCTCCAGCCCTTGGTGTCTACGCTTCACAACTTTTGACGTACAATCGAGCATGCTCTTTCTACCCACTTTTCAAAGAGCGTCATACGGCTCTTGCTGAGATGTCTGATCAAGGTTACAACATTCAAGCCATAAGTAAAGTTTTCAAAAAGGTTTTAAGGTAGAAAAGTGGAAGACATTTTCCAAACTTTATCATTGATAAAAATGATGGCAGATGCATTTCCCTTGTTTCATTTGTTTCCCAGGTGAACAATTGACTTACCTTTGCATGTGTTTGTGACGGGTGCCACCGGTGGGGCAGGATGCGTTCACCTTTTCATGAACACCTTGCATCATCGCTATTTGATAGTGATTTCACTGATATAGTCAGAATCGTAAATTGACTCTACTTGGTGCAGGGATTTATATGGCTATGGAAACGGTTTTGTCGCTATTATGACAACGAAGACTTCAAAGAGCGTAATACGATTCTTGCTCAAACGTTTTATGATCAGGGTGACAACATTCAGGGTCTTTCAATAAGCTTTATGGTAGATAGAGAGGACATTTCCAAATTTGGCGCAGGAGTGACTAAAAGGATGTCAGATGCAATTCCCTTTTTTGACTTACATCATATTTTCTCGTGTTTTTGTCAACTGAACAATTGACATTTTCCCTTGCCTATGTTTATGACGGGCGCCATCGGCGGGGAAGGACATGTTCACCTGGTATCATCAATATCTGATAGTGATTCACACTCGCCCTTTGATATGGCTGTAATCGTTCAATGGTCTCTGCTTTGAGCAGAGATCCTATCCTTAGGGGGTTTGTCGCATTTTTCGTAGACTATATATGTACGGTTGAGGATAAAATCTGAAACTATTCTGGAACCTTGTTACAGTCTAAAGACACACAGTTCATGGCATAATTCAATAATCAGTGATCTCTCCGTACCGAAAATATTGATTTTACTGTCAGGGATAATGTTCCAACATTATACATCAATATAAACATGCACCATGTTCATTGATTTGAAGTGGAAACTGTATTTATGGCATCGCAAATCCGTCACACGCATATGGGTTTTTTATTTCTAGTAATAACTATTGATCGTTTGAATGAAACACATGTCTGAATTCTAGAGGGGTTCCATAAGCATGACAAGGTGTCCTTGCATGTAAGCGTTAAAAAAGCAACCATTATATGATCAAATGAGTTTCTCCTTTACACACACAAAAACAGCACGTGAGTATAAACCACTGCTCATCCTAATGGGGTTTGCTCATACACCATCTGCTGTTTTCACACGTCGGGACATTGCCAAGGCATGGTAGTACGTATGTACGTTATCTTGCTTTGACCTGTTCGTTCTGGTTGCCAATGTGTGAAGCCCATTTCTGGTGACCCCCGCCGTGATAGTGCTGGAATATTGCTAAAAGCGGCGTAAAACCAAACTCACTCACTCACTTACTCGTTCTGGTTGCCTTTAATCTATGTATGTAGCTCTTCTAATAATTACCTTTTGTTATAATACTTATGAAGCTTATCATGTTATAAGTGAGAATAGCGTGAATGTTTAAGCATGTATGTATTAAAAGCTGTAGGTATACACAAGGGGCGTAGGGGTAGCCTAGTGGTTAAAGCGCTCGCTCGTCACGCCGAAGATCCGGGTTCCATTCCCCACATGGGTACAATGTGTGAAGCCCATTTCTGGTGTCCCCTGCCATGATATTGCTGGAATATTGCTAAAAGCAGCGTAAAAAACTCACTCACTCATTGATATAGACCATATTATACACTTTGAAGGAGGTGCTCAAGTGTAGATATATTTATATCCAATTCAGGCATTACTCATTCTAAAAAGACCCACATAGGCATATCTAAACAGAAGTTGTTCACTGAGACTCTGTGATAATACACGTTTCCAGAAACATGATAGCAAACAAAAAAAATTATGGTGAAAGTGAGGCTATTTATTACAGAAGGGAAGTGGATCCGGGACGTGGGTTGATTTGTGAATGGCTAAGAAAAACGTCTCAGAGGAGAGATACAAGCAGTTTTGGGGGAGTGGGGTTAGAGGAACATTTAGAAAATACAATTTTGTTCTATGGTTTTCTTGAACTGTTTCAGAAGGCCACAACAAAACATTTTGTCAATTATTCCTATCCTGAAAAAAACATCTCGGTTTTGTGTATATGTTTATATCCATGAGAAGATCAGCTTGGAAGAAGGTGTTGTTCGTGATGTACAGAGAACGTGACATATCAGTGGTGATATCTTGATTGTATTACGAAGCATGCGACCTTTTACTCCGTCTTGCATGAGCATTTACTGATACTCAAAGTAGTTCTGTAAGTGACGACAGTGGACATATCAACTGTTAAAAGGTATGTATTAAGATAAAGATATGAGTAGAACGCCAGGGAAGGTGCCATCATAAAATCATAAAGAGGTGAGCAGCAGAGGTTAAGCGTGATAGGGAGAGCTTTAAAGACGACCCCCGTCCTGGAGTGTTATGACATCAGCTTCACCAGAAATGATCAAGAGAATCTGCGATATGGCTTTGACTGTCCGGCAAATGACATTTCCCAGGAGAGTACATTCCATTATCACAGAAACTCTGGCAATGAAGAAAGTATCAGCTCGTTCGGTTACACATCCTCTGACATCTAATTAACAACGCACCAGCCACAACATGCCTAGTGATACTCTAGCTCTGATTGAAGCTGATACAGAAAGGCTCTTGCAATTATTTGTGACTATGTATGAAACCTGGTCACACCACTTCAAGCCCCATTCCAAACAACAAATCAAAACAGTGGAAGCATTTGACATCACCATCAAAGAAGGCAATGTTATAGCCTCCTTGTTCTGGGATGCCGAGCGTGTCATCATGGTGGACTGTCCAAAAAACGCCAGACAACAATCATGCAGCACTTTCAAATCAGCTATTGGATGAATTAAGACAACGAGACGTGGGAAGCTAGAAAATGGCATGCTCTTCCATGAGGCCAGTGCACAAATCAGTCATTGCCATTGATACAATCCATAAGTGTAGCTTTTAAACTCCTTCGGCATCCACGTTAGTCTCCTGATCTGGGTCCTTCTGATTTTAATCTGTTTCCAAACATGAAGAAAGCTGCAACCGGAACCCATTTCGACTCTAACGATTACGTCAAAGCAGTTGTGGAGAACATTTTTGACAGTCAAGAGAAGGGCTTCTACAAACCGGGAATATATCCCTCCAATTACAGTACTACGTTTATAACGAACACTCTTATAACGAACTGTCCATTTTCAATATATATATATATGTATGTATGTATGTATGTATGTATGTATGTATGTATGTATGTATGTATGTATGTGTGTGTGTGTGTGTGTGTATATATATATATATATATATATATATATGCTTATACGAACTACGATTACAACGAATGAAAAATTGTTGGTCACCTTTGAGTTTGTTATAACCGTAGTTTACCGTAGTCACTTTATTGGTCACTTTTCATCACACCATTTGACTTTTGACGCACAAAATTATTAATTACGTGACATGTCTCTGCCTGTCAGTGATTCTTGCCGATTCACAAGTTTCGTACACACATATCATGATTGTCCTGACATTGTAGAAAGTTAATTGTCTACAACTCAAACCATAAGTCCCCCAGCGGATGTATACATAGGTATCATCACTGTTGATAATGTGGAAAGTTTTATAGAGTAAACGAAATGTGACTTTTCTGTTTGTTAACGGGCGGTGGTGTAGCCTAGTGGTTAAAGAGTTTGCTCGTCACGTCAATATAATATTGTTCAAAGCGACGTTAAACTCACCCCCGCTCCCATTTTGTGAGTTTTTGTCCATTGTAATCTGACGGGCAAAAAAACAGTATAAATCCTTGTTTCATGGTGGCTAAAAAGAAAACAAACAAGAAATGTATACGGGTATCAAATGTGTTTTGGACCTCAAGAGTGCAGTGTTTCGCCGACTGTTTTCAGCCTAGTGGGGCTTTGAGAACGTTTGGAAGTTTATGTAAAGAGTATACTTTCTTTGGCCGGGAGTTTATGTGAGTTGCGGTGGCACGTAGTGTTAACGACCACGTACTAAAAAAAAAACCACCCAACGTATACCAATGTTCATGTTTTGTTTCATGCTCGACGTTGCTATTCGACGTCGCTCTGGTTTCATGCAATCAGTGCGGCGCACTCCGGGTTCCCCTGGGCTGTTGGAACGGAAAATCTATTGTGATGTATTGAAATTGGATTCTTGTTTGAAACAGCCTCTTGATAATCTAAGTCACCGAAGAAACTTGCCAACATACCGATGGTTCATTCGAAATCCGTTATTGATAAAGACGGCGTCCGAAACAGATTCAACATGTCCCCCCAGCGGCCAAAGCAAGAGGAAACGTGTATCAGATGTTTGCATTGGGAGTATATGTATGAATTGCCTTGCAATCAAAGTGATAAATTTAGATGGAATTCTGTGAATAACAACGATAGAGAAAACTGTGGCCATTATTGAAAAATTGGACGTTGGCATCATTTTGAAATTAAATTTCGCTCACTCAAAGACCTGAGAATCTGTTGGTTTAAGGGTTCTTTGTCACGGTGTGTATCGGGGTTAATTCCCCACATGGTTATAATGCGTACCGTAATACCCATACTTGGCGTCTCACGTCATGATATGACAGGGTGACAACAAGTACCATCATCGTAATCTCATAGCAGTTTACGTCAAGGTCGTAGAGGCGACCTTAGACCTATAATGTTTTATCCGTTTTACAAATCTATGTATTAAGGACTACAAGTTGTTGTCCAAAATAGAAATATGGTTTGTATCTGTCCATTTTGGTTCAAGTCAACATTGGGCTGTTTCTATCAATTTGACCTTTGAATACTTAGTATTGACTAATGTAACTGGCTTGTTGACCTGTAAATTAGATTTTATGTAAGCTTACATTTCGGTCGTCTCAAATAATCAAGGTCTTGGACTATGGGTTCTACTTTCATTATGCAAACGCCACGGTAATGTACAAAAATAACTCGAGCCAAGGTTGGCAGCTGTCTGTCGGTATTGACGTTAAGTTCTTATGTCAACAGTTGTATAACGATCTGTCCCTTCTCTGAAACCCGTTTTAGTCACACGCCACCAGATCATGATAAGCCAATGGGCACTTCAAAAGCGCAGGAACGTTTGTTTTTCTCTATCAGTAGCGTTATGACCGCATCACCTTTCACTGGTGATTGAAGCTGTGTTGTTTTGTGTATGTCAAGCAGCCATCCACTGATTTATTCCATGGGATCTGGTGTTACATCTATGCCACTCGACAACACCTTATAGTGCCTTCTGCCACCTTGGAAACACTTCTCACTGCCGTATGTACACCTACCACCGTCACTTTACATCTACCAGCATTCACTATCTCGTACACTGACCCGTGAAGATCCGGGGTAGAATAGGTCTGCAGCAACTTGCCGTAAAAGGCAACAGTGCTTGTCGTAAGAGACGACTAATGCGATCGGGTGGGACTACTCGCTGACTTGGTTGATGCATGTCATCGTATTCCAATTGCTAGGATCAATGCTCATATTGTCAGTCACTGGATTTTCTGGTCCAGACTCGATTATTTACAGATTGCCGTCATATAGCTGGGGTGCGGCGTTGAACAACAAACAAATAAACCTAACATCGTACACAATCTCGTACACCCTCACCATTTCCTATCTCGTACACCCATCCACATTCACCACTTCGTACACCTACCATGTACACCTCGTACACCCACCAACATTCACACCACGTACACTCACCTCGTACACCCACCAACATTCACACCTCGTACACCCACCACGTACACCTACCAACATTCACATCTCGTACACCCACCAACATTCACACCTCGTGCACCCACCAACATTCACATCTCGTACACCCACCAACATTCACACCTCGTACACCCACCAACATTCACACCTCGTACACCCACCAACATTCACACCTCGTACACCCACCAACATTCACACCTCGTACACCCACCAACATTCACACCACGTACACCCACAAACATTCACACCTCGTACACCCACCAACATTCACACCTCGTACACCCACCAACATTCACACCTCGTACACCCACCACGTACACTCACCTCGTACACCCACCACGTACACCCACCAACATTCACACCACGTACACTCACCAACATTCACACCTCGTACACCCACCACGTACACTCACCTCGTACACACACCACGTACACCCACCAACATTCACACCACGTACGCCCACCACGTACACTCACCTCGTACACCCACCACGTACACCCACCAACATTCACACCACTTACACCCACCAACATTCACACCTCGTACACCCACCTCGTACACCCACAAACATTCAGACCACGTACACCCACCAACATTCACATCTCGTACACCCACCAACATTCACACCTCGTACACCCACCAACGTTCACACCTTGTACACCCACCACGTTCACCCACCAACATTCACACCTCGTACACCCACCAACATTCACACCTCGTCCACCCACCACGTACACCCACCAACATTCACATCTCGTACACCCACCAACATTCACACCTCTTACACTCACCACGTACACTTACCAACATTCACACCTCGTCCACTCACCACGTACACCCACCAACATTCACACCTCCTACACTCATCACGTGCGCCTACCAACATTCACACCACTTACACCCACCACGTGCAACCACCAACATTCACACCACTTACACCCACCACGTGCACCCACCAACATTCACACCATGTACACACACCACGTACACTCACCACGTACACCTACCAACATTCACACCACTTACACCCACCACGTACACTCACAAACATTCACACCACTTACACCCACCACGTACACCCACCAACATTCACACCACTTACACCCACCACGTGCACCCACCAACATTCACACCTCGTACACACACCACGTACACTCACCACGTACACCTACCAACATTCACACCACTTACACCCACCACGTACACTCACCAACATTCACACCACTTACACCCACCACGTACACCCACCAACATTCACACCACTTACACCCACCACGTACACCTACCAACATTCACACCATTTACATCCACCACGTACACCCACCAACATTCACACCACTTACACCCACCACGTGCACCCACCAACATTCTCACCTCGTACACACACCACTTACACCCACCACGTACACCTACCAACATTCACACCACTTACACCCACCACGTACACTCACCAACATTCACACCACTTACACCCACCACGTACACCCACCAACATTCACACCACTTACACCCACCACGTGCATCCACCAACATTCTCACCTCGTACACACACCACGTACACTCACCACGTACACCTACAAACAATCACACCACTTACACCCACCACGTACACTCACAAACATTCACACCACTTACACCCAACACGTGCACCCACCAACATTCTCACCTCGTACACACACCACTTACACCCACCACGTACACCTACCAACAATCACACCACTTACACCCACCACGTACACTCACAAACATTCACACCACTTACACCCACCACGTGCACCCACCAACATTCACACCACTTACACCCACCACGTGCACGAACCAACATTCACACCTCGTACACACACCACGTACACTCACCATGTACACCCACCACGTGCACCTACCAACATTCACACCACTTACATCATCCACGTGCACCCACCAACATTCACACCTCGTACACACACAACGTACACTCACCACGTACACCTACCAACATTCACACCACTTACACCCTCCAACATTCACACTTCGTACACACACCACGTACACTCACCAACATTCACACCACATACACCCACCACGTACACCTTCCAACATTCACACCACTTACACTCACCACGTACACCTACCAATATTCACACCTCGTACACTCACCACGTACACCTACCAACATTCACACCACTTACACTCAACACGTACAGCTACCAACATTCACACCTCGTCCACCCACCACGTACACCTACCAATATTCACACCTCGTACACTCACCACGTACACCTACCTACATCCACCAACTCACACATGCACTGACACCTGACCCTGAAGTTTCATCAGACAGACATATATATACAAAAACTACATGATATAAAAAGTAAAGATAGCAAATTGAAGTTCCTTTGCACACTGACGGGAGGAAGGAAGTTTGAAAAGCATACACGTCCTTGTTTTCTAGCTATTGAAAAAACGGCTTGAGGAAATAGCCCTCTGGGGAAGCACTGATTGCGCGCAAAGTAGTGTAGCAGACACAATTTCCTGTTTGTGACATATGCATGCCTGTGTGGAAATTGTTTTTCAAAATGTCAAATTATTGATCACAGGTTTGTGATGAAGTGTGTAACGGGACTTCATCTTCATGTAAACAGGACTAGTCACAAACTCTTCACTCTTGTCGCGATGGGGATCAGGGGGTCAGGTTGAGTGTCATCGTGGCCCGATGCCAAGGATCCTTGCTCACGCTTTCAGTCACTGGTTTGAATGGTGTAGAATTATAAATTAAAAGAAACAACCAATGTATCGCTTGATGTGTTGCTGACAGTCCTTTACCCAACTGGGCCAGCCCAGTCCCCCTTAACAAAGAGTGAGTGAGTGAGTGAGTGAGTGAGTGAGTGAGTGATTTGGTGAGTGAGTGAGTGGGTGGGTGGGTGGGTGAGTGAGTGAGTGAGTGAGTGAGTGAGTGAGTGAGTGAGTGAGTGGGTGAGTGAGTGAGTGAGTGATTGGGTGAGTGAGTGAGTGAGTGAGTGAGTGGGTGGGTGGGTGAGTGAGTGAGTGAGTGAGTGAGTGAGTGAGTGAGTGAGTGAGTGAGCGGTTTTACATCCCAGCAATATCATTTGGGGGACACCAGAAATGGGCTTCACACATGGTACCCATGTGGCGAATCGAAACCTGTTCTTTGGCGTGACGCTAAATAACCACTAAGCTACCCTGCCTCTCCATAGGGAAACAAGCTACAGTATGTGCACATCTACGTCCCGCTGTGCTGGCGAAGCTGAGCTGAACTTCTGGAGAAATCTGGACCCGCACCCGTCACGGGATGACATTTGGAACACAAAGACTGACAATAAGACTGTCCATTCAAAGACGTGTAGAGATACAGCTGGTCCTGGATCACCACGGAGGCCTTTGATCGTTAACCAGATGAACCTATAGGCTGGACTTTTTTCTGTATGGTGTTGTCAATCGCCATGGCAACTACCTTTAAATCACAAGAAAACCTGAATTTGATTCAGAACAAAGCACCTTTCTGTTTCCATTATGTCTGTTTTCTTCTGGAAAAAAGAGCAAAAGATTGTATTCCAATAACCAGTTAAGGATTCTTTATTTTGATGAAATGCGATTAGGATCCTGGTTGTACAAGACACGAGATGGAAGCACACGTGAATCTTTGTGAAACAATATGCATCGATTGGTACGTTCTGGATTAAGACTTAATTAACAAACGTTGGATTCCTTTCAATGTGTTTTTTAGTCATATGCATTTATCCAGTTTGTTGTGTCGTTGCTAAAGTGAAAAATATATTCTTTGATGCTGAAGAACATCATTGAATAACCTCTCAAAAAGAAGACAGATGTGTTTTGACCGATTTCTTGAGATCAAAAGCGTCGGAAAAATACTTCATCGCTTATTAAACGTCGTGATGTCACGTGAGCCAATTCAAAATAAATCTTGCTTTTTGTAATGCAATAAACACATTCTGTCCTCTTGAAAATGATATAAACTTTCCACACATTACAAAAAACTCATGTATGCCGTAAAAGGCGACCATCTTTGTCGTAAGAGGCGACTAACGGGATAGGGTGGTCAGGTTCGCTGACTTGGTTGATGTATGTCATCGTACCCCAATTGCGTGGATCGATGCTCGTGATGTCAATAACTGGATTGTCTGGTTCAGACTCGATTATTTACAGACCGCCGTCAAATAGAATGTAAATATTATATGTTATCCCTATGATATATATTGATTCTCTAAACAATTATGTTTACAGACATGTTTACAACTATATCCAAAATATCGCAATTCAATTGAGGCTGTTTAAGTCTCAATTAAATACCCGTTTACTGTGACATATCCGAGGGATTTTACGACGCTTTCTCAGGTATGTCTGCGCAATGGACCATGTAACTAAAACTGTTACTATCCTGAGAACATAATGTTGGTTACCTCAGCATCCGGATGTATGTGATAAATTATCTGAAATACATCGTGTCTGTCTATTAAGCGTAAATACACAATGACCACATGTTGTATCACACTGGATACAAACTTGATTTTTTAGTGTTCTTAAAACCTGAGTAAAACTTTTTTTTAAAGAAGTGAGTGAGTGAGTATGTTTTTACGCCGCTTTTAGCAATATTCCAGCAATATCACGGCAGGGGACACCAGAAATGGGCTTCACACATTGTACCCATGTCGGGAATCGAACCCGGGTCTGCGGCGTGACGAGCAAACGCTTTAACCACTAGGCTACCCGACCGCCCCTTTTTTAAAGAACGATATGTTACTAACTAATACATTCGTAGGGTAACAAGTTGTGTATACTGATATGGTACCTCAATAAGAATTAACTGTGTGATTATTATGCAGAAATTTGAAACTATAATTATTTCAATTGATACTACTATGTCTATCCCGCATTACATAAACTCAATGTCTGGATGTCAAGTGATCAATTTAATATCATACGAAACTTGGCTATGTATGTTTATAAGTCTATGCAATTAAGGACAAAACTGTTGATGTATATTTCAATGATAATAATGACTGCTGTACAACTGCTGTGACACGGGCAGATGGCCTACGTAACCTTGCTGAATAAACAAACAATTTTTATAGCGTTGGGGTAAAGGGATAAAAGTTTATCCAATTTTATCAACGAGTGTTGACATATTTTATATCAAAAGACACGAGGGTGTGATTTTACTTATCATCCAACATCATTCTTCCAATTTTTTCAGTTTGTAAAACAGTGATAAGCAGTGTCTTAAGTGTAAAAAGTAGTGCTAACATCTTCAGTAGCAGGGCCATTAGTGATGTCATTTGATTGTGACGTCATGATAACCAATGACATCACAGTGATCTGCAAAGAATTGTGATGCAATTTCATTTCAGCGATATCTAGAATGTAGATATCGCTTGATCTCACCAATGCGATATCTATTGTGGGAGCCAGTTTGGGATGATAACGTATGATAAAGCGTTCGCTCGTCACCCTGAAGGTCCGTGTTCGATTCTCAACGTGTGTCCATCGCGTGAAGCCTATTTCTGGTGTCCCGTGACGTGATATTGCTGGATTGTTGCTAAATGAGTCGTAAAATCACATTCTCCAGTTATATTCGGCCTTGTGTATTCATTACACTTTCACGGAACCTAAATTGCACAACTACGATGGCTGTCAAACGAAAGGTTGTGTGGGCTGTAATCTGATTGCTTGGGAAATGTAATCTGGTTTCCGGCTCCCTATGCGCCTCGTCAGCTGATAAGAGATATGAAGAGACGGGGCCCAGCTAAATGAGATGCGATGCCCGGATGTCTCGTGGGATATTCACAATGTATGAACACATTTCTATTATCGCTCGATCCCAAATCAGAAGTTTGGTGAAATACCAAGTTAATTAAATCATATATTAATGCAAGGATTCCGCGGCATTTGACTGGTTAACCAAGCATCTGTTTTTTGCGTCTTTGATGTTATATAAGATAGCTACGCGACAAATAGAAAAGACCAATGAAGAACGAAGCGTTGTATATTTCATGATACAACATTGTACTTTCATGACGTCATTTCTGAAGATTCGAACATGCGCTCGCAACTTGCAATTGATGACGTCGTAAATTGGACGACGTTATTTTTGAGAGGGAAGTGTCTCGTGAGTTGTTCCCCATAGATGTAGCTGATGAATGCAATGGCCAACAATCGCATCCAAAAGTGGGAGTGATATGACAATCGGTATTGGGATAAATGGTGCATATAATTGACCTGAAAATTGTGATAATACCCAAACGTAACCCCCCTATACATAAAAATGACTTGTCCGACATTGCCGAAGACGGACTGTATTCAGAGTCATCATTATTTACGTGTTAAAAAATTCAAAGCTTGTACATTTTATTGACATCCGTAAAAAGGTTTTACAAAATGTTCATGTCTTATATAAGAAATAAACGACAAGTAGGAGTATCGAATAATAAAACACTGCAGGGAGAATGAACCACGATGGGCGCAGTTTATTTCTTAATAACCGAAAAATTATATTATACGCTAATATCTACACTTTACAGTGCAGACTACTTCGTAGGTTTATTTCTCATTAAAGCGCTAAACAAACTATAATAGAAGTTAATTCATAACTAAGTTTGATCAATATTTATCAGAATAACCAGGTGTATTCAGTTATCACGGATTCATGTGTCGTCGTCAATTGTAACATGACGTCATCGCATTTCATAGTGACGTCATAGCATTCGGAGGGAGTTTTTCAGATGGTTACGTGTGTATTTAGTATGTAGATAACATCATCGCATTTTATTGAGTATTCAATGTCAATATATCTATTTTTAGGCAAAAATTATTAGGCATGTTCAAATAGCTGAAGGGGGGCACGGGTGGCCCAGTCATCAAAGGCGCCGCAATTCGCTGTGCAGAGTTGCGTCCCTTGGGCACGCCAGAAACCTTGGATTGTGGGTTCGAATCCCGGTTGGCCCCGATTATGTTTCTAGGTTTGTCAGCAACATATCCGTGCTCGAGGGTTTCACCAAAGTGGTAAACGTCTGAGACCTGCATCACTTCGGGCTTTCCTCCCACATTAAGCTGACACGCCGCGATATAACTGTAATACTGTTAAAAGCGGAGTTAAACACAGCTCACTCACTCACTCACTCAAATGGCTGAAAGTCCCAAACTTGTGTCAGTAATTGTTCCTGTTCAAAGTTTAGAAAAATGCTTCATGAACACCTCTAGAATCACCCTTTTTGACACATTTTATTTGTACCTATATATTTAATCTTGTCATAAGTCTGCAACATGCAATTGTTGAAGTTTAGTCCTCATTCATATCAACATATCTCGTAAGTTCCATATTACAGCATCTATTTTACCCAATTCTTGAATTATGCAGATCCTGCGGTCTACAGTAGACTTATCCCAGTTTGTCCTTAATGGAGGCCTCGCTCGAGGCTGTTATTTTGGTTTTAAGCTATGGTGGCAACTGGATCCGTGATTTTTATCATACTAGAATGAAGATAAGATACCAATGATAATCGGGGATGAGCGTGATCAATAAAGATGGTACTTTTGTCAATGTCTTGTGGTCTGCAGGGTGCACGGTTGGCCCAGTCGTCTTAGGCGCCGCGATTCGCTGTGCAGAGTTGCGTCCCTTGGGCACGCCAGAAACCTATGATTGTGGAATCGAATCCCGGTTCGCCCAAATTATGTTTCTAGGTTTGTCAGCACCATACCTGTGCTCCTGGGTTTCAATGAAGTGGTAAACGTCTGAGACCTGCAATTCCTCCCACATTAAGCTGACACGCCGTGATGTAACTGGAATACTGTTAAAAACGGCGTTAAAGCCAACTCACTTACTCAATGGTTAAAAACATATGTTTGTACCCCATGTAGTTATTATAGCTACGTTAGCCAATTCATGTTTCGAAACATTACTGATAACATATGTGAGTGGCCTACTCTTATCCCATTACCAGCTCAACTGAATAGGGCATCATGGATACATGTTCACTTTGAGATTTCTTTGGATTCGTTAACTGCTGTGCCGTCGAACGTCATAGCATTCGGAGGGAGTTTTTCAGATGCTGACTGATTACGTGTGTATTTAGTATTTAGATAACATCATCGCATTTTATTGAGTATTCAATGTCAATATATCTATTTTTAGGCAAAAATTATTAGGCATGTTCAAATAGCTGAAGGGGGGCACGGGTGGCCCAGTCATCAAAGGCGCCGCAATTCGCTGTGCAGAGTTGCGTCCCTTGGGCACGCCAGAAACCTTGAATTGTGGGTTCGAATCCCGGTTCGCCCCGATTATTTTTCTAGGTTTGTCAGCAACATACCCGTGCTCGTGGGTTTCACCAAAGTGGTAAACGTCTGAGACCTGCATCACTTGGGCCTTTCCTCCGACATTAAGCTGACACGCCGTGATATAACTGGAATGCTGTTAAAGGCGGCGTTAAACCCAACTCACTCACTCACTCAAATGGCTGAAAGTCCCAAACTTGTGTCAGTAATTGTTCCTGTTCAAATTTTAGAAAAGTGCTTCATGAACACCTCTAAAATCACCCTTTTTGACACATTTTATTTGTACCTATATATTTAATCTTGTCATAAGTCTGCAACATGCAATTGTTGAAGTTTAGTTCTCATTCATATCAACATATCTTGTAAGTTCGATATTAAAACAGGATCTATTTTATCCAATTCTTGAATTATGCAGATCCTGCGGTCTAAAGTAGACTCATCCCGGTTTGTCCTTAATGGAGGCCTCACTCGAGGCCGTTATTTTGGTCTTAAGCTATGGAGGCAATTGGATCCGTGATTTATATCATACTAGAATGAAGATAAGATACCAATGATAATCGGGGATGAGCGTGATCAATAAAGATGGTACTTTGGTCCATGTCTTGTGGTCTGCAGGGTGCACGGTTGGCCCAGTCGTCTTAGGCGCCGCGATTCGCTGTGCAGAGTTGCGTCCCTTGGGCACGCCAGAAACCTATGATTGTGCGTTCGAATCCCGGTTCGCCCCGATTATGTTTCTAGGTTTTTCAGCACCATACCAATGATTGACACAGGTTTGAAATATAAATGTTTTATTCTTTTCAACAACTACTAATCTTTAAGCACATGAATCACCCAATGACAGTTCCTGTTGTCTTGGGCCGGCATTTCCCATATAAGGAGCGGAAGGTGGGAGTGTCGATGTTAGGATGACAGGACATGCCATTAGCACACGGGCATGTGGACGCTGTCACTTTCGTTGAACAGTCGGCGTTTCGGGATCCAAGCTTCTTGCAGTACACATAGGCTTCGGGGAATACTTCATGGACGCAGCAGAACCCAACAGGGCATTTGGGGTTACAATCAACCTACAACCATAACAACTATGAGCCGATCTTCAATGGTTAAAGGGGGAATCAAATATTTGACGTTGCAGTTTCTATAAAAGTCTTCTATCGAAACTTTGGTGCCTTTTTCCATGAGGGGCACGGACGGCCCAGTCGTCTAAGGCGCCGCGATTCGCTTCGCTGTGCAGAGTTGCGTCCCTTGGGCATGCCAGAAACCTGTGATTGTGGATTCGAATTCCGGTTCGCCCCGATTATGTTTCTAGGTTTGTCAGCACCATACCCGTGCTCGTGGGTTTCAGCGAAGTGGTAAACATCTGAGACCTGCATTACTTCGGGCTTTTCTCCCACATTAAGTTGACACGCCGTGATGTTACTGGAATAATGTTAAAAGCGGTGTTAAAGCCAACTCACTCACTCACTCACTCACTCACTCACTCACTCACTCACTCAGTGGTTAAAAACATATGTTTCTACCACATGTAGTTATTAGAGCTGAGTTAGCCAATTCATGCTTCAAAACATTAATGATAACATATGTGAGTGGCCTACTCTTATCCCATTAACAACTCAAGTGAATAGGACATCATGGATATATGTTTACTTTGAGATTTCTTTGGATTCATTAACTACTGTGCCGAGTGTTTCATCTTGACCAGGGTGCCGTTGTACAAAGCGTTCCCAGCGCTAAAGTGATCGTAACTCCCATACATTAACAATGACTAGTACAAGCAAACATTGAAGTTGCAAAGCTTATTGAACGCCCCTCGTAACTATAACTAATATTTTACATCAAAAGACACGAGGGTGAGATTTTACTTATCATCCAACATCATTCTTCCAATTTTTTCAGTTTGTTAACAGTAATAAGCAGTGTCTTAAGTGAAAAACGTAGTGCTGACATCTTCAGTAGTAGAGCCATTAGTGATGTCATTTGATTGTGACGTCATGATAACCAATGACATCACAGTGATCTGCAAAGAATTGTGATGCAATTTCATTTCAGCAATATCTACAATGTAGATATCGCTTGATCTCAGCCAAGCGATATCTACTGTGGGAGCCAGTATGGATGATAACATATGTTAAAGCGTTCTCTCGTCACCCTGAAGGTCCGTGTTCGATTCTCAACGTGTGTCCATCGTGTGAAACCTATTTCTGGTGTCCCATGACGTCATATTGCTGGATTGTTGCTAAATGAGTCGTAAAATCACATTCTCAAGTTATCTTCGGCCTTGTGTATTCATTACACTTTCACGGAACCTAAATTGCACAACTACGATGGCTGTCAAACGAATGGTTGTGTGGGTTGTAATCTGATTGCTTGGGAAATGTAATCTGGTTTCCGGCTCCCTATGCGCCTCGTCAGCTTATAAGAGATATGAAGAGACGGGGCCCAGCTTAATGAGATGCAGGGACTGGTCGGCTCGGAGTCAGTATACTGTGTCTGAGTGGGGTATTCATGTTAAACTGCGGCATGGTATCTAAGTGGGCTAACACTATAAAATCAGCTTTAGTCCGGACTAGTACAAGCAAACATTGAAGTTGCAAAACTTATTGAACGTCCCTCGTAACTATAACCGCTTCAGTGCTATGACCAACTTTTTTTTTTAATTTCCAAGCGTTTTAGCCAATCATCTCCTTTACAAACTCACCTGGGATGAACTTCCTAACAAGACACAGAAGGAGAGAACGAACAATAAATTCCACCGGGCAGCCATTGTCTGTTTTCCTGTTCAATCGTTATCAGCGTGTTAAACCACAGCCGTCTGATAAAATATATGCGAGGGTACTGGTAAGTACATAATGACGAAGAAAATGGCGATAAGAGATTTGCCATATAACGCAGGGTATTGACTGGAAAAGGAGATTTTCTTATTCATTCATTTCACTAACGGATGACGATAAAAGAAGGTTTATCGCAATCAAATACCTCGTATGTTTGTTTGTTGTTTAACGCCACTCTCAGGAATAAACATGCACATTCATTCACTATTAAGCCACGTACGACTTCACTGTTGTAAATATCTATGGTCTTGATTTGTCACAATTATGATTTAATAATGCCATGTATTCACTGGAATCTCTGACCCGTGACGATCCGGGGTAGAATAGGTCTTCAGCAACCCATGCTTGCCGTAAAAGGCGACTATGCTTGTCGTAAAAGG
Source organism: Haliotis rufescens (assembly GCF_023055435.1). Taxonomy (NCBI): domain Eukaryota; kingdom Metazoa; phylum Mollusca; class Gastropoda; order Lepetellida; family Haliotidae; genus Haliotis; species Haliotis rufescens. The sequence goes on from NW_025964223.1 coordinate 14,311,234, forward strand.
CGACTAAGGGGATAGCGTGGTCAGGCTCGCTGACTTGGTTGATGCATGTCATCGTATCCGAATTATGTGGATCGATGCTCATGATGGCAATCACTGGATTGTCTGGTCCAGACTCGATTATTTACAGACAGCCGTCATATAGCTGGCATTTTGCTGAGTGCGGCGTATCAAATATCACAAACAAATATGAACATATCTAATGCTCATCTTATGAAAGGTCAGCGTTCATGGAAGAGTCAGTGTGTGAGACTTGGTTTGATGCCTCTTTTTACTGTATTTCACTCACGGCGTATCAGCTTAATGTGGGGGGAACACCTCAAGTGATACGGGTTTACCACTTTGGTGAAACTCAAGAGCAGGGGTATGGAGCTGAGAGTGAGTGAGTGAGTTGGGTTTAACGCCGCTTTTAACATTATTCCAGTTATACCACGGCGTGTCAGCTTAATGTGGGAGGAAAGCCCGAAGCGATGCAGGTCTAAGACGTTAACCACTTCGGTGAAACCCACGAGCACGGTGCTGACAAACCTAGAAACATAATTGGGGCGAACCGGGATTCGAACCCACGATCATAGGTTTCTGGCCTGCGCAGGGATGCAATTCTACACCGCGAATTGCGGCGCCTTAGACGACTGGACGACCTGTGCCCCCTCATGGACAAAGGAATAAAGCAGGTAGTTCAACTTATCGTCCATATTCAGCTGAGAAGAAAATTCTGAAATATTGTCTCTATTTGGAACTCAAACCTCTGGTTATTTATCACAGTGCATTTGACTGTGACCCTGATTGTAAACTGGATGTGTCTGTTTTGGGTATCTCCTATAAGGAGTTACTAAATAATGTGACCAAAAATGTAAATCATGGCAAATCAGGAATATCAGTTGTAGTTGTGTTTCCTTCCAGCAACAAAATGATGTTTTAATAGTCCAGACCATCAGGATAACATGTCTCCATCGAAAGAGATTATTGTACAGAGATGTCATCAGATCATATTTAATATTGACCTTTAGATGAAAGTAACACCAATACCATTTCAATAGTGTTCTTAATTTGCAATAGTTAGTCATTTCTCAAACGTGTTTCGTTTCAAATGTCACAGGATGTTCCTGTTTGCTTAGAGTGAGTGAGTGAGTGAGTGAGTGAGTATGGTTTTACGCCCATGTCGGGAATCGAACTCGGGTCTTCGGCATGACGAGCGAACGCTTTAACCACTAGGCTACCCGACCGCCCCTGTTTGCTCAGAAACATGATAGATTTAGTCAGAAGAAACGCGAATAATTTCATGATATTTTAATCATTTTGTGTCATAGTTGTCCTATATCCGTTGTTGGAGATCAGTTCATCCAGTGATACTGCCATGTGCTGTTGTGTTAGGCTGGCATTTGCCGTACAGTGAATGGAAGGTGGCACTCTCAATGTTGGGACGGCAGTACATGCCCGAGACACACGGACAGGCGGACTCCGTCACCCTCATCGTGCAGTCCATGTTGAGGACTCCCATCTTCTTGCAGTACACGTAGGAGGGAAGGAATTCGTCACGGACGCAGCAGTAACCATTGGGACAGACGTTCATGCGATTACTTATTGATGGGTCACAGTCCATATCAATAGTCACCTGCAATGGTAAAGACTCCATTGTCAATGGTTGAAAAATCTGTTTTTTTCTTCATATAGAAATAATTGCAACATCTGTGATTCATGTTTCGAAAACTACCAGTAACATGCACGGCTAGCAGAATCATATACTAACATCAGGTGAGGGGAGGTGAAATTGGGTTTAACGTCGCGTCCAAAATTATTGCACTTATATAGCGACGCGCATGCACGTGTGTGGCTGCTTGTACTAGTCCGGACTGATGCCAATTTATAGTGCTAGCACAATGAGATACCATGCCGCAGTTTAACATGAATACCCCACTCAGACACAGTATACTGACTCCGAGGCGACCAGTCCTTGTTTTAGCCCCCTTAATGCCGAGCGCCAGGCAGAGTACTATCAACAAGTACTATCTTTGAAAGTGTTTTTGATGACTCGGCCGGGGATCTAACCCCGGACCTTCCGCTCTCCGGACGCCCTACCACTAGACCACGGAGGCGGTCAATACTAAGATCAAACACTGAGTTGTATAAGATATTATAGCTAAAATGGATAGAATTATCATAAAAACGCCCGCATGTTATCAGAAATGAGCGGGCCACTGTAACTTGATAATGCCCTCAAATTACTTGACGACGGGCCATTATCACGCCCGTTGTTAGGTGACGTCATAGGATAGGGATAGGTGACGTAACGTTCAATAGTGACGTCATCTGGTTTGTTCTGTGACGTTTCCATATTTGTAAAAGTGGGTCAGTGACATTCGTGTTGATTGCAGTAAATGTTTCAAAATCGACATTGTTGTTTCTTTTTATTTGATAACAAATTCCATCCATTTTAGCTATAATAACGGTAACGCTATTTTTCAGTGCATTATCATTTGCAGAAGCCCTCGGTCTTTCCAACTGCCCTCCTTCGTCGGGCAGTTAATGGAAGACCTCGGGCTTCTGCAAATGATAATGCCCTGAAAAATAGCGTTACCCTTATACCAGGAGCTGATTTTCACTGATCATATAATATCTATCACTATTTTGCCCTTTACACCCAATAGATTACATTGGGTGAGTGAGTGAGTATATAATAGAGACTGGTTATTCTCTATCGTTGACGTTTGTATTTATATTGGAATCTATGCCAACATTACAAATCGTTCCTTCTTGTGCAGCCATAGAAATAGGTTGCTCTATGATGTAATCTTGAAGAGATAACAGCTTTTGTGTTATAATTGACATTTTTGTTTTTAAAAAATCAAATCCTATCTTATTTACTTTCCTTTAAACTAAAATCGTTATTAGTACCTCACCTGACCAATCAGCTGGTATGAACTTCTGAAGAGGACACAGAGGGAGAGAACGGACAGTAAATTCCATCGGGTCGCCATTGTCTGTCTGTATGTGCAGTCGTTATCTAGCAGCTGTTATCAGTATGTTACAGGCAGGTCGTGTTGTTTGTGCATAATTTAAGGTTAAACCACAGCCGTCGGTTTAAGTATGCTGTGGGGTCTTGGTCACAACAGCGATTAATTGGTTACAAGATATATGCAATGTGATCCCGGTTCCTGACTTGAATAGACGGTTCATTTCAGTTACAGATGGCATGGTTTTAGATGGAAGGATTATGGCAATGAATTACCAGAAGAATAACAAGTACTATGCTTATATTTACTGATGACCCCATAGTAAATCAGACCACGGCTATGTGTCATGCAATGCATGCAATGCTGGACCATGGCTTTCACTTATCGCAGTCTCCAGCAGTGGTGTAAAACACGTGCAGAAGCCAAGTGGACTTGTTACTTGCAGGGATAGAGGCTTCTGTTGTACCCATGGTGGAGAATCGAGTCTTCTGTGTGCACAGCGTACGCTGCAACCACTAAGTTACCCAAACGCCCGTGTGTGTGTGTGTGTGTGTGCGTGCGTGCGTGTGTGTGTGTGTGTGTGTTTTTGTGTGTGTGTTTATGTGTGCGTGTGTGTGTGCGTGTGCGTGTGTGCGTGCGTGCGTGTGTGTGTGCGTGCGTGCGTGCGTGCGTGCGTGTGTGTGTGCGTGCGTGTGTGCGCGTGCGTGTGTGTGCGTGTGTGTGTGTGCGTGCGTGCGTGTGTGTGTGTGTGTGCGTGCGTGCGTGCGTGCGTGTGTGTGTGTGTGTGTGTGTGAGAGAGAGAGAGAGAAGGATGGGGGTAAACAGAACACAGCAATAACGCTAAAGTTGTTTCAAGATCAGTCGTAATCAACATCAACATCTAGCTATCTGCAAGGTGGGAACGGTAATGGTATAACAGTGGGCTTATATATACACATTATTGCCCATAACAGTAACGTCCCACTGACGTCATTATTCATACATACTGCCAATATTACGTCCGTACATCCCACGGGGAACTGTCAGTTAAGTAGACTAAGGCGTTGTGTTATAAGACTAAGATCGTGGGTTCGAGTTCCAGATTCGCCCTCATCTGATCCTTGGTTTCACAGCACCATTCCAGTGCTCGTTGGTTGCAATGGTGATTGCAGCACTTTTCTGATGTTCCTCCCACATTGAGCTGGACCCGTGAAGATCCGGGGTAGGATAGGTCTTCAGCAACCCATGCTTGCCGTAAACGGCGACTATGCTTGTCGTAAGAGGGATCGGGTGGTCAGGCTCGCTGACTCGGTTGATGCATGTTGAACAACGTACACAGAATATGTCACAGACAATTATCATAATATAATACAACTAATACATCACGAATATTTTAATCATATTTACTGACCAAACGATCATGATAGTCCCAAACGTATTAACCGCGTATGTCTACAAGGCTGCCAATTATCTAAGGTTCCGAGTTACATTCTTAAGGTGTTGACATTATTATGATTAAAGGATTAATGTTCACACTTTAAAAAAAAGAAGGCAAGTAAAATCAAGTAATCTTCCAATCTACTCATACATAATCTAAATCGTATTAATAACTGCTCGTGAAACTGATGTCTTCAAGTTGCCCTTCCAGTAGGGTCTACCGTGTGTGATGGTAGATGTCGCCGTTCATTCGTCACGCCATGTCCAAGAAATCGGTTATGACATTTCGGAGGCCTGTTAACAGTTGTTTTCTTGAGCAATCATTGATAAAGAATTCGAGTTCTAAGCCCCAATGCCATACATGGAGCAGCTGACAAATATCAATACATGGCATGCTCATGTTACCAAAGGACGTGAAAATCAAGTAAGCTTGTCATAGAAATGTTATATCTACCATTTTAACTGGTGTTCAAATATAACACGTATGTTGTTGCATAACTCACTCTCTCTCTCTCTCTCTCTCTCTCTCTCTCTCTCTCTCTCTCTCTCTCCCCCTCCCCCCCCCCCCCCCCCCCCGGACCTGTACATCACTGTAACACCTATTGGTCACATTCACAATGTCCATAGGGGCTGAGACGCGTACAGCGTTTAACTAACTTTGGCGCCATAATATCACAGACACAATAACGCATTTATTTTCATTCAAAATGTCGAAAATGTCATGAAACTTTAGATCACGTTAGCAAAACAGAACACAAACAGAACGATTTATATCACCAATATAGTATAATTACATGAACCTGTACGTGCAATCTGAAAAATCAACCGTTTGCCTTTAGGGAGCGCGAGGTCGTCATTGTTTCAGGAAGTGGAACACTAGTAAAACACAATAACAGATACATCCCTGAAGAACGACAAACAACGCATAATCGTTGCATCTGAAAGGCGCTGTCAAGCAATGGACGGGGGATAGATACATTGCATATATTCAAGGAAGATACTGTACTAAAACTAATTCTGGGTAAGCCGTCAGTAAGTGTACGCACTGCTATGCCAGGCAGCGTGACTGTGTAGTCGAGTCTTGGGTTTTTGATAAATATTGATTTAATCTACCAGACGTAGGGAAAAATGCCGAATTTCAAAAAAGGATTTGCCATCTACTCCTAGGCATAACCTAAGTGGTCATCACGCGGCCTACATGAGGACCCTTTGGGCTCACAAATAAATCATTCGAAACAAATCAGTATATTTTCTCATTCCTGTGGTTTGTCTCTACATTAGGTCCACTGACCTAAGGTAGACTCCTAAATTCCCGCCGGGACAACATCCCGCCCCAGCAATATACACCTACATTCACCAGAGCACCACAATTCATACGGCTGATGATTATAATGCGTTAATGTGATAAAGGGGCGGTCGAGTAGCCTAGTGGTTAAAGCGTTCGCTCGTCACGCCGAAGACCCGGGTTCGATTCCCGACATGGGTACAATGTGTAAAGCCCATTTCTGGTGTCCCCCGCCGTGATATTGCTGGAATATTGCTAAAAGCGGCGTAAAACCATACTCACTCCACTAATGTGATAAAAACATAACACGGCACAAGTTTTAAAGACATAGATTTATTGAATCAGTCGTAAAATCACGACACTACCCCCGGTATCTCAACCGATTTTAAGTATGCACTCCGCCGTTTTTACTGCGAGTCCCTCCACCGATCGACCGGTTCTGATAACACCTCTCACCGGTCCACCGGTTCTGGGAACACCTCTCACCGGTCCACCGGTTCTGAGAACACCTCTCACCAATCCACCGGTTCTGAGAACACTTCTCACCGGTTCTGAGAACACGTCTCACCGGTCCACCGGTTCTGAGAACACCTCTCACCGGTCCACCGGTTCTGAGAACACCTCTCACCGGTCCACCGGTTCTGGGAACACCTCTCGCCGGTCCACCGGTTCTGAGAACACCTCTCACCGGTCCACCGGTTCTGGGAACGTCTCTCACCGGTCCAGTAGTTCCGAGAACACCTCTCGCCGGTCCCTCGGTTCTGATAACACCTCTCGCCGGTCCACCGGTTCCGGGAACACCTCTCATCGGTCCACCGGTTCTGGGAACGCCTCTCACCGGTCCATCGGTTCTGAGAACACCTCTTGTCGGTCCACCGGTTCTGAGAACACCTCTCACCGGTCCACCGGTTCTGGGAACGCCTCTCACCGGTTCTGAGAAAACCTCTCACCGGTCCACTGGTTCTGATAACGCCTCTCACGGGTCCACCGGTTCTGAGAACACCTCTCGCCGGTCCACCGGTTCTGAGAACACCTCTCGCCGGTCCACCGGTTCTGAGAACACCTCTCACCGGTCCACCGGTTCTGAGAACGCCTCTCACCGGTCCACCGGTTCTGAGAACACCTCTCACCGGTCCACCGGTCCTGGGAACGTCTCTCACCGGTCCAGTAGTTCCGAGAACGCCTCTCATCGGTCCACCGGTTCTGGGAACACCTCTCACCGGTCCACCGGTTCTGAGAACGTCTCTCACCGGTCCACCGGCTCTGGGAACGCCTCTCACCGGTCCACCGGTTCTGGGAACGCCTCTCACCGGTCCACCGGTTCTGGGAACGCCTCTCACCGGTCCATCGGTTCTGGGAACGTCTCTCACCGGTCCACCGGTTCTGGGAACGTCTCTCACCGGTCCACCGGTTTTGGGAACGCCTCTCACCGGTCCATCGGTTCTGAGAACACCTCTCACCGGTCCACCGGTTCTGAGAACACCTCTCACCGGTCCACCGGTTCTGGGAACACCTCTCACCGGTCCACCGGTTCTGGGAACACCTCTCGCCGGTCCACCGGTTCTGAGAACACCTCTCACCGGTCCACCGGTTCTGGTAACACCTCTCACCGGTCCACCGGTTCTGAGAACACCTCTCGCCGGTCCACCGGTTCTGAGAACACCTCTCACCGGTTCTGAGAACACGTCTCAACGGTCCACCGGTTCTGGGAACGTCTCTCACCGGTCCACCGGCTCTGGGAACGTCTCTCACCGGTCCACCGGCTATGGGAACGTCTCTCACCGGTCCATCGGTTCTGAGAACACCTCTCGCCGGTCCACCGGTTCTGAGAACGCCTCTCACCCGTCCACCGGTTTTGGGAACGTCTCTCACCGGTCCAGCAGTTCCGAGAACACCTCTCACCGGTCCACCGGTTCTGGGAACACCCAACATCTCTGAGAATGAGCGTTTGCAGGGGACGTTCAAGGTTTCAGAGAGATTTTACCTGGACATAAGAGCCTACCAGCACCTGGACTTCTACCCTAACGCTATTCTAATCCGGATCTTCATTTGGTTATACAGCTGTGACTCCAGTATGGCACTAACTTAAATATGTCTTGAAACAACCTCGACGATAATAAGCCTATTGTACTTGTTACAAAAGCGTTTGCGATCAATAGCCATTTTTCGGGTTAATATTCAACAAGAGGCCAAAGTCATCGATATCCTCCACATGGTAAATACTTGTGAATAAGTCAGCCAGTAAAATCAACTTCCCCCGAAATGCCAAACTTTCAAAAGGCACCAGTTCACCTCTGGGCCTATCTATGTACGCAGTTTGGTGAAGAAATAGTGTACGGTTTCCAAGATCTGCTCCAGAAACGAGCACTACCACCATTTCCAGTCTAAGTCAACGTTTTTGCCATGGAAACTCGAATTTTCTATTTTAAAACATCCCAATCTATCAAAAGGCATCAGTTAACCACTAAACTTATGTGTGTGCCAAGTTTGGTGAAGAAATATTGTACGGTTTACAAGATCTGTTCTGGAAACGACATCTTTCCGACAAACGGACGGATTGACGGTGCACCTAATGTACCAGCTGAAACAAAGTAGATTACATTATACTCTTCTATAGCATAATATTCAGTGAGAGACATAGATACTTAGTTATCCAATAAGTCTAATCTGATAAAGGTTATTTGAACGTAATATTCTGATGTTTTGGTAAAAAATATACTCAATCGTGTACAATAATACAAATATATATCACAGCGTATTTTGCAAACGTGTAATTAATATCATGTTTTGTTCATAATATTCATTATCTTGTCATTGTTAGGATAGTGCACGCTTCACACATTTCATTCCTGTACGTGTGTCAAATACAATATCACAAATATGTATCACTTTATAGTCAGAAACGTGCACCGCCTCCGTGGTGTAGTGAATAGAGCGCCTGTCCAAAATATGGCAGAACGGTGGTGTGCTGGCACCATGAAACCAGTATAAGTCCGGACTATCACAAGCAGCCACAAACGTGAAATATTTTTGAATGCGACGTTTAAGCTTATTTCACCTCACCGTACCTCGTACCGTTCCATGTTGACATAGGTAGACATTTGTGCAGTATAAAAGATAAAATGATAATAAAAGATAAAATATAAAAATTATATGTTAAACCCTGATTCATAAACATGAACACACTTTACTTTCTGAAAAAAATAGAGGTGATGTGTGGCGGAAAGTGAGATTTTGCACGATACATATAGATAGAGATCTCATTAAATTCAAAACGTCATCGCTGGAGTATATTCAGTGTCGATGATCTGCCGAAACAGATTCCTTGAGCATAAAAGGACATTGTGAATAAAGTACATGTATAGGAATGGACACTGAAATTGATTGAGTGATGACACCAGGTGGTCCCCAAAGGGATAAGCGCTTCCTGTTCTTCTGGATCACCCACTTAGTGAACATTGAACTATCATCGGAGATTCTTGAAGAAAGAGGTTTTGATCCAATGTATAGTGGCGCTTGCAACATTGCCACCATCCTTGGACCCGTATGAAAAAAACGAATCTGTGAGAATTATTTTTAATTCGTAATTGGTTGTATTCTTGTTGATATACCAATGGATTTGTTTCGAACCTTTTTAGCTGGGTGAGAGTAGGGTCAATATATGGCTTCACCATCTGCCAGGAGGAGACGACAGAAGTCGGAAAGGTGATAGAATATTTAGATCTATTTTAGCTGCAGCGATTTGTGGCTGAAATCTGATTGCAAGTGGTGGAACCAGGTTGGACAAATTTCGACACGGGTTTTCATACTGAGGGTTGAAAACACAATTGTATGCTGGGTTTGATTGATTTGAATGTATTTCAGAGATGTATTGAAGTGGTAGTTTAATGCGGGGTTGTTCGAGGGAAGCTGATGATTTGTCCACAGGAGAGGTCGTAAAAGTTCCAAGACATCGCCTTAGGCCTAAGTGGTGTATAGTGTCTATTTTTCAAAAATTGCATTCGCAACCTCCACAATAGACAATGGAACTATAGTCTAGTGTAAAGCGTTTTAAAGATCTGAACAAGTGAAGGAGGGTTGTGTGATTTGAAACAGTGAGTCAAGAGCCTCTATGCACTTTCCCTTTAGATATTTGATCTGTGGTGAGAATGTTAAATGACGGTTAGATATGAGGCCCAGTCGGTACGACCGATTGTTGATTTAAATTCATTAAAGTTTATTGATCCCGATCTGGGTGTCCCACCTCTTTTGCATGAGATCCCGAATATATATTTTGATGGTTGGTTTGAAATCGTTGTGCGAGATAAAGAGTGGAGATAACGGTTTGTCAAGAGCTGCTCTATCTGCAGCATCGGCTTTTGAGTAACCTGCTGTGCCCACATGACAAGGCAACCAGCAAAAGACAATGGGAGATAGGTCAGTGGAAAGATCATTTAAAAGTTATAAAATGTCAAGAATTATGGGATGATTTGAGGAGATACTTTAAAGTATCTAAAATTCCCAAACAGAGCTTTAGACCTTGGTGGCGTATAGTGTCTAATTTTTGTAAACTGCTTTTGCATGCCTCACTATAGACAATGGAAACATAGTCTAGTCAAAGTTAACGATCTGTACAAGTGAAGGGTCCCCTCCCCACTCGGAATTTGAAAAGACAAGTTAAGAGCAATATTTGCCTGATGGTGAACATTGCTATACAATCGCAAGAGATGCACATTACTCCACAGTTAATCTAAAACATCTCTTTTCCCATGTAAGCGAGCATCTCATCTTAAGTTACTTGAAAAGATGGGTCTGTATCATAAATGTTAAATTTGGTTGGAGGTTAAAGTACCGTAAAATTATTGTCCCCCTGTGTGACACTTGATTCCTATCATAATCGATGTAACTATCATCAACCACTGTTTTAAAGCAACTCATTGCTGAGTATGTTGAAATATTCCATTCGTACATGGGGACTTTACTTGGAAGAAAGGAAGTCCCAAATTGACTGATGATGAAAGCAAAGAGGATCTTGCAACTCTTTAATTGGACATGCCAACAGTAAAGCGGAAACATTACGAGAGAGCTTTTTCTCTGTTTAATCAGTTCTTATTGAAGACATGGTTCCACCTTCAGGAGAGGTGATCTTGGGATTTGAGCCTTTTAATGAACCTGATATAGTAAACATTATAAGATCATCAAAGAAGACAAAATGTCGCCTTCATCTAGTGCCTACTGAACTGATCTTAGACTATTTGGTTATACTGCCAGTTATAACGCAGATTGTCAATCTCAGCTTTAGTACAGGTACTCTTCCCTGACGCATTGAAGCATGCAGTTATCAGGCCTCTTTAGAAAAAGAAAGATCTTGACACAGGTATACTTAAAACTATAGACCAGTTTCTAATTTGAGCTATCTCTCAAATGTTAAGACATGGTTCCACCTTCAGGAGAGGTGATCTTGGGATTTGAGCCTTTTAATGAACCTGATATAGTAAACATTATAAGATCATCAAAGAAGACAAAATGTCGCCTTCATCTAGTGCCTACTGAACTGATCTTAGACTATTTGGTTATACTGCCAGTTATAACGCAGATTGTCAATCTCAGCTTTAGTACAGGTACTCTTCCCTGACGCATTGAAGCATGCAGTTATCAGGCCTCTTTAGAAAAAGAAAGATCTTGACACAGGTATACTTAAAACTATAGACCAGTTTCTAATTTGAGCTATCTCTCAAATGTTACTGAGAAAGCTGTTTATATGAGACTTTAGGACGACTTACAAATCAGTATGGCCCGGGGGAAAAGTATGGAACCAGCACTGTTACGAGATGTTAATGAGCTCAAGTATCATGTTGACAAGGACATATGGCTACTTTAATCCCCCTCGACAGCATAAGACACTGTGGATCATGTAATACTTCTCAACATATCTACTGATATAAGGATATGAGGTGTTGCTTTGAAGCTCATAAGGTCCTATCTAGATGGAAGACAACATAGTATGGCAATTGGGAATATTGAGAGATCAGGTTCTGCTACCCTGCATTGTGGAGTTCAAAGAGATTACAAAAGAGCATGACGTGGATCACCAGCAGTGTGACACACAGGTCATCGATGGATTTGAACCAACAGAAATCACTGACGCACTGCACAGGACTACTGACTACACACATCAAGACTTGGATGACAGAGCACATTGAAGTTGACGGTGACAACACTTAGACACTGTTAGTTGGCACACAACATCAGCTGCAGGGGACAAGTTATGAAAGAGTCACAGTTGGCCAGGCAACCATTCCATTTTCTGCAACAGTGAAAGGTTAAGGGAAGGTTATTGATTAACATCTTCCAACTGATGCACAGGTTGACAATTTGAGAACGTCCTGCTATTCCCACCTAAGATGCCTTGGAAAAATACGTCATCTCATCACCCCAAGTTCATCCATGATCCTTGTTCAGTCCTCGGTACTCTCTGGAATAGATGCTGTCCAATGTTTACTGTATGGAATCAATAAATCTTCACTTCATAAGCTTTAGATGGTACACCATACTGCAGCTCATATTGTTTCCACATCGAAATTCTCACATATTACGTCAGTACTCGTGACACTGCAACGGCTGCCTGTTGAATTCCGAGTCCAATACATAGTAATCTGCCTCAGATACAAATGTCTGCATAGCCCAGCACCAACCTATCTGTCAAGTCTAATACACCAGTACAATCCATACAGAACACTCTGATTACAGCAACCGGAGGTCCTCGCTACAAACTCGCAATTGGTCCTTAACTTTGAAACAATATTCCGCTTCAAATGAGACTATCACCCACTTAGGACACTTTCAGATCTATTCCTAAGACCTAACTATTCAGAGAAGCTTATTCCTGTGAGACTATTGTTGCGCTTTGAGCAAAGATTTAGTGTATGGGGACTGGCGCGGTACAAATACACTGTATTATCATTATTATTTTGCAACCATGGCCAAATGAAGCAATGTCAGTTTAAAAATACAAACGTAAGTAATTGTTTAGCTGGTCACTTGCTTGCTGCTGTTCCATGACCTCCGTTGACCCTTTGCGACTCAGTGGGGCGCACATCGAAAATGATAATATCCTGACATGATTTGAATTTGCTATTGTCGTAATGTTTAGACAGAAATAGGTATATAATGCTTAAGAAATTAGACATAGTGAGGATGCTACACATGCAAACGTGCAGTGTGACGACATATGTTACGGATTTGACCAAGGATTTTAGGAAGGCGTTTCACATAATTTCCATAAAATTACTTACATTGGTACTTTGTCTCATTTTTTACTTGTAAGGTTTGAAAACAGGTTAAACACATCATAAACACATTAATTAAGTAAGCAAGTACTGATTTGTCAAATCCGTTATCCGTCCTATTGTTGTATTTTCTTCCTTTTGCCTCGCCTGCTTGAAATCATGCGTGAAATGTGAATTTACGCCTGAAATGTGTGTGCGTCTCACATTTCTTGATCGTCGCCTGAATATGAGACTTTTTCTTCCACACCAAAACGAGTCCTATAAACACACATTAAATAATGCAGCTAAATAACTTTGACATCACCTGGTCACTTCTGTAAAACTGGTCATTCTCTTACACTAACATCAACATCTCTAAATGTTATAATCAACTTCATTTTTAATGCGATCCGTGGCAGAAAGTCATAGCATCGACCCACGCTATCTCCCATTCATCCAGATTATTGCTACCGCCGTTTCCTCTTTCGTCGACGTTTACTACAAATATGGGGTACTGGAAGCTCAACAGTCATGGATACAGGTTACAACAACAACATTGGAGCTACGAGGTAAAACCTTTGATATTTTGGTAGAAATATGTGGCGTTACAATGGGATACAAATATTATTTAGGAATTTGATTGGGTTTTTTAACATTGAAATAAACTTCATTTTGAAAATAATGTTATGAATAGCACAGCGATCAAGCTGAAATTGTATGTTGTGGATAATTAATATGTTTCAAGGCATCGTCTGTTTTCAGTTTGTCCTGTTGCGAAAATAGATGTATTATATTACATCTGCAAAACTGTTGTGACAAAAGTACGTGGGTGATACTTTGCATACACGAAAGTTACTATAACATTGTTCATGAAAGAACATTGCAGTGATTCAATATTGGCATCTCACACCAAACAGGGAAAGTTGCCTAAACTCAGACACAGACACAGTACACTGACTCCGTACACTGACTCCGAGCCGACCAGTCCTTGTTTTAACCCCTTAATGCCGAGCGCCAGACAGGGTAACAACAAGTACCATCTTTTAACGTCTTTTGGTATGACGCGGCCGGGGATCGAACCCCGGACAATCCGCTCTCCGGGCGGACGCTCTACCACTAGACCACGGAGGCGGTGTTGTGTGTTATATCTGCTACTAGGTGTGTCAAGCATTACATGGTTTAGTTACGTGAAAGCAAAGGTGTGTGTGTGTCTTAGGGGTCGTTGTTCTTACAGGGAGTGGGATCACTGGTAAAACACAAAAAGGGATACACCTATGAAGAACGACGCAGCTGTAAGGCGATATAGAGTAATGGCCGCACTAGTATTCCGTACACTTAAACGACTTTGGGGTAATTTAAAAGTAAATTGCCCCCAAAGTCAGACTGAGTGTGACGTATGTGTGACTGAGTAGTTGAGTCTTAGGGTTTTAATAAATATTGACATGTCTACCAGAAGTAGGTTCAAAGCCTAATTTCCCAAAAAAGGTTTTGTGTTAGTAGCAGGGTTATGATGTCAGGTGCAGCAGGTAGGAACATCTTTGTTAGTTATTAGTTTCTTTGAAAACACAAACACAAAAACGATTATTAATTAAAAAAATATGTTAAGTTTTCTGGTGATTTAATTGTATTAGTGTGGAAGTGTTTTTTTATGGATTGGCAGGTGTGTAGGTGTATGTTTTGTTTTGTTGGCTACAGGTCGGTGATATTTTTCGTCATTACAGATGGGGGTAATATGTCACCTCCTGATACCCTTACTTCCAACTGTTGACTATTTTATATGATCCCTCGCGACGCGTTTTGCAGGGGGTATTAAAATGTACACCGTCAATCCGTTCGTCCATCCGTCAATCTATGCAAGATGTCATTTCCGGAGCAGATCTTGAAAAACGTACACTATGTCTTCGCACATAGATAGGACTTGTGGTGAACTGGTGCCTTTTGATAGTTTTGGATTTTCGGGGGGGAATATTTTCATAGTTCCAGGGTAACAATTTTGACATAGGCTGGATATGGTGGTAGTGCTCTTTTCCGGAAATCTTAAACGACGTGCAATAATTCTTCATTAAACTTGCCACATAGATAGGTCTAGTGGTGAACCTTTTGATAGTTTGGGATTTTTTTTCGACAACCTTGTGCCATGACGCCAAGAGCACTTTGAAAAAGGTGCTTTCTTGGAATGCATACTTACACCTGGGCAAATAGGCCTGCCATTTCAAACGTGACACAAAGGAGTCAAAGTGACAAACACAACAAACTATTAATATATGCTCATGTTTAGCTGATACCATACATTATCAAGACCCGTGAAGATCCGGGGTAGAATAGGTCTTCAGCAACCCATGCTTGCCGTAAAAGGCGACTATGCTTGTCGTTAGAGGCGACTTACGGATCGTGTGGTCAGGCTCGCTGACTTGGTTGATGCATGTCATCGATCCCAATTGCGTGGATCGATTGTCATAATGTCAATTACTGGATTGTCTGATCCAGACTCGATTATTCACAGACCGCCGTAATATTGCTGAATGCGGCGTTAAACAACAAACAAACAAACAAACTTAAACAATTTATTTTTACACAAAATTACCCTGCCACAGATTACTTTTTACAAATTTGTGTAGGTGTAAGTGATATGTAAGTAGACATGATCAAATTATACACTTCTTTCAATTATCGGGGCGGTCGGGTGGCCTAGTGGTTAAAGCGTTGGCTCGTCACGCCGAAGACCCGGGTTCGATTCCCGACATGGGTACAATGTGTGAAGCCCATTTCTGGTGTCCCCCGCCGTGATATTGCAGGAATATTGCTTAAAGCGGTGTAAAATAATACTCACTCACTCTTTCAATTATCCATTACATTAAAAACAAATTCGGTATACTTTCTTTAGCCCCTCAGTTTATGAATTGATAATGCGACCCATTTTAGTAACAAAGTTGTGCGAAATGTAATTTAATATATCCCACCCTTAAGGCATACGTTTATGCCTCATAAGTATTCATGGTAATTAAGTGATATTATAGTGGCGATAAACACGATGTCACAGCTCTGTGCAGGCAACGAACCTGATGCATTTAAATGAAGTAAAAAAGGATATAAACCTAAGGCATCGTTCCGTGCTTTGATGTGACCTTTGTCTAATATTTTGCCTACAGATACACGCAACCTAGTGTGACGTGACAATATATTTACCACATCAAAGAACACATGTTATGGGGGCAAACATGATGATCAAACTCATATTCAGGGTAATGAAAATGTTGTTACGGTTGAAACGTTTCATTTGCAGAATAATTAGAATGGCTAAGGTATATGAAGCAACATGTACATGAATGCACACATTAACACTGTCGTTGAGTTTAAATGCCTAAAGGCATGGCAAAGAATCGAATAGAGGATATATAATTAGCTTGTGGAGTGATGTATTTGCACATGGCTGTTGGAAAAGACTTGGCATAAGCAGTGACAATATATTGTCTGGTATTCTGGATAATAGTAGAACTTTAAACGTTGCCAACCTCCAGCAAACAATGATCGATGAAAAACATACTTTGTTTCTTAATGCCAAAATTATCTCGCTTCTTTTTCTTCCTTTTTTCAACTTAAAAACGTCCCACTCTTTGGTCCGAATTTTTTTTTACATAGCCAATTTTTCTCGGTCAAATTCTAATTTCTTTAAAGCCAAAAAAACTGGGTTTTTTTCAACAATCGCCAAAGCGTCATCAGCCAAAATTTCTTCCTCAACCGGGTATGTAATGAAAACATCTTGGCATCGGCCTTAAGCACACCTGATTTGATGTCAAGTTTGTAATGTTTTGGGAAATTCAACCAGTTCAGATTTTTTGAGTACAGAGACTTGTTCGTAGAAGGTATGCTAACAACCCATGTTCACTAAACACCATTGTGATAATTGGTCTCACACAAGATGAGGCAATAATATGTTTATCATATAATCTTGACAAACAATGTTTGGATATATGAACTTTCAATCCCGGACGAGTCCCCATTTTCTGTTACGTGTCGACTTCCAAATTTTTCACAATAAGTGAAATATTAAGCGTAAAACAAACAAACAAAGAAATGGTATATAACTAACTATTGTATTATAAGATTAACTAGGTTTACAAATCAATTCCAGTTGCTACGCAACAATTGTAATAGGAGAGATAATAATATTCACCGAGCAGCAACAATGGTCAAGCTTCCAAAATAGACCTGGGCTGGATATCAAGGGTGAAAACAATGATCTTTACACATCCGCTGGTCGTGATGTAATGAGAGATGATATATTTAGAGAATATCATCCGAGTGTCTTTTGAGATCAAATATATCAACGAGTGTTGATAATATTTAAATCAATAGACACGAGGGTCAGATATTTTTTATCAACCAACGTCATTCTTCCAACTTTTTCAATTTGTAGCCAGTAATAAGCAGCGTCTTAAGTGTAAAAAGTACTGCTAACAGCTTCAGTAGCAGAGCCATTAGTGATGTCATATGATTGTGACGTCATGGTAACCAATGACGTCACAATGGTCTGCAAATCATTGTGATGCAATTTCATTGCAGCAATATCTACAATGTAGATATCACTTGTCATCACCCAAGCGATATCTCCTGTGGGAGCCAGGAGGATAGATAGTCTTATATAGTCTAAATATCTTTCGTTAATGACGATACATGTCTGTGAAATACATTTCTGGCGTGTAGGTCAATATCTGGTGTGTCCACCATGTTGGGCGATATATGAACACCACCTTGATGGATACTTCAGATTGACGTGCTTGTGGTTGACCTTTCTATTGCCCACCCTTCTGACAGCAACGCTACCCCAAACTTGGCTACGTTGATGGATGCGAGGTCTGTGTGGTACACTCCACGCCCGAGAACATCCCACAGAAGCTTCATTGAGGACATGTCAGGGGGAAAATCATGATGTAGTCTGGCATTGTCATCATACAGTTCAACATTTCTATCGAAAATACCAGCTTATGGAATAACGACAAATGACTGACCAGTCAAATGTCCATTCATAATAAAGAAATCAATTCACCTGATATGCGTGATACCCACACTATGACCCTACTGCACCACTGTTCGGAATTTATCTATTGATAGATTTGAATTATTGCATTGTGCAATTCATGTGATGAGACAATCTGGTCTAGGTCTCGTTTGTTGAGGCCTGACACGCCCAGGCCTCCTTGCAACCCCACCCGTTTGACGGTACTTGCTCCATAGTCGAGAAATTACACTTATTGATTTAACAAACATTCGGGTAACTTGGGATGTTGACGTCCCCCTCCCTCTATCCTTCCCACAATTCGCCATTTTGCCTGTTCATTGAGTGACTGCCTCGGGGGCATTTTAAGCGTGTGCTTAGCTCATTTGCATTAGTGTTGTGTTCAGATACATTGCCTTGGTATTATAAAAAAAATGACAATTTAATGTTCACCTCAACAATAGCTGCAACCAATTCGTTAGTTCCCTTACGTTTTGTCGGTCGTGTAGCTGTACAGAGCTGCCCAATGAAGCTTTTTCAGAAAGCGTACAAAGGAACTAATTTTCGAAACAGAATTAATTTACTTTCCGAGTCAAGCCTATATATTTACAACAGATATGTTTCTAAAACATTATTTTTGTGTGTGTTAAATCTTAAAATTATCACTAATTTTGGGAAAAGCCCAACAGAGTGATGAATAGATGAGTGAAAAAATATTGGTTACCCAATTGTAATAACCCAATTAAAAGAAACCCTAGAGTAAAAACTCAATTGTTAAAAAGGTTATCTGGAGCTCTGCATATCTGTCTCAATTTTTTTGTCTTTTTTAATTATTTTCAAGTCCTGAATATTGCTGCTCTGTGCGATATTCGTCCTCTCGAAGAGCAGTTGTTCCTCCTTGCAACCCCACCCGTTTGACGGTACTTGCTCCACAGTCGAGAAATTACACTTATTCATTTAACAAACATTCGGGCAACTTGGGATGTTGAGGTCCCCCTACCCTCTATCGTACCCACAGTTCACCTTAAATAAATGGCTAAATATAATATAGATAGATTTGATATTGTGATTTATAGTTACTTTCATTAAAATCTAATTATGTACTACATTCAACACAATGCGGCCATGCTAACACAATGCAAACATGGTAGTTTAAGTGTATGTATGTCCCTGAAGATTTAGCAATCATAAGACAATATGCAAAGTACAAGAAACCTGAGCATAGTGGTAATTAATAACACATACCGTTATTGTATAATAAACATTATAATTATTTATGAACGTTCCAAAACCCATGAATGCAACTTATACACTTCTATAAACTGAGTGACTTTAAGTTTTACGTATTCCAGCCGTACAGTGACAAGCAAAACTCGTATGGAGCAGTAAATAGTTATGACTATTATTGGACAGGACGAAATAGATCGGCATCAACCAAATAGAAAACGCCTGAGAATGATCAGACTCCATTGGTACACTACTACATTGGTACAATCCCCATCGATGGCACAGCTACAACCAATTTCATTTTATAATTATTTTACTACCAATTTGTAAACTATCTAACTTTGTTCATCAAAATGTACCCCACAAGTAGTTTCTTTTAAAACAACAAATCATTAAAGGAGAACATATATTTTTCAAAAGACCTTTGACAGATGATGTTTGGAATTATTAATCCCTTGTGAGTAGAAGATCACCAGCCGAGCTGGTCATGCTTCATCGTGACTGATTCTTGAAACAAATATTCATGTGTAAAAAAACAAATAAATCTCGACTGGGAATCTAGTTAGGTGTTTCAAAAAGATAAATTCATGTAATCTGTTGATATCGTCTTATGTTTCATTTTATCTCTGATGTACCTCGTAACAGGTTTGACATCACAGTATGGTTTGTAGAGTACTCTACGTCCTGTAACAGCAGCTATTGTGTTACCAATGATTCCAGCATGCCTGGGTAACCAGCTGAAGACAATGTCATATTGACCAGTAACAAGATATTTTAACAATTCAACAATTTCAAGTAAAAACGTTGATGTGTACATGACATGACATGACATAAACACACGAAAGAGAGTATGAAAACATTAATTTATTTTAGAGCCCTTAAATTTTGCTGTAAAAGTTTAACTATCATTTGATAATCTCGATCATAAAGCTACAGTTGCACTCTCCTCCATAAAAGATGAAGTCGTTATTCAGTTTGGGGCGTATGAGAGCTCTGTATAATTGGAGGTTTTTTTCAGATCCCCCTCCCACTTTGCATTTGAAGAGCCCTTAGGTATTGCTCTCTAAATATTTAGTATGTGATAAAACCTTAAATGATGGTACGAAATAATGGCCACGAACTTGCTGTCCTTTTCATTTTCATTTAACTTTAAAAGGAATGCAATCCAGTACAACTTAGAGTTAAGAGATCATGCTAGCAATCCATGTAGGTGATACCAAAAGTTAATTTGTTTATCTTCAATTATTTTGCATTTGATCTCAATTGCACGTAGTGATAGGTTTGATATCACTGTATGAGAATAGTTGTCACATATGTTTTGAGTGCAGTTCGTTCTGCAGCACCAGCCAGCAGCAGCTAGATCATTTAAAAAATCAACAATTCCAAGTAAAAAGTGGATAAAAACACGAAAGAGAGAATGGAAAACATTACGAACTTTTTTGTTTAGGTTGGTTATTACTTCAACTGTTTGACTGGCATTCTAGGAGTAAGCGAATAAGTAAGGAAAACTCTATAACAACTTTATGGATAATAACTTCTGGTTCATGCATATAGCAACGTTTCGATGTAGATTCTTACACCGTTATCAAGCTGGAGTGACAACAACCAAGTGATGCGATTTATATGTGCATGACATGTTGTGAAAAGCAGCAGATTAACACAGACAACAACAGTAATAGATAATAAGCAGATATTGGATGAAACTTCGCGAAGTGCATTAAATCACATGAGTATCTTGAGTACAAACATGAAAAGATTTAGAAAATATATGTCGACGCCCAGTTGACGATACACATGCTTGAAAATGGACAAAAATCTACAGTTTACGAACCACACGTCGATTTCATTACACGGGTTTGATTGGACTAGCAGGAAACATACTGTGAACTTCGAAATGTGATTGGTTGTGGTCACAAATTGGCAAAGCAATGACCTGACCAATGGTTGCTCATACTGGATGTAGATAGGTAGAGTTCATTACAACATACATGGGCGTCTCCTCATGTGAAAATATAATAACGTTGATTGTTTGCACATCAACGTACCTAACCACCCTTTTCTGTAAATGGACCTACCTATTGATAAATTATATACATATAGGGAGTTCACCTGTTTTGAAGCAGTGAATCGGTTGTTCTGTTGCAACAGATAGCGATGGGAAATCTCGGTCTTGTCGTATTAGCTGTAATGCTTATGTCGGGCCTTGCCAGATGCGAAGAACACACTCGTTTCCTTGTTGAAATCGTTGAGCCAACAGGTGTCACTGATGTTAAGACCACCATGGCCACTGTGAAGAGGATCTTGGACAAAACAGAGGGTGTTGAATTCATGTTCAAGGTTGGTTCAAATTGATATGCTGTGTTTGCTCAAAATGCATTGTGTGGATTTGGAAGAATTTAAATTGATATTCACTTTACTCTATCTATTGAAGTATAACTGCAAAAATCATGTTGAAGGGGTAAACAGTTTTAACAATACACAATGATGCATCTGTGTGTCTTATTGCAGGAGGTTGGCGAACCAAGAGTATTAGTAAGTACAAACTTGATAATGAGTGTGATGTGATCATAAAGAGAGTTTTAAAGATCGTGAATACATTTTGAAGCCTTTGATCCAATATTGTCATATGTTCAACCAATCGAAAGCTAGCGCCAAGGTCATTTACTGGATGATTTAACGTGTAAGTGTCAATTTGCATGGCAATCGATAGTTCAGAAAATAGTAGAAGGTAAAACCTCGTCAGGCCGAAACAATGCATCATGTTTACATTTAGCGTGAAGATAGAGTTTGCTTTAACTTAGTTGGCACTTTAAGTGCTATTCTATGCACCGACACCACTGCTGACGTTGTAAGATTGTGTTTCCAATTTGATGAATTTGTGACAAAAATCATGTCCTATCCAATTCCCTATTTTGACGATATGTTCTCATAGTATTTTTCTGACATTGCCACAAACTATGAATTACTTATCTTCTTCATGCTTTTCCAGTTACATATAGAACTGACGAAACATAGGGGAACTGATGAAATGATAGTGAACGACATGGTGCAATGAGGATAAATGTCTGTTAACTATTGATAGACTTGCATATAATTGCCCTTTCTAATGGACCGCCTCCGTGGTCTAGTGGTAGAGCGTCCGCACGGAGAGCGGAAGGTCCGGGGTTCGATCCCCGGACGCGTCATACCAAAAGACGTTAAAAGATGGTACTTGTTGTTACCCTGTCTGGCGCTTGGCATTAAGGGGCTTAAAAAAAGGACTCTGTGTCTGAGTGGGGTATTCATGTTAAACTGCGGCATCAGTCCGGACTAGTACAAGCAGCCACACACACATGTACATGCGTCGCTATAGAAGTGCAATAATCTTGGACGCGACGTTAAACCCAATTCCACCTCACCTCACCTTTCTAATGCCTGCCCTTCTGCCAAAACCGCTTCCGGTGGGAGGGTGCTGGGTCTGTGGCGTGCACTCCACGCCCGAGGACATCCCACAGAAACTTCATTGAGGACACGCCAGAGGACCGTATGCCTTGTCACGATTTGGTCGGGCATTGTCATCACACAGTTTAAAATTTCTACCGACAATACTAGCGTTTGCACAACGACAGGGCGCATTTCGTCAACATATGATTGACCATTCATAATAACAAATCAGTTCGCCTGCAATGTGTGATACCCACACCATGAAACTACTGTCCAAATACCGACCGTGGTCAAGCATTGTTGTCCGGGGATACAGCTCGACGCTACATCACCAGCAACTTTTTCTGCCATCTGTGAGTCGGTGGTAAATTATTGAAGCACAGTCTGTTCCTGGTGTCGCATGACCCACCCCAATCTGTGCCGTCTATGTTATGTTGTTTGGGTCACACCCTTCACAGGACGCCATCTTCTCAGGTGGGCTGCATAGACCCGGTTTGTAGCGGTAGACGTTGAAATAGACCTTCCTGTTATTGTACAGAATTCTCCATTGTAAGACTTAAATCTCTTGCATTGTGCAATTCATGTGATGAGACAATCTGGTCTAGATCTCGTTTGTTGAGGCCTGACACGCCCAGGCCTCCTTGCAACCCCACCCGTTTGACGGTACTTGCTCCCTAGTCGAGAAATTACACTTATTGATTTAACAAACATTCGGGTAACTTGGGATGTTGACGTCCCCCTCCCTCTATCCTTCCCACAATTCGCCATTTTGCCTGTTCATTGAGTGACTGCCTCGGGGGCATTTTAAGCGTGTGCTTAGCTCATTTGCATTAGTGTTGTGTTCAGATACATTGCCTTGGTATTATAAAAAAATGACAATTTAATGTTCACCTCAACAATAGCTGCAACCAATTCGTTAGTTCCCTTACGTTTTGTCGGTCGTGTAGCTGCACAGCTGATGATTTCCAGACCTGCCCAATGAAGCTTTTTCAGCAAGCGTACAAAGGAGCGCTAATTTTCGAAACAGAATTAATTTACTTCCCGAGTCAAGCCTATATATTTACAAGAGATATATTTCTAAAACATTATTTATTTTTTTGTTAAATCTTAAAATTATCACTAATTTTGGGAAAATCCCAACAGAGTGATGAATAGATGAGTGAAAAAATATTGGTTACCCAATTGTAATAACCAAATTTAAAGAAACCCCAGAGTAAAAACTCAATTGTTAAACAGGTTATCTGGAGCTCTGCATATCTGTCTCAATTTTTTTGTCTTTATAATTATTTTCCAGTCCTGAATATTGCTGTTCTGTGCGATATTCGTCCTCTCGAAGAGCAGTTGTTCGCAGCTAATCTGGACATCACTGTGATCGCTTTTCACGGGTGAAAAACTAGCAGAGGATCTAGGGGTGAACAAAGCCCTCATTGCAAGTGCCCCACCCCCAACCAATCTGACTGGAGACTACATTTACTTTTGGGATGCCATATACAGAATGGAAGGTAAAACCTATCGTCAGTTTGACTGTACAGGGTTGCAGTGTCGTGCTTCAAATATACAAATCAGGTTCTACGTATACAGGACCAATAGTGCCATGGTATATTTCTTTTAAAAGGCGTCTCTACCCTTGAAGATCCGGGTAAGAATAGGTCATCAGCAATCCATGCTTGTCGTAAGAGGCGGCTAATGGGATGGCGTTGTCAGGGTCGTTGACTTTTTAGTGGTCCAGTCGTCTAAGGCGCCCCCTTGGGCACGCCAGAAACTTATGATCGTGGGTTCGAATCCCGGTTCGCCCGTGGGTTTGGCGGAAGTGGTAAACGTCTGGGGCCTGCATCACTTCGGGATTTCCTCCCATATTAAGCTGACAAGATGTGATATAACTGGAATACTGTTAATAGAGGCGTTAAACACAACTCACTCACTCACCCATTGTGTGGATTGATGCTCCATGCGATCAATCACTGGATTGTCTGGTCCAGACTCGATTATTTACAGACCACCGTCATATGGCTGGAATATTGTTGAGTGCGGCGTAAAACAACAAACAAACAAAGCTATCCTTTCGTTATGGTCTCTTTATACATTTTAGTGATTTAGAAACAACAAATGATACCTGTGTCATGATGTTAACGTGTATAAATCAGGTCTAAGCAGTGAATAATACAAAGAGGAAATCCGAGACAATCTGGAGAACAACCTTAAGTACAGATTGGACAATCACCAGAATCTGATGTACAGAGTTCTCGGACAGTTTCCTATTCAGGTAAGTGACTACCATTGCGGCCTTGATAAGGCCCTGCTTGTCTGTGAGTCTTGATAAGGCCCTGCTTGTCTTTAAGTCTTGATAAGGCCCTGCTTGTCTGTGAGTCTTGATAAGGCCCTGCTTGTCTGTGAGTCTTGATAAGGCTCTGCTTGTCTGTGAGTCTTGATAAGGCTCTGCTTGTCTTTGAGTCTTGATAAGGCTCTGCTTGTCTGTGAGTCTTGATAAGGCCCTGCTTGTCTGTGAGTCTTGATAAGGCTCTGATTGTCTTTGAGTCTTGATAAGGCCCTGCTTGTCTGTGAGTCTTGATAAGGCACTGCTTGTCTTTGAGTCTTGGTCGTTGGTTCAGCGTTCTGTCTCTGACTGCCTGGTCCAAGCTCGATCAACTATCATCCGGAATTTGCTGAAAATGGAAGATTGCATAACAAAACACCCACTCACTCACTTCAATGAACCAAAGTAGAATTCTCAATAGCTCACTTTCCAATTCGTGTCTCGTATTTAAGTTGTGCCTTTTGAATGATCACATTAACTTACAATAAATTCAGGCCATATTAACAAAAACACATTTAATAACTTTGTAGTGTATGAAGAAATATTGATTATGGTTGTGTTTTTCCTTGTAGATGATGTATTTTACGGCACTGAAACCAGAGGATGCTGAGATGGTTATCTGGCACTTTAACCGCAATCAACTCATCTTCACGGCTAAGGTG
Source organism: Haliotis rufescens (assembly GCF_023055435.1). Lineage (NCBI taxonomy): Eukaryota > Metazoa > Mollusca > Gastropoda > Lepetellida > Haliotidae > Haliotis > Haliotis rufescens. The sequence continues at coordinate 14,336,755 of NW_025964223.1, forward strand.
ACCCTGGTGCAGTACCTCGACGTCTATCTGAATGGCTGTCAGTAGTAACCTGTACCTCTTGCATTAAAGAAGTCAGTTTCAGACAGTTAATTTGTCATAATTTGGCCAGAGTTACTCCCACGGGATACACAGGATACATTTGTCAAAATCTGAAAATCTTCAACATATTTTTCTATGCACTTAGCCGTACAATGAATCAAACAACAGACTTCTTCACACCATGGACATTTTTTTATTTCGCTTTCATTCATGTACTCAACACATACACATACATGTTCAAGGCAACACGCCATCAACATCACTGCGTACATGTGCAAGTTCGCTTGATGTTTAAAACAGCACTCAACTGTATGACCTGTAAATAATTTTGATATTGTGAATCTGGACCCCACGATACTGAGAATAACATTGTGAGCAACGATCCAAGCCGATGGGGTACATTGGCTAGCGGGAAGCAAATTCACCGAGTGTGACCATGTCACCCGATCCATTAAGTCGCATCCTACGAGCAGCAATGGTTCCTGAGGACCTATTCTAAATCCAGAATCCCCATGGGTCTCAAAGGCACATTATTAAAAAGTCAGCGTTGGTCTTTGTACAGCATATAAGCAACCAAACCACTGGTTTAACTAAAAACATTCATAAAAATCAGTGATGTAATTAATTATGTCGTGTACAGATCTAGAAGGATAATCATGATATTTTAATTAATTTTGCTTCTAGCTAGGTATTTATCGAGAATAACATTGAAATCTTACTGCATTAGTTCAATGCAGCTAATCAGTGAGCAATTTTTCAGAGAGATATTTCATGTTTGATGATAACGTTAAAAACAGTAAGTACGCATCTTACATAAAAATGTGACCGCTTTAGGGTCGAGAAGTTTAACTCGGGGATGACATATACTTTATACGTGTATATGACTCTGCCAAACCAGTGTGGCTAAATATACTATAGTTATATTTGATGTTGTGATTCATAGTTACTTTCATTAAAATTTAATTATGTACAACATTCAACACAATGCAATCATGCTAACACAACGCAAACATCCTACATGAACGGCAATTAAACTATCTATGGTAATAGCTAAATGTGGGTAGAAATGTGTGTAAAACAATATTACAGGAAGGAAGGAAGCTGTTGCAAATATACTAAAGGCCTTGCCCACTTAAGGATTGGAAACAGCACTTATGCAGTGGTAATTTAAGTGTATATATGTCCCTGAAGATGTAGCAATAAGCCAATATGCAAATTTCAACAAACCTGAGCACTGTGGTAATAACATAACTCGTACCGTTATTGTATGGTTTATATACTACAATTTATGAATGGTCCTAAATTACTTTTAACCCATTAATACACCTAATTCCTACTAATTGAGTGAGTGAGTTTAACTCTTACCTATTCCAGCTGTACAGTGACTAGCACAAATCGTACACTAAGAATATCTAAACACTTGTTAACGATTAACAGTATACTAACTAGATTATCACAGATGTTATTTAAAACTCGTATATGGAGCAGTAATAGTTATGACTATTATTTGAAAGAACAAACTAGATCGCCAGCAACCAAATAAAAATCGCCAGAGGACAATCAGACTCCATTGAGATGTAAATGGCAAAACAGCGGTGGAAATGATATGAACGGATCACTGAATGGTGATGACACCAGGCGTTTGAAAATGTGAGGCCACCATAGTAGGCATCATACAACTTCTGTTACACCATCCCTTCAGCTGAAAATTGGAATGAGCAAATATTCTAAGTTTTAAAACGTGGTACAAATAAACATACATGGTCTTGCAAAACCCTCCCAAGGAGATACTAATTGTACACTACTTCATCCTCCATCGATGGCAAAGCCACGACCAATCTCAGTTTGTAATTATTTTACTGCCAATTTGTTAACTATCTAACTTTGTTCATCAAAATGTACCACACAAGTATTTTCTTTTAAAACAACAAATCATTAAAGGAGAACATTTGACAGATGATGTTTGGAATTATTAATCCCTTGCGAGTAGAAGATCTTGCCTCCTTGCAACCCCACCCGTTTGACGGTACTTGCTCCATAGTCGAGAAATTACACTTATTCATTTAACAAACATTCGGGCAACTTGGGATGTTGAGGTCCCCCTACCCTCTATCGTACCCACAGTTCACCTTAAATAAATGGCTAAATATAATATAGATAGATTTGATATTGTGATTTATAGTTACTTTCATTAAAATCTAATTATGTACTACATGCAACACAATGCGGCCATGCTAACACAATGCAAACATGGTAGTTTAAGTGTATGTATGTCCCTGAAGATTTAGCAACCATAAGACAATATGCAAATTATTATATGTAATTAATAACACATACCGTTATTGTTTAATAAACATAATAATTATTTATGAATGTTCCAAAACCCATGAATGCAACTTCTACACTTCTACAAACTGAGTGACTTTAAGTTTTACGTATTCCAGCCGTACAGTGATAGTCAAAACTCGTATGGAGCAGTAAATAGTTATGACTATTATTTGTCAGGACGAAATAGATCGGCAGCAATCAAAAGGAAAACGCCTGGTACAACCCCCATTGATGGCACAGCTACGTACAACCAATCTCATTTTATAATTATTTTACTACCAATTTGTTAACAATCTAACTTTGTTCATCAAAATGTACCCCACAAAGTAGTTTCTTTTAAAACAACAATAAATCAGAAAAGGAGAACATATATTTTTCAAAAGACCTTTGACAGATGATGTTTGGAATTATTAATCCCTTGTGAGCTGAAGATCACCAGCCGAGCTGGTCATGCTTCATCGTGACTAGGAATCTAGTAAGGTGTTTCCAAAAGTTAAATTCATGTTATCTGTTGATATCATCTTATTTTCATTTTATCTCTGATGTACCTCGTAACAGGTTTGATTCACTGTATGATTTGTAGAGTACTCTACGTCCTGTAACATCAGCTATTGTGTTACCAATGATTCCAGCATGGCTGGGTAACCAGCTGAAGACAATGTCATATTGACCAGTAGCAAGATATTTTAACAATTCAACAATTTCAAGTAAAAACGTTGATGTGTACATGACATGACATAAACACACGAAAGAGAGTATGAAAACATTAATTTATTTTAGAGCCCTTAAATTTTGCTGTAAAAGTTTAACTATCATTTGATAATCTCGATCATAAAGCTACCGTTGCACTCTCCTCCATAAAAGATGAAGTCGTAATTCAGTTTGGAGCGTATGAGAGCTCTGTTTAATTGGAGGTTTTTTTAGATCCCCTTCCCACTTTGCATTTGAAGAGCCCTTAGGTATTGCTCTCTAAATATTTAGTATGTGATAAAAAGCTTAAATGATGATACGAAATAATGCCCACGAACTTGCTGTCCTTTTCATTTTCATTTAACTTTAAAAGAAATGCCATCCAATACAAGTAAGGGTTAAGAGATGATGCTGGCAATCAATGTAGGTGTTACCAAAAGTTTATTTGTTTATCTTCAATTATTTTGCATTTGATCTCAATTGCACGTAGTGACAGGTTTGATATCACTGTATGAGAATAGTTGTCACATATGTTTTGAGTGCAGTTTGTTCTGCAGCACCAGCCAGCAGCAGCTAGATCATTTAAAAAATCAACAATTTCAAGTAAAAAGTGGATAGAGACACGAAAGAGAGAAAAGAAAACATTACGAACTTTTTTGTTTAGGTTGGTTATTAATTCAACTGTTTGATTGGCATTCTAGAAGTAAGCAAATAAGTAAGGAAAACTCTACAACAACTTTATGGATAATAACTTCTGGTTCATGCATATAGCAACGTTTCGATGTAAATTCTTACACCGTTATCAAGCTGGAGTGACAACAACCAAGTGATGCGATTTATGTGCATGGAATGTTGTGAAATGCAGCAGATTAACACAGGCAACAACAGAAATAGATAATAAGCAGATATTGGATGAAACTTCGCGAAGTGCATTAAATCACATGAGCATCTTGAGTAAAAACATGAAAAGATTTAGAGAATATATGTCGACGCCCAGTTGACGATACACATGCTTGAAAATGGACAAAAATCTACAGTTTACGAACCACACGTCGATTTCATTACACGGGTTTGATTGGACTAGCAGGAAACATACTGTGAACTTCGAAATATGATTGGTTGTGGTCACAAATTGGCAAAGCAATGGCCTGACCAATGGTTGCTCGTACTGGATGTAGATAGGTAGAGTTCATTACAACTTACATGGGCGTCTCCTCATGTGATAATATAATAACGTTGATTGTTTGCACATCAACGTACCTAACCACCCTTTCTGTAAATGGACCTACCTATTGATAAATTATATACATATATAGGGAGTTCACCGGTTTTGAAGCAGTGAATCGGTTGTTCTGTTGCAACAGATAGCGATGGGAAATCTCGTTCTTGTCGTATTAGCTGTAATGCTTATGTCGGGCCTTGCCAGATGCGAAGAACACACTCGTTTCCTTCTTGAAATCGTTGAGCCAACAGGTGTCACCGATGTGAAGACCACCATGGCAACTGTGAAGAGGATCTTGGACAAAACAGAGGGTGTTGAATTCATGTTCAAGGTTGGTTCAAATGGATATAATGTGTTTGCTCAAAATGCATTGTGTGGATTTGGAAGAATTTATATTGATATTCACTTTCCTTTATCTATTGAAGTATAACTACAAAAAAGTCCTGTTGAAGGGGTAAACAGTTTTAACAATACACAATGATGCATCTTTGTGTCTTATTGCAGGAGGTTGGCGAACCAAGAGTATTAGTGAGTAAGTACAAACTTGATAATGAATGTGATGTGATCATAAAGAGAGTTTTAAAGATCGTGAATACATTTTGAAGCCTTTGATCCAATATTGTCATATGTGCAACCAATCCAAAGCTAGCGCCAAGGTCATTTACTGGATGATTTAACGTGTAAGTGTCAATTTGCATGGCAATCAATAGTTCAGATTGTAGTAGAAGGTAAAACCTCGTCAGGCCGAAACAATGCATCATGTTTACATTTAGCGTGAAGATAGAGTTTGCTTTAACTTAGTTGGCACTTTAAGTGCTATTCTATGCACCGACACCACTGCTGACGTTGTAAGATTGTGTTTCCAATTTGATGAATTTGTGACAAAAATCATGTCCCATCCAATTCCCTATTTTGACGATATGTTCTCATAGTATTTTTCTGACATTGCCACAAACTATGAATTACTTATCTTCTTCATGCTTTTCCAGTTACATATAGAACTGACGAAACATAGGGGAACTGATGAAATGATAGTGAACCACATGGTGCAATGAGGATAAATGTCTGTTAACTATTGATAGACTTGCATATAATTGCCCTTTCTAATGGACCGCCTCCGTGGTCTAGTGGTAGAGCGTCCGCACGGAGAGCGGAAGGCCCGGGGTTCGATCCCCGGACGCGTCATACCAAAAGACGTTAAAAGATGGTACTTGTTGTTACCCTGTCTGGCGCTTGGCATTAAGGGGCTTAAAAAAAGGACTCTGTGTCTGAGTGGGGCATTCATGTTAAACTGCGGCATCAGTCCGGACTAGTACAAGCAGCCACACACACATGTGCATGCGTCGCTATAGAAGTGCAATAATCTTGGACGCGACGTTAAACCCAATTCCACCTCACCTCACCTTTCTAATGCCTGCCCTTCTGCCAAAACCGCTTCCGGTGGGAGGGTGCTGGGTCTGTGGCGTGCACTCCACGCCCGAGGACATCCCACAGAAACTTCATTGAGGACACGCCAGAGGACCGTATGCCTTGTCACGATTTGGTCGGGCATTGTCATCACACAGTTTAAAATTTCTACCGACAATACTAGCGTTTGCACAACGACAGGGCGCATTTCGTCAACATATGATTGACCATTCATAATAACAAATCAGTTCGCCTGCAATGTGTGATACCCACACCATGAAACTACTGTCCAAATACCGACCGTGGTCAAGCATTGTTGTCCGGGGATACAGCTCGACGCTACATCACCAGCAACTTTTTCTGCCATCTGTGAGTCGGTGGTAAATTATTGAAGCACAGTCTGTTCCTGGTGTCGCATGACCCACCCCAATCTGTGCCGTCTATGTTATGTTGTGTGGGTCACACCCTTCACAGGACGCCATCTTCTCAGGTGGGCTGCATAGACCCGGTTTGTAGCGGTAGACGTTGAAATAGACCTTCCTGTTATTGTACAGAATTCTCCATTTTAAGACTTAAATCTCTTGCATTGTGCAATTCATGTGATGAGACAATCTGGTCTAGGTCTCGTTTCTTGAGGCCTGACACGCCCAGGCCTCCTTGCAACCCCACCCGTTTGACGGTACTTGCTCCCTAGTCGAGAAATTACACTTATTGATTTAACAAACATTCGGGTAACTTGGGATGTTGACGTCCCCCTCCCTCTATCCTTCCCACAATTCGCCATTTTGCCTGTTCATTGAGTGACTGCCTCGGGGGCATTTTAAGCGTGTGCTTAGTTCATTTTCATTAGTGTTGTGTTCAGATACATTGCCTTGGTATTATAAATGTTCACCTCAACAATAGCTGCATTCAATTCGTTAGTTCCCTTACGTTTTGTCGGTCGTGTAGCTGCACAGCTGATGATTTCCAGACCTGCCCAATGAAGCTTTTTCAGCAAGCGTACAAAGGAGCGCTAATTTTCGAAACAGAATTAATTTACTTCCCGAGTCAAGCCTATATATTTACAAGAGATATATTTCTAAAACATTATTTATTTTTTTGTTAAATCTTAAAATTATCACTAATTTTGGGAAAAACCCAACAGAGTGATGAATAGATGAGTGAAAAAATATTGGTTACCCAATTGTAATAACCAAATTAAAAGAAACCCTAGAGTAAAAACTCAATTGTTAAACAGGTTATCTGGAGCTCTGCATATCTGTCTCAATTTTTTTGTCTTTATAATTATTTTCCAGATCTGAATATTGCTGTTCTGTGCGATATTCGTCCTCTCGAAGAGCAGTTGTTCGCAGCTAATCTGGACATCACTGTGATCTCGCTTTTCACGGGTGAAAAACTAGCAGAGGATCTAGGGGTGAACAAAGCCCTCATTGCAAGTGCCCCATACTCCAACCAATCTGACTGGAGACTACATTTACTTTTGGGATGCCATATACAGAATGGAAGGTAAAACCTATTGTCAGTTTGACTGTACAGGGTTGCGGTGTCGTGCTTCAAATATACAAATCAGGTTCTACGTATACAGGACCAATAGTGCCATGGTATATTTCTTTTAAAAGGCGTCTCTACCCTTGAAGATCCGGGTAAGAATAGGTCATCAGCAACCCATGCTTGTCGTAAGAGGCGGCTAATGGGATGGCGTTGTCAGGGTCGTTGACTTTTTAGTGGTCCAGTCGTCTAAGGCGCCCCCTTGGGCACGCCAGAAACTTATGATCGTGGGTTCGAATCCCGGTTCGCCCGTGGGTTTGGCGGAAGTGGTAAACGTCTGGGGCCTGCATCACTTCGGGATTTCCTCCCATATTAAGCTGACACGATGTGATATAACTGGAATACTGTTAATAGTGGCGTTAAACACAACTCACTCACTCACCCATTGTGTGGATTGATGCTCCATGCGATCAATCACTGGATTGTCTGGTCCAGACTCGATTATTTACAGACCACCGTCATATGGCTGGAATATTGTTGAGTGCGGCGTAAAACAACAAACAAACAAAGCTATCCTTTCGTAATGGTCTCTTTATACATTTTAGTGATTTAGAAACAACAAATGATACCTGTGTCATGATGTTAACGTGTATAAATCAGGTCTAAGCAGTGAAGAATACAAAGAGGAAATCCGAGACAATCTGGAGAACAACCTTAAGTACAGATTGGACAATCACCAGAATCTGATGTACAGAGTTCTCGGACAGTTTCCTATTCAGGTAAGTGACTACCATTGCGGCCTTGATAAGGCCCTGCTTGTCTGTGAGTCTTGATAAGGCCCTGCTTGTCTTTAAGTCTTGATAAGGCCCTGCTTGTCTGTGAGTCTTGATAAGGCCCTGCTTGTCTGTGAGTCTTGATAAGGCTCTGCTTGTCTGTGAGTCTTGATAAGGCTCTGCTTGTCTTTGAGTCTTGATAAGGCTCTGCTTGTCTGTGAGTCTTGATAAGGCCCTGCTTCTCTGTGAGTCTTGATAAGGCTCTGATTGTCTTTGAGTCTTGATAAGGCCCTGCTTGTCTGTGAGTCTTGATAAGGCACTGCTTGTCTTTGAGTCTTGGTCGTTGGTTCAGCGTTCTGTCTCTGACTGCCTGGTCCAAGCTCGATCAACTATCATCCGGAATTTGCTGAAAATGGAAGATTGCATAACAAAACACCCACTCACTCACTTCAATGAACCAAAGTAGAATTCTCAATAGCTCACTTTCAAATTCGTGTCTAGTATTTAAGTTGTGCCTTTTGAATGATCACATTAACTTACAATAAATTCAGGCCATATTAACAAAAACACATTTAATAACTTTGTAGTGTATGAAGAAATATTGATTGTGGTTGTGTTTTTCCTTGTAGATGATGTATTTTACGGCACTGAAACCAGAGGATGCTGAGATGGTTATCTGGCACTTTAACCGCAATCAACTCATCTTCACGGCTAAGGTGACCCTGGTGCAGTACCTCGACGTCTATCTGAATGGCTGTCAGTAGTAACCTGTACCTCTTGCATTAAAGAAGTCAGTTTCAGACAGTTAATTTGTCATAATTTGGCCAGAGTTACTCCCACGGGATACACAGGATACATTTGTCAAAATCTGAAAATCTTCAACATATTTTTCTGTGCACTTAGCCGTACAATGAATCAAACAACAGACTTCTTCACACCATGGACATTTTTTTATTTCGCTTTCATTCATGTACTCAACACATACACATACATGTTCAAGGCAACACGCCATCAACATCACTGCGTACATGTGCAAGTTCGCTTGATGTTTAAAACAGCACTCAACTGTATGACCTGTAAATAATTTTGATATTGTGAATCTGGACCCCACGATACTGAGAATAACATTGTGAGCAACGATCCAAGCCGATGGGGTACATTGGCTAGCGGGAAACAAAGTAACCGAGTGTGACCATGTCACCCGATCCATTAAGTCGCATCCTACTACCAGCAATGGTTCCTGAGGACCTATTCTAAATCCAGAATCCCCATGGGTCTCAAAGGCACATTATTAAAAAGTCAGCGTTGGTCTTTGTACAGCATATAAGCAACCAAACCACTGGTTTAACTAAAAACATTCATAAAAATCGGTGATGTAATTTATTATGTCGTGTACAGATCTAGAAGGATAATCATGATATTTTAATTAATTTTGCTTCTAGCTAGGTATTTATCAAGAATAACATTGAAATCTTACTGCATTAGTTCAATGCAGCTAATCAGTGAGCAATTTTTCAGAGAGATATTTCATGTTTGATGATAACGTTAAAAACAGTAAGTACGCATCTTACATAAAAATGTGACCGCTTTAGGGTCGAGAAGTTTAACTCGGGGATGACATATACTTTATACGTGTATATGACTCTGCCAAACCAGTGTGGCTAAATATACTATAGTTATATTTGATGTTGTGATTCATAGTTACTTTCATTAAAATTTAATTATGTACAACATTCAACACAATGCAATCATGCTAACACAACGCAAACATCCTACATGAACGGCAATTAAACTATCTATGGTAATAGCTAAATGTGGGTAGAAATGTGTGTAAAACAATATTACAGGAAGGAAGGAAGCTGTTGCAAATATACTAAAGGCCTTGCCCACTTAAGGATTGGAAACAGCACTTATGCAGTGGTAATTTAAGTGTATATATGTCCCTGAAGATGTAGCAATAAGCCAATATGCAAAGTTCAACAAACCTGAGCACTGTGGTAATAACATAACTCGTACCGTTATTGTATGGTTTATATACTACAATTTATGAATGGTCCCAAATTACTTTTAACCCATTAATACACCTAATTCCTACTAATTGAGTGAGTGAGTTTAACTCTTACCTATTCCAGCTGTACAGTGACTAGCACAAATCGTACACTAAGAATATCTAAACACTTGTTAACGATGAACAGTATACTAACTAGATTATCACAGATGTTATTTAAAACTCGTATATGGAGCAGTAATAGTTATGACTATTATTTGAAAGAACAAACTAGATCGCCAGCAACCAAATAAATATCGCCAGAGGACAATCAGACTCCATTGAGATGTAAATGGCAAAACAGCGGTGGAAATGATATGAACGGATCACTGAATGGTGATGACACCAGGCGTTTGAAAATGTGAGGCCACCATAGTAGGCATCATACAACTTCTGTTACACCATCCCTTCAGCTGAAAATTGGAATGAGCAAATATTCTAAGTTTTAAAACGTGGTACAAATAAACATACATGGTCTTGCAAAACCCTCCCAAGGAGATACTAATCGTACACTACTTCATCCTCCATCGATGGCAAAGCCACGACCAATCTCAGTTTATAATTATTTTACTGCCAATTTGTTACCTATCTAACTTTGTTCATCAAAATGTACCACACAAGTATTTTCTTTTAAAACAACAAATCATTAAAGGAGAACATTTGACAGATGATGTTTGGAATTATTAATCCCTTGCGAGTAGAAGATCTTGCCTCCTTGCAACCCAACCCGTTTGACGGTACTTGCTCCATAGTCGAGAAATTACACTTATTCATTTAACAAACATTCGGGCAACTTGGGATGTTGAGGTCCCCCTACCCTCTATCGTACCCACAGTTCACCTTAAATAAATGGCTAAATATAATATAGATAGATTTGATATTGTGATTTATAGATACTTTCATTAAAATATAATTATGTACTACATTCAACACAATGCGGCCATGCTAACACAATGCAAACATGGTAGTTTAAGTGTATGTATGTCCCTGAAGATTTAGCAACCATAAGACAATATGCAAATTATTAAATGTAATTAATAACACATACCGTTATTGTTTAATAAACATAATAATTATTTATGAATGTTCCGAAACCCATGAATGCAACTTATACACTTCTACAAACTGAGTGACTTTAAGTTTTACGTATTCCAGCCGTACAGTGATAGGCAAAACTCGTATGGAGCAGTAAATAGTTATGACTATTATTTGTCAGGACGAAATAGATCGGCAGCAATCAAAAGGAAAACGCCTGGTACAACCCCCATTGATGGCACAGCTACGTACAACCAATCTCATTTTATAATTATTTTACTACCAATTTGTTAACAATCTAACTTTGTTCATCAAAATGTACCCCACAAGTATTTTCTTTTAAAACAACAATAAATCATTAAAGGAGAACATATATTTTTCAAAAGACCTTTGACAGATGATGTTTGGAATTATTAATCCCTTGTGAGTAGAAGATCACCAGCCGAGCTGGTCATGCTTCATCGTGACTAGGAATCTAGTAAGGTGTTTCCAAAAGTTAAATTCATGTTATCTGTTGATATCATCTTATTTTCATTTTATCTCTGATGTACCTCGTAACAGGTTTGATTCACAGTATGATTTGTAGAGTACTCTACGTCCTGTAACATCAGCTATTGTGTTACCAATGATTCCAGCATGGCTGGGTAACCAGCTGAAGACAATGTCATATTGACCAGTAGCAAGATATTTTAACAATTCAACAATTTCAAGTAAAAACGTTGATGTGTACATGACATGACATAAAAACACGAAAGAGAGTATGAAAACATTAATTTATTTTAGAGCCCTTAAATTTTGCTGTAAAAGTTTAACTATCATTTGATAATCTCGATCATAAAGCTACCGTTGCACTCTCCTCCATAAAAGATGAAGTCGTAATTCAGTTTGGAGCGTATGAGAGCTCTGTTTAATTGGAGGTTTTTTTAGATCCCCTTCCCACTTTGCATTTGAAGAGCCCTTGGGTATTGCTCTCTAAATATTTAGTATGTGATAAAAAGCTTAAATGATGATACGAAATAATGGCCACGAACTTGCTGTCCTTTTCATTTTCATTTAACTTTAAAAGAAATGCCATCCAATACAAGTAAGGGTTAAGAGATGATGCTGGCAATCAATGTAGGTGTTACCAAAAGTTTATTTGTTTATCTTCAATTATTTTGCATTTGATCTCAATTGCACGTAGTGACAGGTTTGATATCACTGTATGAGAATAGTTGTCACATATGTTTTGAGTGCAGTTTGTTCTGCAGCACCAGCCAGCAGCAGCTAGATCATTTAAAAAATCAACAATTTCAAGTAAAAAGTGGATAGAGACACGAAAGAGAGAAAAGAAAACATTACGAACTTTTTTGTTTAGGTTGGTTATTAATTCAACTGTTTGATTGGCATTCTAGAAGTAAGCAAATAAGTAAGGAAAACTCTACAACAACTTTATGGATAATAACTTCTGGTTCATGCATATAGCAACGTTTCGATGTAAATTCTTACACCGTTATCAAGCTGGAGTGACAACAACCAAGTGATGCGATTTATGTGCATGGAATGATGTGAAATGCAGCAGATTAACACAGACAACAACAGAAATAGATAATAAGCAGATATTGGATGAAACTTCGCGAAGTGCATTAAATCACATGAGCATCTTGAGTAAAAACATGAAAAGATTTAGAGAATATATGTCGACGCCCAGTTGACGATACACATGCTTGAAAATGGACAAAAATCTACAGTTTACGAACCACACGTCGATTTCATTACACGGGTTTGATTGGACTAGCAGGAAACATACTGTGAACTTCGAAATATGATTGGTTGTGGTCACAAATTGGCAAAGCAATGGCCTGACCAATGGTTGCTCGTACTGGATGTAGATAGGTAGAGTTCATTACAACTTACATGGGCGTCTCCTCATGTGATAATATAATAACGTTGATTGTTTGCACATCAACGTACCTAACCACCCTTTCTGTAAATGGACCTACCTATTGATAAATTATATACATATAGGGAGTTCACCTGTTTTGAAGCAGTGAATCGGTTGTTCTGTTGCAACAGATAGCGATGGGAAATCTCGGTCTTGTCGTATTAGCTGTAATGCTTATGTCGGGCCTTGCCAGATGCGAAGAACACACTCGTTTCCTTCTTGAAATCGTTGAGCCAACAGGTGTCACTGATGTGAAGACCACCATGGCCACTGTGAAGAGGATCTTGGACAAAACAGAGGGTGTTGAATTCATGTTCAAGGTTGGTTCAAATGGATATGCTGTGTTTGCTCAAAATGCATTGTGTGGATTTGGAAGAATTTAAATTGATATTCACTTTCCTTTATCTATTGAAGTATAACTACAAAAATCATGTTGAAGGGGTAAACAGTTTTAACAATACACAATGATGCATCTGTGTGTCTTATTGCAGGAGGTTGGCGAACCAAGAGTATTAGTGAGTAAGTACAAACTTGATAATGAGTGTGATGTGATCATAAAGAGAGTTTTAAAGATCGTGAATACATTTTGAAGTCATATGTGCAACCAATCGAAAGCTAGCGTTAAGGTCATTTACTGGATGATTTAACGTGTAAGTGACAATTTGCATGGCAATCAATAGTTCAGAAAATGGTAGAAAGTAAAACCTATTCAGGCCGAAACAATGCATCATGTTTACATTTAGCGTGACGATAGAGTTTGCTCTTACTTAGTTGGCACTATAAGTGCTATTCTATGTACTGACACCACTGCTGACGTTGTAAGATTGTGTTTCCAATTTGATGAATTCGTGACAAAAATCATGTCCCATCCAATTCCCTATTTTGACGATATGTTCTCATAGTATTTTTCTGACATTGCCACAAACTATGAATTATTTATCTTTTTAATGCTTTTCCAGTTACATATAGAACTGACAAAACATAGGGGGACTGATGAAATGATAGTGAACGACATGGTGCAATGAGGATAAATGTCTATAAACTATTGATAGACTTGCATATAATTACCCTTTCTAATGGACCGCCTCCGTGGTCTAGTGGTAGAGCGTCCGCACGGAGAGCGGAAGGCCTGGGGTTCGATCCCCGGCCGCGTCATACCAAAAGACGTTAAAAGATGGTACTTGTTGTTACCCTGTCTGGCGCTTGGCATTAAGGGGCTTAAAAAAAAGGACTCTGTGTCTGAGTGGGGTATTCATGTTAAACTGCGGCATCAGTCCGGACTAGTACAAGCAGCCACACACACATGTGCATGCGTCGCTATAGAAGTGCAATAATCTTGGACGCGACGTTAAACCCAATTCCACCTCACCTCACCTTTCTAATGCCTGCCCTTCTGCCAAAAACGCTTCCGGTGGGAGGGTGCTGGGTCTGTGGCGTGCACTCCACGCCCGAGGACATCCCACAGAAACTTCATTGAGGACACGCCAGAGGACCGTATGCCTTGTCACGATTTGGTCGGGCATTGTCATCACACAGTTTAAAATTTCTACCGACAATACTAGCGTTTGCACAACGACAGGGCGCATTTCGTCAACATATGATAGACCATTCATAATAACAAATCAGTTCGCCTGCAATGTGTGATACCCACACCATGAAACTACTGTCCAAATACCGACCGTGGTCAAGCATTGTTGTCCGGGGATACAGCTCGACGCTACATCACCAGCAACTTTTTCTGCCATCTGTGAGTCGGTGGTAAATTATTGAAGCACAGTCTGTTCCTGGTGTCGCATGACCCACCCCAATCTGTGCCGTCTATGTTATCTTGTGTGGGTCACACCCTTCACAGGACGCCATCTTCTCAGGTGGGCTGCATAGACCCGGTTTGTAGCGGTAGACGTTGAAATAGACCTTCCTGTTATTGTACAGAATTCTCCATTGTAAGACTTAAATCTCTTGCATTGTGCAATTCATGTAATCAGACAATCTGGTCTAGATCTCGTTTGTTGAGGCCTGACACGCCCAGGCCTCCTTGCAACCCCACCCCTTTGACGGTACTTGCTCCCTAGTCGAGAAATTACACTTATTGATTAAACAAACATTCGGGCAACTTGGGATGTTGACGTCCCCCTCCCTCTATTCCTCCCACAATTCGCCATTTTGCCTGTTCATTGAGTGACTGTCTCGGGGGCATTTTAAGCGTGTGCTTAGTTTTATTTTCATTAGTGTTGTGTTCAGATACATTGCCTTGGTATTATAAAAAAATGGCAATTTAATGTTCACCTCAACAATAGCTGCAACCAATTCGTTAGTTCCCTTACGTTTTGTCGGTCGTGTAGCTGCACAGCTGATGATTTCCAGACCTGCCCAATGAAGCTTTTTCAGCAAGCGTACAAAGGAGCGCTAATTTTCGAAACAGAATTAATTTACTTCCCGAGTCAAGCCTATATATTTACAAGAGATATATTTCTAAAACATTATTTATTTTCTTGTTAAATCTTAAAATTATCACTAATTTTGGGAAAAACCCAACAGAGTGATGAATAGATGAGTGAAAAAATATTGGTTACCCAATTGTAATAACCAAATTAAAAGAAACCCTAGAGTAAAAACTCAATTGTTAAACAGGTTATCTGGAGCTCTGCATATCTGTCTCAATTTTTTTGTCTTTATAATTATTTTCCAGTCCTGAATATTGCTGTTCTGTGCGATATTCGTCCTCTCGAAGAGCAGTTGTTCGCAGCTAATCTGGACATCACTGTGATCTCGCTTTTCACGGGTGAAAAACTAGCAGAGGATCTAGGGGTGAACAAAGCCCTCATTGCAAGTGCCCCACCCCCAACCAATCTGACTGGAGACTACATTTACTTTTGGGATGCCATATACAGAATGGAAGGTAAAACCTATCGTCAGTTTGACTGTACAGGGTTGCAGTGTCGTGCTTCAAATATACAAATCAGGTTCTACGTATACAGGACCAATGGTGCCATGGTGTATTTCTTTTAAAAGGCGTCTCTACCCGTGAAGATCCGGGTAAGAATAGGTCATCAGCAACCCATGCTTGTCGTAAGAGGCGGCTAATGGGATGGCGTTGTCAGGCTCGTTGACTTTTTAGTGGTCCAGTCGTCTAAGGCGCCCCCTTGGGCACACCAGAAACTTATGATCGTGGGTTGGAATCCCGGTTCGCCCTGTTCATGTTTCTAGGTTTGTCAGCACCATACCCGTCCGTGCTCGTGGGTTTCACGGAAGTGGTAAACGTCTGGGGCCTGCATCACTTCGGGATTTCCTCCCATATTAAGCTGACACGATGTGATATAACTGGAATACTGTTAATAGTGGCGTTAAACACAACTCACTCACTCACCCATTGTGTGGATTGATGCTCCATGCGATCAATCACTGGATTGTCTGGTCCAGACTCGATTATTTACAGACCACCGTCATATGGCTGGAATATTGTTGA